>NC_133150.1:15002717-15311927 GCF_048418815.1 Hemitrygon akajei | reverse complement strand
TCTCCCTATCTATGCTGACCATTATTTCATGACCCTCTACAAGAACAGTTTCAAAAACTTTAAGAAATAAAGGCTTGACAAACCTCTCTCCATACCTTGCTCCCTCAAGTCCTGGCAGCATCCCGGTAAAATTTTTCTGGACACTGTCAAGTTTAGTAACACCTTTCCCACAGCAGGAATGACCTTAACACAATTTTCTAAGTGTGGCCTTACAGTTGCACCCTGTTCTCCCAACTGTTATACTTAATGCATTGAGATATGAAAGCCAGCATAACTAAAGCCTTTTTCTCTGATTTGCCTACCTATGACTAACAATCAAAAAAATGTTAGAGGAACTCAGCAGGCCAGGCACCATATATGGAGAGGAATAAAAAGCTGGTGTTTCTGGCTAGGACTCTTCATCAGGCCTTCATCAAAACTTTGGTGTTTGATGACCCCTATTCTCTCTCCTGGTCCTCTTTTCCCTTAATATACTTATGAAATCTCTATAGATTTTCTTTAATAGATTTTCAGACACAGCACCCTGAGGCACTGGTGATAATTACAGGGGACTTCAACCATGTGACTTTGGACAAGACACTACCTGCTTTCTCCCAGTACGTGGATTGCTACACCAGGGGTAATAGGACTATTGACCTACTGTATGCAAACGTAGAGGAGGCATATAGTGCATCCCCACTGCCTTCATTGGGGAAAGCTGATCACAACCTGGTTTTGTTACAGCCCAGATATAAATCAATTGTGATGAGGCATCCCACTACCACACGCTCTTTTAGGAAATGGACTCCTGAAGCTGAACAGGCCCTGAGAGACTGCTTCAGTACTACTAACTGGGATGTACTGCAAGGGGGGCTCTGTGGGGGCGTTGAGGAGGTCACTGAATGCACAACGGACTATATTAACTTTTGTGTGGATGCCGTTGTCCCTGTTAGAACTGTTCGCTGCTATCCCAATAATAAGCCCTGGATCACTAGTCACATCAAAGGCCTCCTAAACCAGAAGAAGAGGGCCTTTAAAGATGGTGATTGGTTGGAGCTTAAAAGAGTTCAGAAGGAACTCAGAGTACAGATAAGGGGGGCAAAGGAGCAGTATAGGAGGAAGCTAGAACAAAAGCTGCAGAAAAAAAGCATGAAGGAGGTGTGGGATGGGATGAAGATCATCACCGGATGCGGTGCAAAGCGGGGGGCAAACATAAGTGGAGATGTGGAGAAAGCGAACCAGCTGAACAACTTCTTCAACAGGTTCGACAGCACAATCTCATCCTCACCGCAGAAATCCACACCAGGCTTACTTCCCTCACAGGAAAATAGCCACTCACAGGAGACCTTGCCCACGCCCAGGTTTACGGCTGCACAGGTGGAAGGTCAACTGAGGAAGATCTGTACCAGCAAGGCGGCTGGACCGGATGGAGTTTCCCCACGATTACTGAGGGCCTGTGCGACTGAGCTGGGAGAACCACTACAGCGCATCTTCAACATGAGCCTGGAGCAGAGAAGAGTACCCAGACAGTGGAAAACATCCTGTATTGTCCCGGTACCGAAGAAACCACAACCAAAGGAGTTGAATGACTTCAGACCTGTTGCCTTGACATCGCACGTGATGAAGACCATAGAGCGGCTGATAATACAGAATCTGAGGCTACAAACCAGGCACGCCCAGGATCCTCTTCAGTTTGCGTATAAGGAGAAGGTGGGAGTGGAGGATGCTATCACGTATTTGCTGCACAAATCACTCTCTCACCTAGATGGGGTCAGTTGTGCTGTGAGGATTACATTCCTTGACTTCTCTAGTGCCTTTAACACCATCCAGCCCAAGATCTTAAGGCACAAACTAACGGAGATGGGAGTAGACTCTCACATGGTGGATTGGATAGTGGACTACTTGACAGATAGACCTCAGTATGTGCGGTTGGGAGACTGTAGGTCTGACACGGTGGTCAGCAGCACAGGAGCGCCGCAGGGAACCGTACTCTCTCCGGTCCTGTTCACCCTGTACACATCAGACTTCCAATATAACTCGGAGTCCTGCCATGTGCAGAAGTTCGCTGATGACACGGCCATAGTGGGGTGTGTCAGGAATGGACAGGAGGAGGAGTATAGGAAACTGATACAGGACTTTGTGATATGGTGCAACTCAAACTACCTGCGTCTCAATATCACCAAGACCAAGGAGATGGTGGTGGACTTTAGGAGATCTAGGCCTCATATGGAGCCAGTGATCATTAATGGAGAATGTGTGGAGCAGGTTAAGACCTACAAGTATCTGGGAGTACAGTTAGACGAGAAGCTAGACTGGACTGCCAACACAGATGCCTTGTGCAGGAAGGCACAGAGTCGACTGTACTTCCTTAGAAGGTTGGCGTCATTCAATGTCTGTAGTGAGATGCTGAAGATGTTCTATAGGTCAGTTGTGGAGAGCGCCCTCTTCTTTGTGGTGGCGTGTTGGGGAGGAAGCATTAAGAAGAGGGACGCCTCACGTCTTAATAAGCTGGTAAGGAAGGCGGGCTCTGTCGTGGGCAAAGTACTGGAGAGTTTAACATCGGTAGCTGAGCGAAGGGCGCTGAGTAAGCTATGGTCAATTATGGAAAACTCTGAACATCCTCTACATAGCACCATCCAGAGACAGAGAAGCAGTTTCAGCGACAGGTTACTATCGATGCAATGCTCCTCAGACAGGATGAAGAGGTCAATACTCCCCAATGCCATTAGGCTTTACAATTCAACCGCCAGGACTTAAGAACTTTTTAAAAGCTATTATTAATGCTTTTTGAGATAGTGATTTAGATGCATATCATATTTTTTACTGAGTTAAGTATTGTATGTAATTAGTTTTGCTACAACAAGTGTATGGGACATTGGAAAAAAAGTTGAATTTCCCCATGGGGATGAATAAAGTATCTATCTATCTATCTATCTATCTATCTATCTAATCTTCTCTGCAACAGTTATCTTGTGTCCTCTTTATGTCCTTCTTGAATACTGTTCTGCATCCCCTATATTGCTCAGTGATTCACTTGATAATACCAGCCTGTACCTGACCCATATGTCCTTCTTGTTCCTGGCTTCGGCTTCAATATCTCTCATCATGCATAGTTCACAGCTCCTACAAGGCTTGCCCTTCAGTCTGACAGGAACATGAGGATTTTGAGCTCTCACTAACTCACTCTTAAAAGCCTCTCACTTGCCTGCAGTCACTTTGCTCTCAAACAATCTAATTCAGTCAACCTTTGCAGGTCCAAGCCTCACTCCATCAAACTTTGCCTTGACCCTGTTCAGAACTTGAATCTCTGGACCAGTTTGGTTCCTTTCCTTAGCTATCTTGAAACTAAAAGAGCACTGATCCCAAAGTGTTCTTCCACTATCACGTCAGTCACATGCCCTGCTCTATTAAGCAAGAGTAGATCAGATTTCTCCTTCTTCTTAGTAGTGCTCTCTATATGTTGACTAAGGAAAGTCTCCTGAATGCTCTCAACGAATTCAAACCCATCTAAGCCCTAATACTATGGCAGTCCCTGTCTATGTTAGGAAAATTAAAAAAAAACCTTACTATGAAAATCCTATTATTCTTACAACTCTTCCAAAATCTCTCTGCATTTGTTCTTCAAATTCCCATTGACTTGTGGGGGCCTAAGTGCAATCCCAACAATGTAACCTAACCCTTCTTATTTCTCAGATCTTCCCAGAAAGCCTCACTGGAATATCTTTCTGGAATTTCATCTCTGACTACTGCTGTGACAGTCTCCTAAATTAAAAATGCAGCTCACCCTCCTCAGTTTCCTTCACCTCTCTCTCACCTATAGCACCTGAACCCCAGACCACTAAGCTGCCAGTCCTGTCCCTCCCATAGTCATGTTTATAAAGTGGCTGTAATATTCCAGTCCTACCCAGCCATCCAAACCTTAAGTTCATCTGTCTTACCCATTACGCCTCTTCATTCACTTGAAATAAATGCAAGTTAATCAAATAGGCTTTCCTTTTGTTCATGTCTTCTACTCCTGTAGCCCCTCTATTTCAAGCCTCGATGTGTCATGCTTTCACACCACCTATTGTAATGCATGGCTACTTGAGGACTGTCGTCTTCCTGCCAACTTAAATCAGTCTGACCATTCTCCTGTGGCCTCCCTCACCATCAAGGTGTTCTCCTCCACAGAACTGTTGATCGCTGGATGTTTTTAAATTTGTTTTTCACACCACTCTCTGTAAGCTCTAGAGAGGAAATCCCAGAAGACTAGCAGTTTCTGAGACACTCAAGCTCCCCCATATGGCACCAACAATCATTCCACAGTCCAAGTTACTTTGATCACATTTCTTCCCCATTCTGATCAAGAACAGAACCCCTTGACCATGCCTGCATGCTTTTGTGCATTGAGCTGCTGTAACATGATATCTGCTGCAATGAACAGGGGTACAATTGTACCTAATAAAGTGGCCACTGAGTGTATTTTTTACTATCTCTTTGACACTGAAAATCAGTTTTTACAAAAGTGAAAATCTGTGCCTTCCAATTTTAATTGTTGTTGCATTTTTTAAGATAAAAATGGTAAGATAATAGCATGTTTTCAGTAAGTTTGAGAATAAATAACAAAGAGCATCAATGATTTTCTAATAAAACAATCTTGGCCAATAATTTCTAGGCTGGTGAGCGGTCCCTTGGATAGTCGATCAAAAGGAAATCCTTATTGAAATATGGGTTCATAAATGTGCTTACTTTGCACTATTTAAAGTACACTACAGACAGTTTTAAAATGTTTCATGACATTTGTCCTGCAGTATCGAAGTACAAATAGGTTTTGAAATTTGGAAGTCTGTGATTCATTAAAAGCACTTCTTCATAAAACCAGCTAACTTTAAGATTTTGCTTTTCATTTCGATGTTTAATATAAAGAAATAAAATGATGATGATAAACCTGTCAATATTAACCCACATTCAGAATGGTAGAATACCATAATTTAGCCTTAACAATCACTGTAAAATTTGATCACCAAGATATTATATATCATAATTACGAGGGGTGATTGATAAGTTTGTGGCCTAAGGTAGAAGGAGTCAATTCTAGAAAACCTAGCACATTTATTTTTCAACATAGTCCCCTCCTACAATTACACACTTAGTCCAGCGGTCGTGGAGCGCATGGATCTTGGACCTCCAGAAAGTGTCCACACCAGGGGTGATTAATGAGTTCATGGCCTAAGGTAGAAGGAGATGAGTTATTAACTTCAAACTTTCTGCATTATCACTCAAAGAGTTCAACTGCATGCGCATGTAACTAATTCATCGCCTTCTATCTTAGGCTACGAACTTATCAATCACCCCTGCTGTGGACACTTTCTGGAGGTCCACGATCCGTATGCAGTGATGTCACATCCTCCTTATTGCCTAGTAACCAGAGATGAACACAATACTCCAACTGAGGTTTGAACAATGTTTTACAGAGTTGCAGCATTTCCTTCCTTCTCTTGACTAATAAAAGCCAAAAGACCTGTACTGACACCTCAAAGATCTTTGGAGTTGTTCAAATAGCAATTCTCTCAGTCTTCCAAAGAACATGATCAAGTTATAGCACTCCCAAAATTTATGACCTCACTCTTACCTTTATTTAAAAAAATTCCCTTTCTGTGCCTATTTTAACAACACATTGATATCATCTCAATTGCTACACTGTCAACTACTCCACCATTCATGGTGTCATTCTGAAACTACTGCTCATGTCACCAACATTAACATCTAAATTATTCACACACATCACAGTCAATGTCCCAAAACCAATATCACTAGTCACAGGCATCCAAACAGAACAACTACCCTCTTCCACCAGCCTCTCTCTCCCGATGCAAAGCCAAATTCAGATCCTATTTGCCAAATTGCCTGGGATCTCAGACAAGATCTGCCCTTGACAAAGCTAAGATGGCAATCCATAGTTAATCCCTTCCCAAATAATTATTAATCCTGTTCCTCAGAACATTATTGTTTCTCTAATAACTTCCCAGCTACTGATATTAGGCTCATAGGTTTATAATAGCCAGGCTTTTCCTTCTGGTATCTAATATGGGTCCAGTAAAGACTTAAAAACTCAGCTAAGCTCCCAGTAATCTTTTCCCTTGCCTCCCATAGCGGTAAGGTTGAAACTCATCCCTGTCTGGGGGTATATCCACCTTTAAGCCCACTAAGACGTTTGAGTTCCTCCTCTTTCTTTAAGGAGATGTGCACATGGATTTCACCTTCTCCTTCACTGAGTACTCTAATTACAAAGTAAGCTTCCTCTGAGAATAGCGATGAGAAGTATTCATTCTGTACTTCACACCTGTATCTTTTGACTCTAGTACAGATCATTCCTATTGTGCTTTATTAGCCTACTCTTTCTCTGGTGTTCTTGGATCCTTAATAAACTTATAAAGCACTTTCAGATGTAACTTAATCTTGCCTGACAGTTACATTTCATGACCCCTCTTTCTTTTTATTTCAGTTTTAATCACCTCCCTACACTTTTAATACACTTGATAGGTCTCTCTCATCTCTGCTAAATGCTTTCTTTTCTCATTTTATCCAATCCTCAAAAGTCTTCATCATCCAGGATTCCCCTACATCTTTGGTACCCTTGGTTTTCACTCTAACAGAAACATGGTAGTCTTGAACTTTTGCTCTCTGTCCTTTGAATGCTTCCAGTCCTCCTCTGCCAGTTCCCATCAAATTTTAATGAAACTGGTTCTCCCCTAACCTAAACTTTATTCCCGGTCTACCCCAATCCTTCTCTACAATCACATTGAAATATATAGGAACTGTCTCCATAATGCTCTCTGCTGACATTCCCTCTACACGACTAGTTAGTTTTCTCAAGACAAGGTTCAGTGATAGTCTTTCCCTGGCTAACTAGACAGTGTTGAAAAGCCAAACCTGCACATACTGTACTTCCAATTTGCATGTATCCTTTTTATTTGGAATTTATAATGACTGAGGTTCAGAAATTTAGTATTTGTAAGTGAAATCAAACAGAACGACGAGTTAATATGTGAACCTAAATGCTATGTCACCTGATTTGCATTCACCAACGAACACCAGCAAAGTAATCAGCAATCAGGGCACGGCCAATGAGTCATTCAGCAATATCACTGAAGTAGTTGAAGGAACAATCAAAGCAACCGTTCTTTCAGGGCACCTCTGATATAGCTAATAAAACCGGGAGGTTAAAGAAAATGGTTATACCACTATCTCATCTCCCATCCAATGACAGTGAAGTGGTGTAAAAATGAAACTAAGTTATCCTTTCAGGTCAATGCACTTACCCTTTTAACAGATGCTACCGACTGTTACCAGCATTTTGTGTTTTTATTTCAGTATTTCATGATATGTAGTTTTTAAAATTAATTTCTTAGCAAAAATCTAAGAATCCATCTATGTTACCAAGTACACAAACAGAATAAAGTTTTGGTTAAATTTAAAATAAAACATGCTTTATACAGTATACTCCCAAAATAAAAACATGCCATTAAAAAATCTGCTGTAAGTTTGTGATCAGAATGATTGTACATCAGTCACAGTATCACTTCTCCGGCTTCTTCAAAAGAAGAAGTTCAGAGGCGGGTAACTACAGGAATACCGGTTGCTTGGAAATACCCTGCATATCCTATTTCAGTTTAGTGTATACTTTTTTTATTTCAGAGATCACCTTGGCAAATAAATGAAAACGAAAGAAGTAATTAAACAAGCAAAGTGAAATAAAAAATGGATGAGTGAAATGTTCAAACAGAAAGCTAAATGAGGGTGCACAAGTTCAGAAAAGCATTCTTTATGTAGATAAGCCTGGAGATGCTTCCGCAGACTTTCTCTCTTTCTCTGTTCTGGAGATGGGTCTTCAGGGATATTGAAGGTTTGTTTTTTATTCTGGAGAGTGGTTTGTTAAGCTGGTCAGGACAGCAGGTTATTGCAGTGAATGCAGAGTCAATGGCTTCTCTGCTTTGATTATTAAAGTGTACTTATAATTGATTTGTGAGTAGCATTTCTCTCTAAGGAGAATGTTTGGAAAGAAATAAAGTTCAGGATGAAGAGGTATTGTGGCCTTGAGAATTTTCAAGGGAATAGCCAGATAGAATTTTATAAATGAATCAAGGTTTTTAGGTATTAACAGGATCAAGGGAAATAGGCCACCGCAGTAAAGTGGGACTGAGGTACACAATGTGTTGAATGGCAGAGCAAATGCAAAGGGTCAAATGGTGTACTCATGTCCATTCATAAGAACTCACATTTTATTACTTTAATGGGTTTTAACTTTTCCACTTGAGGAATCACACATTTTTAAAAATTCAGTCAGCAAGTTTCAATAGTGCTGTCATGTTGTTTTGCTGGAACATAGTTTTGCCTTGATTGGAAAGCAACATTCAGAAACAACTTTCTTAACTCTGGGGAAAAAAATGTTCAATTGTATTCCAGTTTACTAAATGTAATTTTTCATAAATGCTTCAAAACACAGCTGCTTTAAAATTCTTCTTTGCAACACTGATCAAAACAGTTGTTGAAAGTTGAATATCACATGATGCAGAGCAATTTTATGGACACCTCTAGTGACTGTCAGTAACATGTTGTGTTCAGTTTTGGGCAAAGAATTCATGCTTGCCTACTCTGTTTTTCAGTTCTTGAAGTTTATCTCCAGCAGAATTTTTGACCAAATCTGCCTGATAGGGATCAGTTGCAATTCACTTAAGAACAACCAGCTTTGAGTAACACCGAGAATTCTGAAACAGGGAGCCAAAACATTATACCTGTGTCCATCACTAAATCATTATACACAACTCCAATTGCTGATAGCTTATTTTTAGGACTTGTATGTATCCAAGACAAAAGAAAGTGGACAGGGGGAAAAAAATCAGAAAAGTTTCACAGCATCTTAAAAGTTTATTCCTCCAGGCAGTTAATCTGATCGACCATCCTAGGACAGACAAACAATCAATGTGAAAAAGACAACAAACCGTGCAAATACAAAAAGAATAATAATAATCATCATATAAATAAATAAGCAACAGATTCATATTCAGATTCAGATTCTGAGACAACGTTCCTCCAGAATGATATCACAAAAGCATATGACAAAACAGACTACACCAGAAAATCTACGTAACGTTTGGCAATCCCCAATCCAGAATCCGGAGAGGCTGCTGCATATTAATATCGCACTACCGCTAAACTAAAGCTACAAAACCTGCACAAAACCACATAGTTACAACATATATTTACAACAGTGCAAACAATAGCATAATTGATAAAAAAAACAGACCATGGGTACAGTAAAAATAGTCCAAAGATGTTAAAGGACTGTAAGTTCAAAGGAAATCACCACACAGTTCCACAAGTCCCCAGGGTCCCGACAGACTCGCCATGCCACACCGGCGGCAGAAGGGAATACCACCGCTATGGACTTCTATGGCGCCGCCCGACTCAGCCTCGCAGATGCAGCAGACAATGAGAGCTCCATCGAAACCAGCCTCGCAGATGCAGCACAAACCAACAGCGACCTGACCGCAGCGGACTCCGAGTCTGTCGTACCTCCAAGCCGACGAACATCCCCTCCGGCACAGCTTCTCAGAGCACCATCCTCTGCCGAGCGTATTAAGACGGCTCCGCCAACGGTCATCGGCAATGTTCTTCCCAGCAGAGTCCCAGACCTCACAGCAGCAGCAGCAATGAAGAAGGTCTTCCTGGAGATTTCCAGATGTTCCTCCGTGCTCCCACGTCCATTTTCAATCAAGAACATGAGATGAAAAGGCCTTCGAAGTGAGTCCTTAAGTTGTGGGAACTGATCGGTGATGGGGCAAGTGAATTTGACTGAAGTTGTCCTCTCTGGTTTAAGAGCCTGATGGTTGAGGGGTGATAACTGTTCCTAAACCTGGTGGTGTGGGTCCTGATGCTCCTGTACCTTATTCCTGACGGTTGCAGCAAGAAGAGAGCATGGCTTGGATGGTGGAGATCTCTAATGATGGATGATACTTTCCTACGACAGCACTTTATATAGATGTGCTCAATGATGTGGAGGGCTTTACCCGTGATAGACTGGGCCGTATCCAGTATTTTTGTAGGCTTTTCTATTCAAATGCATTGGTGTTTTCATACTAAGCCATTATCCAACTGGTCAATATACTCCCCACCACACATGAATAGAAGTTTGTCAAAGTTTTAGATGACATGCCAAATCTTGACAAACTTCTAAGGAAGTCGAGGCACTGCTGTACTTTCTTCATTGTGGCACATACGTGCGGGATCCAGGAAAGATGCTCTGAAATGAAAACACCGAAGAGGAATTTAAAGTTGCTGATCCACTCCATCTCCGATCGCCCCCATGTGAGAAATGGGTCATGGATCTCTGGTTTCCTCCTCCTGGAGTCAATGATCAGCTCCTTGACTTGCTGATATTGATTTAGGAATTGTTGTTTCTTGCACCACTCGGCCAGATTTTCAATCTCCCCCCTTTGATTCAGCCAGAAAAGGTGATGCTGTCAACAAATGTAAATACGGCTTTAGAGCTGCGCTTAGCCTCACAGTCATAAGTGTAATGCAAGTAGAGCAGGGGGCTAAGCACACAGACTTGTGGTGCACCTGTGCTGATGGAGATTGTGGAGGAGATGCTGTTGCCAATCTGAAATGTCTGGGGTCTGCATTGCATTGTAAACACTTTAAGCCCCATTTAATAATGCTGCTTAAATTGTAAATACATTTACTCCTTTCTGCACTATAACCTTTAACTTTAATTTTATGTAACTTTCTATTCTTTATAATTGTTAAATGTTGTTGTATTTTGTTGCATGTCATGCTCTGACCAATACACCACAGCAAATTTCTAATGCATGCAGGTGACTGTAGAGAATAAAGTTGATCCTTGAGTATGTTGCTCACACAGAATGTATCCTTGCAATTTTGATGCAAGTACAACTAACTTGTGGGGTGTATGGGGTGTCCAGGGAGGGGTAGCACCTCTGATGGTGCTTGTCATATTCCGCCCAGGGGCAGCTCGTCCACTTGTGGTCCCCACCTGCCACCCAGCACACACCTGTGGCTCCAAGTAACTGTTTGCCTGCGACAGTGACCACACCTCAGTACATCGCTTCAACAGGCGGACTAAACCAGGTGAGGGCAGCCGGGAACCTCCAGCCCTGGTGAGATAGGGATATGCCCACCCCAGCTTGCGAAGCCAGTTCCAGTGGAATGGGTGGGTGAGGTCAAATACAAGATCCAACAGCCAAGAGGTCGGTGCTGCGACACTTCGTGCAGAACGAAGGGCCTGACGAGGCACAGAAGGCCATGGCCCTCCACAACAGCCAAGAAAGTCTCCAGTTGTGATGATTTTTGTACCTTTGGACCAAGACGTGAGGCTGAGAGAGTGGAACTGCCCCACTGCAATGGCTTTTTCACTATAAAACTCCCCCTGCAGAGGAAGCAACGGGCAACTAACTCAACTATCTTACAAGGGTACATGTCTAGAACCGCCACTCCACTTCATTGTTGACACGGCTGAAAAAGTCACTTCCCAGGTACTGCAATCATCTAGGTGATCTGCAGGAGCATAGATGGGCTCAGTATTAAAGATCTTTTCTGTGAAACTTCATAGAAAGCCAGAAATAAATAACAGAATCTGCAGAGAGATTTTCATTTACAGAGAGTCAAGCTTGGCAAAGAAGCTCTACTTGTAGCATACTTCTAATTGATGGTCAGAGCAAACCCGCAAGTGCTAGCTCTTATAAGTAAGTGGACATCTGTCACAGCCAAGGAGACCAAGGAGACCCCCACATTCAACTTAGTCTCAGGATCATTCCAATCTGCATTTGCTGATAAAGCCCACATCACAGTTTGGTGCTCACCACTGCAAGAGGGAGTTCATTGTCTTGCTCCTCTGCAGAAGTGGACTCCATCTGATTTCCCTTCAGTGCTCTGTAGCTGCTAGGTTGGGTATGGACGGTCGCTGCCATTGCAAGCTTCTCCAAAGTGCAGGCACCCTCCCATTGTGTACATGCAGTCATTCTCAATCCACAATCACTTAGTAATAAAAAGGGGGTTCATTTTCTCAACCTCCAGTTAGCTGTGGACTATTAGAGGACCTCACTGATCAGGCAGTACATATGTCTTATGTTCCACATCGTCAGGTTCAGCAACAGTAATCACCCAACAGCCATCAGGCTCCTGAACCAGCATGGATAAGTTCACTCACCTCAAAGCTGAACTGCCTCAAAAGCCTCCAGAACTCATGTTCTCAGTGTATTTTTAAAAAAATTACTATATGCACTATTTGTCTTCTTTTGCACATTGGTTGTTTGTCAGTGTATGTCCATGTACAGCATTCTGGTCTCTAGAAACATAGTTCTTCTTGAATGGACATCACTTCCAGTAGGTAAGTTGTTTTTTTTATATTGTTTCCAGCACGTTAATTTGAATTTGATCTGAAGCACACAGTGGGAAAACATCCACCTCTATCCTCTCTTTATTTGCCCTTGAAACAGCAATATCCTTTCACAAGTAAGATCTCATTAAACACCTCAAAGAACGATTCCGTCTTGGGTGACATTTGAGAAGGTGCTTAACTCACTGCATAGCTTTGAGAGGACAGCAGAGAGGAAAGATAACTTGTCTTCAAAGGCATCACCTGCAGACTGGAGATGTGTCTGAATGCTGTAGATGACAATGTCAGCTGCCGACCCAAGCAGTGTTGAATGCCAAGACCTGGAAGCAAGGTCAGGGTGTGGCACATCTATCGTATCTTCATGATGCTCAAACAAATCCATGATTAGCGTAGCTGCAGCACAAGATCAGCACCAGAGGTGAAGCTGCAAGAATGAGAGCAGCTTTTGCTAAACCCGAAGCTAAGATGTAAATGGAGAAAGCTTGTATATACATGGAGAGAAGATGTGTAGAGGCTACATTAAGTGGACTCAAGGAAGGGCATGAAGCTAAGACTGCTGGAGCAAGGACAAAGATGTGGAAAGCAGCAGCTGACTTAGACAGTAGTGAGTCTATAAGCAGAATCAGTCACAACAGCCAATGTATTTTACTAAAGAATTCGTCCAAACACAAGTTAACAATGAATGGGTGTTCTGCTCCCTCCAGCCAGTGCCTCCACTCCTCCAAGGTGAGTTTGACGGCCAGCAACTCACGGTTCCCAACGTCGTAATTACGTTTGGCAGGGGATAGACGGCGAGAGAAGAAGGCACAGAGATGGAGCTTTTGGTATGGGACGGAGCGTTGAGAGAGGATGCCTCCACCCCAGTGTCGGAGGCGTCCACCTCCGCTATGAACTGGTGAGATGGGTCAGGTTGGACCAGGATGGGAGCGGAGGTGAAACACCTCTTCAGCTCTGAGAAGGCTGAGTCCACTTCAGGAGTCCAGTGGAAGGGGGTTCACAGGAGGGGTGAGTTGAGTAAGGGGCGCTGCCACCCGGCTGTAGTCCCTAATGAAGCGACGATAGAAATTAGTGAATTCCAGAAATCACTGGAGTTGCTTAAGTGACGTAGGTTTGGGCCACTCTGCCACCGCCCGGACCCTTTCGGGATCCGCCCTCACCTGCCCACTCTCAATGATGTACCCCAGGAACAGGCATGGAAATCGCACTTCTTGGCCTTAACAAATAGCTTGTTCTCTAAGAGCCTCTGAAGAAACTGGCGGACCTGGAGGGTGTGCTCCTGGAGGTTACGGTAGAAGATTAAGATATCGTCCAGAGGAAAGAAGACAAATTGGTTGATAAAGTCCCTAAGGACATCGTTGACCAGAGCCTGGAACTCCGCGGGAGCATTGGTCAGGCCAAAGGGCATCACCAAGTATTCAAAATGACCAAGGGAGGTGTTGGAGACTATCTTCCATTCATCTCCCTCCCGTATCCTGCCCAGGTGATAGGTGTACCACAAGTCCAATTTGGTGAATGCAGTGGCTCCGTGAAGGGGTTCGAATGCTGAGTTGGTCAGGGGCAGGGTATACTTATTTTTTATGGTAATATTGTTCAGGACACAGTGGTCAATGCATGGGCATAGCGAGCCATCTTTTTTCGCCACAAAGAAGATTCCGGTGCTTCGGTGGAAGATGAGGGTCAGGTGATGCCAGCCAGGAGGGAGTCATTTATATACACCTCCATAGCTTCACTTTCTGGACGGGACAGGTTATATAGCCGACTGGCGGGTAGTGAGACTGCGGGGAGAAGGTCAATCGCTCAATCGTAAGGGCGATGTGGAGGCAGAGAAAGGGCCCGTTGCTTGCTAAACATCTCTCCCAGATCGTGATATTCTACGGGAACGGTGGACCAGTCAGGGGGTTCAGAGGCGGATGAGGTAGTGGTGACCTCCACTGGGGGAAAGGCTGATTGCAGGCAAGAGGAATGGCAGAACGAGCTTCAGCTGACTATTGTCCCAGTGGGCCAGTCGATGAGGGGGTTATGACAGCTTAGCCACAGGTGGCCTAGGAATAAAGAGGCCCGAGGAGAGCAGATTAGATTGAACCGTATCTGTTCCCAATGGTTTCTGGAGAGAAGGAGAAGCAGGGATTCCGTGCAGTGCGTGACACGGGCCGGGAGTCTATCGTCTAGCACAGTGGCATCCTGTGGGGCACCTCAGAGGCTCACAAGAAATACTGGCTTGGAGGGCTAGGTTTTTGTCCAGGAAGTTTCTCTCTGTGCCAGAGTCCACTAGCACTAGCAGAGGCAAAGACTGATGATTATGACATAGAGTGGCTTGAAGGGGCATTCGGTGTCGGGGGACGAAAGGGAAGGCTGTCTGGCTCTCCAGGGTCCCACTGCAACTGGTGAGCCTCCCCCCGCTTTTGGCCAAAGGGGACAGATGGCATGGAAGTGGCCGGACTGACTGCAATATAAACACTTGCCCGCTCTCATTCTCCAGAGACGTTCGGTGGGAGAAAAGTGGTTCCACCCCAGGGCATGAGTTCCTCTCCTGGGGTGGTAGAAACGGCAGGGCTGGGAGCTACTCGGGGTGCTGAAAGAGGAGAGAGGCTTGTTCTGGTGGGAGGTGGTAAAGAGAGCCGAGAAGTGTCCAAAGGTGGTGGACGACCAGTTGTCTCTCCATGGCATTCTTGGAGGCGATTGTCCAACCTGGTGACCAGGGAGATCAGGGAATCCAGGCTGTCGGACTCGTCTCTCACCGCCAGCTCATCCTTCACCAGGACGCTGAGTCCATTCCGAAAAACCCCCTGGAGCGACTCATCGTTCCACCCCGAGTCGGCCACTAACGTCCGGAACTCCACTAAATATTCAGCAACACTGGGGGAAGCCCTGGCAGAGAATGAGTGGACGCTTGGCGGCGTCTTTACCTCGGACAGGGTGATCGAAGACTTTTCACATCTCTGCAATGAAACTGGCGAAAGAGGAGCAGATATCCAGTTGGTTGTCCCAAATCGGTATGGCCCACGCTTAGCAACCCCATGACATAAGCAACTTTAGCCTTATCTGTGGAGTAGGTCAACGGCTGCTGCTCAAACACCAGGGAGCACTGAAGGAGGAAACCCCGGCACTTCCACAGGTCTCCGGCGTAGTGCTCCAGCTCCGGTACGTGAGGCTCCCTTGGAGGAATGAGTGTTGATGAAGCTTGGGGGGTGGAGGGTTACCGCTACGGGCTGTCTGGGCGGGGTTCCAGGTGTGGGTAGAGTGATAGGAGTGGAGACTCGGTCCACCCAGTTACCGATCTGTGT
This sequence comes from Hemitrygon akajei, assembly GCF_048418815.1. Classification (NCBI taxonomy): domain Eukaryota; kingdom Metazoa; phylum Chordata; class Chondrichthyes; order Myliobatiformes; family Dasyatidae; genus Hemitrygon; species Hemitrygon akajei. The sequence continues at coordinate 15,296,267 of NC_133150.1, read as the reverse complement.
GACGTGCACAGACAGGGAACGGAGGTTCTCCGTGACCTCCCGGAGGAGTTGGTCGTGCCGTCCCAGCAGGGAACCCTGGCTGGCGAGGGTTTGTTGGTTGGTGCTTGTGTCCGCTTGGGTCCACGTTCGCCAGATCGTTCTGTTAGGGAGAACTGGTGAACCCAAACGCAGAACACTGACATGGAGGTAGAGCTGGGATGCAGACAAGGGCGTGGAGCTGAACGGCAAACAGGAGGATGAATGGAAAGGCAGGTGGCAGGCAATGCTTCTCTTGACACGGAGAGACAGAGTTAACACAGGCAAACAACAACGGTGAATCAAAACATAGAATACACAATTCTAAGCGGCCGGGAACATGAACTACCACACTGGCTGAAACAACGATCTGGCGATGAGTGGAAGCAAAGCCAGGGTATTTATGCAGCAGGTAGATGAGAGTCAGGTGTGCTGCAACCAGGAGGCCCGGGAGAACACCGGGAAAAGGGAATTAGGAGAATATGAGGAATAAACGGCAGGGACCGTGACAAGACTAGCGTTTTCAAAGCCCGAATGGTTAAAGATCGTGTAGTAAGACTGTTTTCAAGACTAGTCTCAAAGACTACCATTATTTGCCAAAGACTTAATGAAACAATCATTTGACTTTTAGTTTCAGTAGGCCGGGCGGAGAGTATTCTGGCCTCTGGAGGCGCAGTTTGTTTTGTATGGACAATACTTCCTGAACGAAAGCTGTTTTTTTTTTGTTATATCATTTCCTGTGTAGGTTAGTTTGGATTCAATCTGAAGTGCATGGTGTAAAAACATCCACCTCCATCCTCTCTTTATTAGCACCAGAAATTACGGTATCTTTCACAAGTAAGATCTGATTAAAAACAATGAAGGAAGCTTTCACCTTGGGTGATTTTTGAGAAGGTGTTTAACTCATTGTACATACCCACTGAGAGGGCAGTAAATATAGCTTTTCATAAATTCTATTGTATTTCTTCATTTTCCTGGAAATACTTGCAAGGAAAAAATCTCAAAGTCGTATATAGTGATATACATGTCCTTTGGTAATAAATGTAATTTCACTTTGGTTAGAGCTAGCAGCCTCCACAATCCATTCCTCCAAGGCCATCCCCAGCTGCCTCATATTTCAGAGGCCACAGGGAACAAGGCCCACACCCTGTTCATTCAGATCAGAGCTCTGAACTTACCCAACTGAGCGATGCTTTCACAGCAGCCATCCTACTGTGTGGAGCTAGTGGCAGCCACATCAGGATGGCGAACATGTAGTGTCAATGTCGGCACCACTCTGGTGGCACTGTGCATCCAGGGTCTCTCAAACTGCTCTGCACATTGTAATTTGTTCATCAGGTGAGTTCAGCCATTGAATGCTGAAATGGAGTCAGGGTAAGGTCATGGAGCACCAGAGTGAAGAACAGCATCAGAATGCTCAGAAAAAATGGGGGAAGGTAGAATAGATGTGAAGAGATACTCAGTCCAGTTCCTCGAATTCAGGACCTCTGTACCATGATTACTCTAAGTACACTTTTCTGAACATGTGGTGAAGCAGCGCTTGATTCTGAAATGACTTTGATAAGCTCCATTACACCCAGCTCCTGCTGTAGACTCGCAATAAAATGGCTCACACACTGGTATGGTAATTTAAGCCTCAACAGAATCACATGAGCAGTAATCAGTCAATGTAATGCCATCAATTACTGCAGCTACTCAATAACCATAAATGATTTCCAGGAAGTTGTTTGTCTTTCTCGCCAATAGGTAGCAGGATGAAACTATTATTTCAGTTCTCAGAATCAGATTTATTATTATGTGAAATTCAAAGTTTTGTAGCAGCAGTACTGGGCAAAGCCATAAGAATACTATAACACAAAATAAATGAGTAATACAAAATAAAGGAATAAAACTATAAGACATAGGAGTAGAATAAGGACATTTGCACCAGCATTCCAACACAGCAGATTTATTAACCCTATCAAACCCATTCTCATGCCTTCGTAACCTTTGACACCCTTACAAATTAAGAACCTACCAGCCCCCATATTAAATATACCCAATGTCTTGGCCTCCACAGCCAGCTGTGGCAATGTTGCACAGATTCACTACCCTCTGCCTAAATAAATTCCTCTTCATCTCTCATTTAAAGGGACATCCTTCTATTCTGAGGCTGTGCCCTCGGGTTGTAGATAATAAGGGTGTGTTTATGCAACATTCAAAAATATGATAACAGAGGAAGAATTTGTTCCTGGATCATTGAGGAAGAATCATTGAGTTCCTGAATTGTTGGGTCTCAGCCTAACATTACAGTACTTTAGCATAAGAAGCCAACAAGGTTCAACGTAAGCTCAAGCAAATTGTTCCAATGAACAAGCAACAATATCTCATCTTCTGACTTGGACTGGAGTCTACTGGACTCAATATTGATTTCAATGTGTTTAAACAATCGTCTGCTCTTGCAACACGTGTTCCTAACAATAATTCATTTTCACCTCTTCTGCTTATTTCAGGTATTACCATCATCTCCCTGATCTCCAGTCTCTCACTAGCCCTTCCATCTTTAAGCCTTTCCCTACCACTCCTGAATTCTAGTCACTCCCCATCATTCTCAATGTCCTGTCGCACTGCAGCCTTCCAAATATCCAGTTTCTCCATTGCCACATTGACCTGCAGTGGATATTTACCAATACTGATCTCTAACCTGACCCCCATGTCTCCCACTAGCTAATATCTCTCCTGCTCTCCCAGGCTCCGGTCTCCTGCAATAATTCAAATTTCAGTCACACTGGTCTCCAGTCTTGTCCTACAAATCAATATCTTTCACCTTTCTCCAACATTCTCACAAACCAATCTCTCTCCTTCTCTTCTGAGCTACAGTCTCTCCCTGATCTCTCAATTTCCAGTCACTCCCAGCCATCCCCAGAGCCAGTCTTCGATCTGGGTCCTTGTGCTCATGTCTACCCAGCTCTCCTGAGTTCCAGTTTTTTCACTAACTTTCCTGTGCTACATTCTCTGCCAGCCTTCCATATATTAACCCTCCCCCTAACAGTTCCCACTTCTCCCAACTCCGTCATTTCATTGTCCTCCATATCCCCATCCTCTCTTTCCCTCCTGACTCCATCTCTCCAAAGCTTCCATTTGAGTCCAACACTGGACAAGTCCTACCATTTCAGATGGGTCTGACCTGAAGTGAAGTGAAGTGAAACTAGGGGTGATACAGGTCTAGTCAACAAACTGAGCAGGAAGAATCAATGGTTCGGGCTTGTGGTCATGGTCATCTTGCTTAAATATATGTAATAATAGAGACAATAACAGTTAGGAAAACAAGATCCTACTCTACTTTAGCTCTTGTTCTGCTCACACCCAACAAACACTTTGGCCAGTTAGAGGAGTATACTGACATCCAATATAAGATGGCCAAGTTTAGTTTTAAGTTTGTGAAATCACAGACAACATGGAATTCTGGAATATTAACCTCTAAATTTCTGTGATTCTTCATCTCTGTCATGAACCCTGTGGACCTGTGTGGGGGAACATAGAGCATTAGGTTATGAGGCTTCTGGAACACCTGTATTTGTTAATTATTGTCTTAACTAGAGTTGTTAAGCCCTTGTGTTTTCTGCTTAACCTCGTCAAGTTTATTTTGACTGGCATGGGTTTTCAGCATAATATGATTATTTAAAGTGGACTCCCAATTAGCATTTATTGTGAGGTCCTTGTTCTGAGAATGATTCGCCTTAGAGCATCACTTGGTTGAGTCACTGATATTCTGTTGGAATTTCAATGTATAAACTCGTTTCCATTTCTACACGGAAGTCTGTTGTTCCTCTGCACCTGGGTTTAGTCATTGCCAGCAACACACCATGACAATCTCAGTTTACCACCTTCCGCCTCTGTCCAAGTTGGTCATGGTGTCAATCTGTATGACAACGCTATTTTATAGGAAGCTCTGCCTATATAGTAAGCAGAACCACCATGAAAACACTCCCACACACAATTGCAGAGTAATTTAGCAGCTACATTATCTCAAATAAAAACTTTAGTCAATATAATACAATCAATTATTGTAAACTTATATTAACGCTATGAATGGCTAAACTCTGGATTGCCTTTAAGTAGTCAGAATTTAATTGATAATGTGGTTATCCACGGAAATAACAAGCATCACACAAGTAAGAGGTTTTATCTTCTCAAAATTAGTTCCATACAGTTATGTTGTTATTCATCTTGTGCTCTGATATGATAGCTGTCTGATACTCCAATTCTTTCACATGACTCACCTGGGTTAAATAAGGAGTAATAAACTACGAGATGAAATACAGGAACGGAATCTAGAATCAATTCCATTAAATAGCTTCACACAAAACAGGCTGCACATACGGAAGAACAATATCTTTAAACGGAACAAAGTGTTTGAGGAAGTGTATCTAAATGATGAGTGAAAGTTTACTCACCACTAGAGATTCATATTTTTGTGCTTCCAATGCAGCTTTGAAAATTCACATTTTACTCTGTGCTGCTTTCACTGTGATCGTTACTCAACCTCCTTGTCTCTGGAAAATAGATATTCTTTCGACACTTACTGATCCCACAGTTTTCACTGGGCATTTGTGAATAGGCACTATCAAGGTGTCCTCAATATATCTGGCAGCAGAATAGTGCCTCAGTTAATGGTGGGGATCCCTGTTTCTTCAAGGCTTCAGAGAGCCATGTTCCATTCTGAACTTAGGCACCGTTCCTGTGAAATTTCTGCACTTTTTTAGTGACTGTGTGGGTTTCCCTAGATGCTCGGGTTTCTCCACACATTCCAGAGACATGCTAGCTGCTGGTTAATTATCTCCTGTAAATTACAACCTTATACACTCAGTAGCTGCTTTCTTAGCTACTATACCTAATAAAGTGGCCACTGCATGCACATTTGTAGTCTTCTGCTGCTGTAGTCCATCCACTTCAAGGTTTGACATGCTGTGCCTTCAGTGCTCACACCACTGTTGCAATGTTGTTACTTGAGGTACTGTTGCCTTCTAGTCAGCTTGAACCAATTTGACTATTCTCCTCTGACCTTTCTCACCCACAGAACTGCCACTCACTTCTTGATTGTTTTTGTACCGTTTTCTATAAGCTCTAGAGACTATGAAAATCCCAGAAGATCAGTAGTTTCGGAGATACTCAAACCACTCTCTCTGGCATCATCATTCTACTGTCAAAGTCACTTTGAGATCACATTTCTTCCCATTCTGATGTTTGGTCTAAACAACGACTGAACCTCCTGACCACGTCTGCATGCTTTCATGCATTTCTGCCATATGATTAGCCGATTATATATCTGCGTTAACAAGCAGGTGTACAGGTGCACCTAATAAAGTGGCCACTGACTGTATAGTGGAGTGGTAGGAGAATGGAGGATGGAAAGTTGATGAGGATGCAAGAACATTAGGATTATTGTGCATGGATGTTCGATGATTGGGGCAGACATATGATCAAAGGGCTTGTTTCCATTGTTGTCCATCTCTATGACCTTCTTTACACTGTGTCGACTTCGAAGCAGCAGTTGCAGAAATTTTCTTCCATTCTAACCTGAGTTATCTCAACCAGCACTTATCCATTAAAACTGCTCATTTTTATAGCTCCCCATAACAATGGCTAGATGTAGTCCCTGCCCATTTTGTAACACTTATCGCTCCCTTTTCCCTCGGATCTTTGAAGATGTTGACAGAGCAAGTTTCAGTCTGATGGTGTCTTCCATTGACAATATTCAGATGTCCTTGCTAAACTAAGTGTTCCAACTGATAATTAAATAGCCCATGGCAATAACAATACATACAAAAATGCACGAGATGGTAATTAACACCTTCGCTCAAAAATCTGTCCACTAGTCATTGTTACTGCTTATGAGATAAACATTATACAACTTCAGAACCTCATTGTGTGAAGTTCCAGGCTATTAATTCCTTCTTTCTTTAGTAATTTAGAATATCCACTAACTTTTTCTGTTGTTACTTGGAGTACCATTCTTATGAAAGAATCTTTGGTACCTGGAATATTTGGTTGCTCCAAACTGAGAAAGATGCTTTGAGTGTGACCTTCCCACCAGTTGAATTAGTCTCTTTAGTAAACATTAGCGTCTTAGACTTTGCTACAATTCTCTGACTGTGGACTGCAGCTACACCAGATGCTTATGTCAAATTAAATTTACTAACGTTCTTCAGTTCTTACTTCCATTGACGTTGAAGGCTAACATACAACCTGTTTGTACAAGTCCAAAGCATTATGTTTCCTATGTTTAAAATCATTGGATGAATTTACTTATGGAACAGTCAAGACACAAATAAGACACCAAGAATAGAAATTCAAAGTTCTTTACCAAAAAAAAGCTGACTAATTACCTACTAGCTCTCATCTCATATTTATAGAGTCCAGCCATTCTAACTGTTATGGATCACAGTAATTTTGCAATTTCTAAAAATAATCTGATGGTAAGTCAACACCCCCTACCACAATATGGTTATCAGTGCACACAAAGGCTGGCCTAAATTATACTTTGAGATATTCCTTGAGATTCATCATGAAAGCATCTATTAAGTTGAATAGTTGCAATAAACTCATTGAAATCTTGCCAACCAAAAGTCCACAAACCCCAAGGAAAACCATCATCTTTAATGTCAATGTATAATTTTGGAACTATTGCATTGGAACCCAACATATATGTATCCAAAGAAGCAAAGATATACTTTGCAAGGTTCCTCACAAGCTATTTATGTATATGTTGAGCATCTAAACCAGCTGTTCCCAGCCTGTGGTCCAGGGACCCCTTGGTTAGTGGTAGAGGTCCGTGGCATAGAAGAAGTTTGGGAGCCTCTGATCTAAACAATTGATGCAAACTGTGACAATATTCCAAGTAGGCACAGATGTCCATTCAGGATCAGAATATGAACTGCCATATGGAATTAGAGTAAAAGACATATTCTGGGCCTGAAGATGCATGCAATGGCACTCCTGTGAAAGCTAATACAATTTATAAACTGGAATTCAGAATCTCAACACCTCAAATGTGAAACTTAAGTAGTCTTGATACCTTAGGCCTCATCCATGACAGCATGTGTTATACTTCCCTCAAAAGCATTCTGGGTAACCAGCAAGAATAGAGTAACAAAACTCCAGTTCAATTTCCTTGACATTTATCTTGCTGACCGTTTTCAGTCTTGTACCTAGTGAGTCACTGCTTATATTTAGCTAAAGGTTATCATAGATCTCATCAATTGTCTTCTTCAAATAAAAGTCTTTTATACCACTGGTTCAAATATAGCTGGTGAAAAAAAGAAACCATAGAAAAATCTTTATCCTTGTGGAGTTTCTCCTGCCAGAGACATTTTGAGAAAAGAAATCACACATTCTGTATTTACACCAACTTTATGCAAAATTTTCAAAAGGGAAGTGTTTACTCCTATGTCTAATAATACATTTACCAATACAGGATCATCAAGATTACAAATAGGTTTGTGAAGATGCTTGTGAAGATGTTTGTGAATGAGGTAATATTTTCACTTGATAGGACAACTGATTTAATGGTTGCTTTTATCTAAATGTTATCTGTGTTGCCAAGGGCACAAAATTCTATTGTTTAAAAAGGGAACATGTTAAGTGAAGGATTGGGAGATACCACTTTACCCCATATAAATCTTGCATTATTTTCTCAATATATGCACTGTAAATTGGAATTCATCAGTTCCTGTTATGAATACAATGTCACATGTACCAGTATACAGTGAAAAACTTCTATTCAAAGCTCCAAATGTTTAATCCATGGTTGACATTTTTGCAAATGTTAATGACCTAATGTTGTAAACAGTTTTATCAAATATGTAACCTTTAAGTTAGATTTAGAAGTTTCAATATTTTATCAACTTTGGTAACAGTGCCTGATTCCAAATATCGTAAGCCATTTCAATTACATTTCATACATTAGGATACAAGTTTGCAAGTTAAAGACTTATTTCTACATCTTTGAAAGCACTAGAATGTTTCTTCCTCTTGTTGAATGAGCATCGGTTTGTATAACAGGAAATAAGTTCAGTAACATACCTTGATGTGTTGAACTTTACATCCTAGATGTAGATATTACCACATTGGTAAAAACTAACTAGGAAAAAGTTGTTCACTGCAATATTTCAGCAATTACCTTGAGGGGATACAATAATATCCCCTGTTATGTGATGTGCTAGCAAAGTATTTCCCTCCATAGTTCCATTGCAGTCACTCTTTAACCTGGAAGGATCACATATCTTGTCGTGTAATACAACTCAAAAGTAAACATAGTTTGATGAAATTATATTCCAAATCACTACATACTTTAGTTTGAATGTTTTCCTCATCTCCCTGGTTAATCTGTTCTATTTCTTCAGCTACCAATGAGCATCTGTATATCCAAGAGTACAATGGTGAATGCCAGAAATGAGTTGGCTCACCAACACCACACACGCCAGGCTCAACAGGGGCTGATCCATTTTGCAAAAGAAGGGGTGTTATAGTGCTACTCAACCAGAAAGGGTGGCAGTTCCTGTAATGAATTAAGGAGTATTGTTTAATTTTGGTGTCAATTATTGTGATGGAATTTACCAAATATAAATCCAGAAATGATTGAAAGTAATTGCAATACTTCAAACTTTTGAACAGGGTGATTATCCCAGCCATTGGAACAGTCTCTATAGCCGGAATCCTGTATCAGCATAAGGAAAAAATACCTGCTGCACAATTCTGATGAATGCCTTCTGCAAACAATAAAATGTTTTGCAAATCAATGGTGAACTATCTGTTGATAGATGTGATTTGACAACTATTGTTCCACATTAAGGATAATTTGCATTCTGTTGGTAAAGTGACAACATACGGGCTGCACACTGTATGCATGTTTATATTTGTGTGTTTCCTTGAAATTCGTTGCTTTTCTGGGTAAGAGCTAATCTTTCTCTAAAAATAGCCACTGGTTTGGCAAAGTTTCTGAGTTCTTACAGGAAGTATTGTCTAGAGTGAACAAGAACTTGGAGAGAATCATTTAAATGCAATGGAACATCAATGGTTGGGGCAAGGGAATAGCCTATTATTTCTGGGAATCCCTGCCGACTAAAGTTCAGAAATTGATTTTTCACTTGGTGACTTACTTATTTCATTCAAAGCCAGCAAGAATGGATGAAGGAGGCAGTTTCACAGAGGTTTGCTCAGAAAGTTGTTAAGAGGAAAGTGTGCATATAAACATTCATTATCTCATGTTTTCTTTGCATAATAATGTATGGTAATGAGGCCTTCTTTTGTCCTACTCCCAAGTCCCACCCCATGACCCTAACCGTCATGCAACCTCTTACAGCGGCAGCAGTGAAACACCTGTGTTATTGACCACACTGACCTATTCCGTGAATGCAAATTCAGCCCCTGGGAAGCCAGAGACAAACAGGAAACCCCTGAAGCAGTAACAAAGTAAGCCAGGCTTTACAGATGTACTGTACACTTTCATGAATGGCATGGTGATATTGTGGGCTTTTCTGATGATGCCTTTGTCCTTGAAAAAGTCACCATCTGCATGAGGAATCACGGAGCACTTTTTGTACTGGTGAATGAAGTCCCTCACAAAAGCTTTTGGCAGTATGAATCCCTGGAGTTATCCACTGACTACCCAGTAATCTACAGCAAAGTGACTAGCATCCTGCAAGCAGGAAATGGAGAGTGGGGTATGAAGCTGAAGAGGGAGATGGATGAAGGAACACTGATTCCATTTCTCTTCACAGCTAGTGGCCTCTCCCACTTCAGTCAATACACATATAAGGTTACCTGCCTGGTAACCCAATGACCCAGCCTACCTTTACACACGTGGAGGTAGAAAGCTCCATCCCAGCCTCTCAAGATCATCTTCCATCAAACTGTGGATAGGACGTCTAGTTCTACCTCATGTGTGGTCACAGGGGTTGCCTCGTGGAGCTCTGCGATGAGGAAGAGGGGAGGTCCATATTAGTTACTGTAACACAGGGATTCATTAGAATGGTAAATTTTAATTCTTTGACTCATATACAGATATTTTTATGCCTCTTTTCTAGTCTGAAAGATTTCTGACACTCTTTAACTTGCCTGTAATGGATAAATCAGAGATCTCTGGCCTGTAATTCCAGTCCTTCTTGATGGAGGTTGCAGTCAAGTACTGTCAGTCTGGAGACAGAGTGCGCTGTACTGCAGGGTATCTCTACATTGAAGGGCATCTCCAGCAAGCACATGGCTTGCTTGATGAATGTCATGTGACTTCAGTTGTTTTGCTCCATTGTCTGACTGAGTGTCAAAAAACACGTTCAGAGGGGCAGACATTATTTCCAAGGACCTAACCCTTACTTTTAATGGTCTCTGTAATGCAATATATAAAAAAATACTTGCTTCATCAATGTCCTTCTGTTATTCTCTAGACTAATGTGGTCGATTCTTATCTTAGTTCTGGATCAATTAAGGACAGACAGAAGGAAGATGTGCAACTTTAGGAGGTGTAGATGAGGAAGCTTTCACTGCATGTAGTTTCAGACTTCTAGAGCAGGGACTGGTGGAGGTATTCCACCAATAGCAATAGCCACTACCCTCAATTCTATGGCAGTGGATCCTTCTGCTGGGCATAGAATTAGATGCTCATAAATTCAACAGCCAGCCTAGTGAAGACAACAAAGTAGGTTGGCAGTTACTTTGACATTTTCATGAATTGAGCTACTTTGGCAGCTTCACAGTTCAATTTACACATTGCATACCATCAAGGCAAATCCAGACATCCAGCAATGTTTATTCATTGTAAAAGATTGATTCTCAATTAAACTAGAATGGATCTAACATCACAAACACTTATTAATATTAATTCAACTTCAACTTGCCCACCCGATTTCTACTGAAAGGTACTTCTCAATCCATTGACCCTGTACTCAGTGGAGTTCATAACGGTGAGGAGAAAATCTAGATACCAAATGTCATGGATAGCGGGGACATGGAGAGGGATGTTTTCCATTAGTAGGGAAGTCTAGGATTAAAGGAAATGGCCTTAGAATAAAGGAATTATCCCTTTAAAACTGAGATGAGGAGGAAATACTTCTGAGAGTGATGAATCTGTGGAATTTGTTGCAACAGAAGGTTGTGGAGACCAATTTGTTAAGTGTATTGAAGGCAGAGATTGATTGGTTCTTGATTGTTAGAGGGTTGCAGAAAGATGGCAGGAGAATAAGGTGGAGAAAATATCAGCCATAATTGAATGACAGTGCAGTCTCAATGGGTGGAATTGCCTATTTCTGCTCTTCTTTATTACAGTCACTGGATATTCCGGTGTTAAATACAAAGGGCATTATATTTACAGTAGGTTCCTGTTTAACAATTATTCTTAGAGGATGTAGTTATCAACTGTCGTCTTTCACCTGCTGTATGGATTAATTTAAAGTAGTGACTAATTCAACAAAACATCTAAAGATGAAATGTAATAACTGCCAACACTCATTACCGTCAGATCAAAATGTTAAAAGCAAGACCATTTCCTCATAAATTTGAATTATTTGGAATTATGTCTAGCTTGATTTTGACTGAGCAATGGAAGTAAGTGGCTTGAAATAAGTTTTCATGCTTGTTTAGGGGGTTACCTGTAGGGAGCTTTGATCCTGTGTAAATGGCCTTTAGCAATCAGTGAGGGTGGAATGCTCTAGCCAACATTAGAAAGGGGTTTATTGGAATAGTCTGATTGGGGTTTGACCACTGGATGTTATCCGACAAACATCAAAAACACATGAAGGTGAGTTTATCTTAAAAAAGACGTTTCTATGTGTGATACCATCACTTACGATTGCTGACTCTAATAAAAAATACTCTGTTGGTAGTTCTGGTCTTGGTGAATAGCATCACAAAGTAATCTAATGCCATATTGTTGATGAGTTTGGCACATCGTTGCTTGAGAGTTTTGCAGAATAGTAACCAAGTATGTGAAGTAAAATAGAACAAGTTTCTCTAGGTAAAGCCATAGTTGTGACAAGTAAGGCATATGCTATTGGATTCACTTGAAGGATAACAGAAGCTTTGCTATTTTCTGGAGGCATTGAAAAATAGAAATATTCCTGGGAATGTTAAAGATTTTTGAGGTCCAAGGGAGGATAAAGAGTGTAGAATTACAGCAATATGTGGAAAAATTAAGATGATATTCTTTCTGGTAATAGACCTATGGTTTGTGCAACATTCACGAGATTACTAGCACTAAGGACCAAAAAAAGTTGTACAAGTTGTGAGGAGTATTTTAACCGAGCAGTACAGAGAAAGTTGTAATAGCAGCATGTGCAAACTGAGAACTGAATGGCAAATATGTGGTCAGCCTAAAAGCACTGGCTAAATGATGTAATTTTCAGATCTTTTTAATTCAGGTACTATGGTCCGGGGGCTATGGAGGCTAAACAAAATCAAAGAATACAAGAAAAACTATTAATGTGGCGGACAGAGCATTTGAAAGAGTATGCAGGATAACCAGCAATTTGGAAACATCAGGGAAACATATAAAACTTGATATGATTATGTGGTGCAGGTAGAAAAACAACCCATTGATGTAGTAGGGATAGTGTGTACTCCTTCACAGCCAATCACATTGACACTTTGACTCAACAGGACAGCAGTAGGTCACATGAATGTCAGAGATGGGAAGGTTGTAGGTCCTGTGGGAGTAAATGTTTGGAGCTGTTACAACAAATATTTTGCAGCCACTCAAGCCTTTGAACTTCTATTGAAGTTGGTGCCATGTTTGTCAAAAAAAATAGGGCACATTGATCAGGGTCACATATCCCAAAAGAAAGTAACTGCTGACAAGGACATCGGTCCCCAACTGCTTCAGGCGCAATGGAGCAAAGTTGAGGAGCAGTCCCACTGAGATACCACTGACATATGTTGCTAGTTGAAGAGATAAAATTGGATGCGCTGGGTAAAGTATCTCACAAACCAAAGGTGAAAGATCCTGACAGTACATTTACTTTGTTAATTGAGGATGCCATGAAAAATATGTACATCAACACTATTGCTTCAGTCAATAGTGGTCACTTCAGTTAGAGAAAGCACTGTCTTCTCCACATAATGAAACAAGTGAAACTACTTCAGCACGTTGCCATGAGTTTTGTGTGTGTGAGTAAGAGGGTACTGTTAGGTAGGACACATATATGACACATGCATGTCAGGCAGACAAAGTAAATGGATAAAGCTAAAAAGTCAAATTGCAGTTTCAAAAAGAGCATTAAACTGCATGTTACTGATTTTTTTAAAAATCTGATGATGAAAGTGACACAGGACGGATTGAGGTTTACAATGTGAAAACTAACAATAGGCAAGTACTATGCGTGGATAGGTTTTTTCCATTGAGAGTAGGGGAGATTCAAACAAGAGGGCACGAGTTGAGAGTTAGGGGGCAAAAGTTTAGGGGTAACATGAGGGGGAGCTTCTTTACTCAGAGAGTGGTAGCTGCGTGGGACAATAGGCAAGTACTATGTCTTGCACCAAAGGTGAATGGCAAAGTAATTAAAATGGAATTGGACACTGGCTTGGCTGTTTCAAACTCATTTTGTGGAAGAAGTGAATGGCATTTCAGAGATACTAAACAGAAAACTTAGTTGGGTATCTGCAGAAATTATATTGGAGAAAAGATAACATGAGGAGCACTTTTAGGTAGTGGGAGCTTGTCCCCACTACCACTCCTCAGCTTAACAACCTTATACCATCTGTGTAAAAGTAGTCAGTGAGCTAGATCGCATGGAGGCTGAAGGAATTCTTCCCAAGATTGAGTGGAGCCCATGGCCGATGCCAGTACACACAATGGCCATGAAGAGTGGGTCTGTCAGGATCTGTGGTGACTTTAAGGTCACCATCAACCCAGTACTGAAAGTAGATCAATACCCATGGCCCAGGATGGAGGATATCTTTGCAAACCTTTCTGGAGGGAAACACTTCAGCAAAGTGGAGTTAGCTGAGGCCTACCTAAAGATGGAGCTGGAAGAAGAGTCTGACCGAGCTTCCAGTAGAAGTGGTAGAGGGGGGTTCGATATTGTCATTTTATAAAAAAATTGGGTAGGTATATGGACAGGAAAGGAATGGAAGGTTATGGGCTGAGCGCAGGTCGGTGGGACTAGGTGAGAGTAAGTGTTCGGCATGGACTAGAAGGGCTGAGATGGCCTGTTTCCATGCTGTAATTGTTATATGGTTCTGATTAACGCACAATGGTTGGCAGAAAAAGTAAAGTCCTTTCTGTACCAGGTATTTGAGGTAATGGCATTTCATTAGAGTGTTCTCCATGAACTCCAGTTGATTGAGACTTTTGGTAATTGAGCAATGAGGTGCGCTGAGTTGTGAGGTTATTTGAAGGGATTGTGCATAATAGCTCAAATCAGCAGCTATCTTCATCCTGCTCGTCTAGTTTGTTTGGAGAGCTTCCTGAGGCTCTTCTTGGTGAATCAATGCTATTTTTCCTCCCTTTGCCTCCTTCGTAAAGGCCTCTGACATAACATTGGAAAAACATAAAGCTCATGTTATGTCCTAACTGACCAAGCCCTGCTTTCCGTCACTGTCACTCCTGCCAGAAATGCACCACTCACCTTTAACGTTGCAGGTTAACCCAAAGCTCTGCCGTCTGACCTTAAATCAAAGGCGATGGTCACTCACAGAGTAACTCTATTTGCCGAGGTACTTGTAAAGGTAACAGCACACAAGCACCATCTGGATGCTAACATCAGGCTTGTAACAATTGCCTTCATTTAACTCACTGAGGACTGGTTAATCTTGCTTTGATGCCAGTGTCCATTCTCAGAAGTGACCTTTCTTGCTATTGCACATGGAGTATAACATTAAACAGGAGCCCAATAACTCCATTCCATGCTGCATAGCATTGTGTAAATGCTAATCTCTCAATCGTCCATCTCCTTGTGAGTATAACGTCTTATTAATTACTTGAATATTGCCAGTGTAAATGTCATACCAATTTCAGTTCAGCTATGTTATTATTCCAAATTTGAAGTAAACCTGTTGCCTTTGTTGTCAAAAGCCATTATTATTCCCCACTTTAGGGAATATGCCAATATCATATAAATGGCAAAACTTGTAAATTGTGTATTACGAATGTGCACCATCAAATAAATATTCTAATTATAATGCAATTTTCATCTTGAATCTTAACCTAGTCAGATAATATCTGCTTCTGAAAATGTCCTGCAACATAGCAGTGCCTGCTGTAGACATTATGATGCCTATGAGAGAAAGAGCAGGGGGTACGTTAATTGTATTTATTTATTTAGAGAATAAACCATTCCGAACTATTCAAGCCATGCCACCAGATATCCCCAATTTAACCCTAGGCTAATCATGGGACAATTTACAATGACCAATTATCGTACTATCTGGTACATCTCTGGATTGTGGGAGGAAACCAGAGCACCCAGAGGAAACCCACACATTCCATGGAAAGGACATACAAACTCCTTACAGAGGATGCCAAGATCAGAATCAAGTTAAATACCACTGGAACATGCCATGAAATTTGTTGTTTTGTGGCAGGTCTACCTTGCAGTACATAACAATAAAAACTATAAATTACAATAAAAAGTATATGTATATTCAGAAATCTGATGGTGGAGGGGAAGAAGCTGCTCCTGAAGCGTTATGTGTGTGTCTTCTGGCTCCTGTACCTCCTTCTTGATTGTAGCGTTGAGAAGAGGGCATGTCCTTTGTGATGAATGATGAGTTTCTGAGGCATTGCCTTTTGAAGGTGTCCTCAATGCGGGGGAGACTAGTGCCCATGATGGAGATAGGTACATTTACAACTTTATACAGCTTTTTCTGATCCTGTGTAATGGCCCCACCATATTAAAATAATTGCTCGCCCTTACCATGGCCAGCAACACCCTACACTTTACTCACCCACCATCCTCCAATTACCACCTGATATACCTTTTACTCTGTTCCCTTAAGTCTAAGGAATGCAGACCTGTAAGTGTTTGCAGGACACTTGGTCTTGCCCCTCGTTGTCAAAGCTGGTAGTATGACCAAGCCCTGCTTTTGTTGTCAAAACTTTTTACTTTTCTAGAATCATTTAGAATGCAAAGATAATGAAATCATTCATGAAGCTGTCTGGTTGATAGATGGATGAAAGTGCGGATCAGAGAGCAAAGAAAGGGATGTATTAAAATTGAAGTGCAGATCAGAGCTTTTGCTGAAACCTCAGTTTCAAACAACAGCGATAGAAATGTCCATTGGGTCAGACAGTGTCTGTGGAAAGAGAAAAACGGAATGAATATTGCAGATGGATAGCCTTAGAGCTGCTGCTGTCCTGTTCTGATGCAGATAGGAAAAGTGAGTAACCTGAAATTATTGAATTGCATACTGAGTTCCCAAGGCTACAATGTACCCAGAAAGATAAGGTGCAATTCCTCAAGGTTATGTTGAGCTTCATTGGAGCACCGAGGGAGGCCACAGAAGCTAATATTAGGTTTAATCTACCTGTCTGTGGCCTCTTAACAAACAGATTGATTAAACTTAATATTAGCGTCTAATATTGCCACTTTTTTTGAGCTATCACGTTCGGAAGCTGTCCTGGATGCTGGCGTGACAAGATGGAGCTGTTAGAGTTCACAACTTCCTGCAGCTATTTCCGATCCTGCGCAGTGGCTCCTCCGAACCAGACTGTGATGCAACCAGTTAGAATTCTCTCCACAGTATATCTGTAGAAATTTGTGAGAGTCTTAGGTACTAAGTCTCCTCAAACTTCTAATGAATTATAGCCACTGTTGCCCCTTTTCTGTAATTACATCAATATGTTGGGCCCAGGATAGACTTTAGAGATGTCGACCCCCAGAAACTTGAAAAAACTCAAGAAGGACTGATGTGCGTTCCCTTGCCTTTCCCTTTCTGAAGTCCTTAATCAATTTGTCGGTCTTACTGACATTGAGTAAAAGGTTGGTGTTGTAATACCACTCAACCAGCAGATCTCTCTGACTCCTGTATGCCTCCTTGTCACCATCTGATTTCTGCCAACAGTAGTTGTATCATCCACAAATTAAGAGATGATTGGGCTTCAAGCCCCATTTCCCCAAGCTGTAATAGTATCATGTTAACCACTTTGTTCCGTGGTACCCCATTTGATTTCTAACGCAGTAAAACTAGGGGGAGCATGAGGATAAGCTGGAAAATAAGATTATCTAGTAAAAGACTGAATGCCGTGAATGTTCAGTATACTTGCGAACAGAGAAAAAATTTCCATTGTCCTGGTGTAGGGTATCAACTGGAAACATTAATAATCCTTTCTCCTCCCACAGGTGCTGCTCAGTCCGATGAGATCCACCAGGAGATTGTTTGTTGTGTTGTCGCCGATTAAATGGACCCTGAAAACTCATATTTGTTCCTCAATCTCAGTTTATTTACATGTGCACAACGAGAATATCGTGGCCCCGTCACCACACTGTTCTGAAGGTTGAACAAAGAAATGTCATATTTACAGTGTACAGAAATAGACTACTAGATACAAAAATTGATTCATTAATAACCTTGTGGATGTTCAAATTTCTTATTTGCATAGTCAATCGCCAATCATACTGTGATAACATAGGTATTAATGTCCAATAGAATCGTCATAATGCTTCGGAATCAGTAAACAAACTGGCCATTATTGAGTGTCACCCTAGAATCCTTTGTTTTCATCCTCTGGTTTGCCAAGTGACTCCAGTCTCCTGTTCTGCAAAGGGAAGCTATACCCTTCAAATGCCTAACTGCACACCATTTGTAAACTGCCCTTGCCTGGACTTCATCTTAACCCTTATCGTGCTGCAACTTCCACAGTTGCTGCAGTATTCCATTGTGCAGTAGCAAGGGTAAAAAAAGTGTAGAGCTATAATTATATATTTAGAGTAAGAAAAGAGTATATTATGGCCGTAGCTTGGAAAACTTAGCAAGGTCAATTATTACAGCGCCCCTCAGCATTAGTGCGTTAACAAACACCCGCAGTTCAGCAGTTTACCCCGTGCCTCTCGCCGTGGAAGTTCTTCTATTTTGTGTTGTCATCCGACAGTAAAAGGGAGTGATAACAATGGAATCACAATATCTCACAGGGAAACTATTCCCAACACAGATTACCCTATCCCCATGAAAATATACATGTATAAAATATATCCAAAAAATTTCAAGAACTCAACCAAACTATATAACCAGAGTTTGTGTACTTGCAAACTCAACCTGTATCATTACTTGCTCACTCGTTATGAATATTGCACTGAAACATCACCAGTGGACCCACTGAGGTAGCTGACCCTTTGGTGCATCAAAATAATTAGTAGTTTCGGTTCGACAAAACCTCATCCAGTCCATGATGATTGTAATGTACAGTACCTTATGAGGTGTTGATGAAACATCTTCATGTAAGTACAAAGAAATCTAAGTGCTATCAGAGTAAGAGCTTCCTCATGGGTCCTCTTAGCATAGAAACATAGAAAACCTACAGCACCACACAGGCCCTTCAGCCCACAATGCTGTGCTAAACATATACATCTTCTACGAACAAGGTGTCACTCACTTTCAACTACAGATCCATTGTCGTTATATTCCCTATGTTTTGTTTGGTTACAATACGCACCAATGCCAACCTCAGGCTTCATCAAATCCATGTGTATTCTGATGTACTTGCTCATCAGTAACTCAGCAGGAAGCTATCCTGTACCACATAGGGTAGTCGGCAGAGGAGGTTGGCTGGCTCTGTTGGTAAAAATTAAATCAAATCCGAAAAAAGAGGTGGCATATGATAGAAGATGTAGAATCCTTGTGGATAGAGTTAAAAAACGGCAAGGGTCAAATAATTCTGATGGAAACTATATACAAGATATATGGTACAAATTACGAGATAGGAAAGGTATGTAAAAATGGCAATGCTACCATAATCTTGGGGGATTTCAATATGCAAGTAGATTGGGAAAATAAGGCTAGTGCTGGATCCTGAGAGAGGGAATTTGTAGAATTGCTATGAGATAGCTTGTTAGAAACCACCAGAAATCAAGTAAAAAAGCCAAAAGGAGAGAGAAGTTGAAATACGAATGTAGGCTAGCCAATAGTAAAAAGTATACCAAAATTTTTTTTCATACATATAAAGAATAAAACACTGTAAAATGATGCTGGAGAAGTAGAAATGGTGGAAAACCTTAATCAGAATTTTACGTCAGTCTTCACCGTGGAAGATGCTAGCAGTATGCCAGAAATTTGAGAGGGTCGGGGGGCAGATGTGAGTGTAGTTGCCATTACTAAGTAGAAGGTGCTTGGGAAGCTGAAAGGTCTGTAGTTAGATAAGTCACCTGGACAAGATGTACTACAACCCAGGGTTCTGAAAGAGACAGCTGAAGAGATTATGGATGTATTAGTAGGGATCATTCAAGAATCACTAGATTCTGGAATGGCTTCAGAAGACTGGGACATTTAAATGTAACTTACTCCTTAAGAAAGGAAGGAGGCAGTAAAAAAGGAAATAATAGGCCATTTCACCTGACATCAACAGTTGGGAAGTTGTTGGAGTCTGTTACTAAGGATGAGTTTACAGGGAACTTGGGGGCACAGGATAAAATTGGTCAAAGTCGGCAGGGTTTTCCTTAAGAAAAAAGTTTGCCTGACAAATCTGTTGGAATTCTTTGTGGAAATAACAGGCAGGATAGACAAAGAAGAGCCAGTGGATGATTTTCAGAAGGCCTTTGACAAGATGCTGCACATGAAGCTGCTAAACAAAATAAGGGTCATTGGTATTACAGAAATTATACTAGCATGAATTGAAGATTGGCTGATTGGCAGGAGGCAAAGAGTGGGAATAGAGGTCCCCTTTTCAGGTTGGCTGCCGATGACTAATGATGTTCCATGGGGTTTGGTGTTGGACCTGCTCCTTTTCACATTATGTCAATTATTTGGATGATGGGATTGATGGCTTTGTGGCCAAGTTTGTGGACAATACAAAGCTAGTTGTTGTGGCAGGTCATGTTGAGGAAGCAGGGAGTCTGCAGAAGAACTTAGATTAGGAGAATTGGCAAAGAAGTGGCAGATGGAATACAGTGTTAGGAAGTGTATGGTCATACACAATGATTGAAGGACTAACAGTGTAGACTATTTTCTAAATGGTGAGAGATTTCAGAAATCAGAGGTGCAAAGGGAATTGGGAGTCTTCATGTAGGATTCCTTAAGAGTTAACTTGCTGTTTAACTCGGAGCATTTAACAAAGGACTTGAAACATTGTTGAGAATGCCCAGCACTCATTTCACAATCTCTTTGACCTACTACTATCGGGAAGGAGGTACAGGAGCATAAGGACTAGGACTGCCAGATGGGGTAACAGCTTCTACTCTCAGGCTGTGAGACTAATGAATACCCTGCCACCACCGATCCCTCATCTCTAGGACAGCAAGCTGCTTACTGTTTATCTGTGCTGAGCACTACATGCATTTTTGAAATTATATTTTATTAACTTATGCTGCTATGTTGTCATATATGTTTTGTGGGTGCCCTGTCATCCAGAGGAAAGTTGTTTCGTTTGGTTGTATATATGTACAGTCAGATGGCAATAAACTTGAAGTTGAACATGAACATGAATGTTATCATTCATTTCGAGAGAAACAGAAAATGAAAGCAAGGATGTAATGCGAAGGCATTGATCAGAATGCATTTAAGGAATTGTGCGCACTTTTAGACCACTTATCTCAGAAAGAATGTGCAGAACTGGAGAGGGTCCAGGGGAGGTTGAAAGGGTTAATGTATGAGCTGCGTTTGATGGCTGTGGGCCTGTACTCACTGGAGTTTAGAAGAATGAGGGGGATCTCACCGAAACCTATTGAATATTGAAAGGCCTAGATGGATGTGGAGAAGATGCTTCCTATAGTGGGGGAGTCTAGGAGTAGAGGGCACAGCCTCTGAAAAGAAGTAAGTCTCTTTAGAACAGAGATGAGGAGGAATTCCTTTAGCTGGAGGTTGGTGGAATCATTGCCATGGACAGCCAAGTCATTGAGTGTATTTAAAGAGGAGCTTGATAGATTGTCGATAAATAAGGGCATCAAAGGTTACAGGACGAAGGCAAGAGAATGAGTTTGAGAGGGCTAATGAATCAGTAAGGATGGAATGGCAGAGCAAACTTGATGGGCCAAAAAGCCTAATTCTTCTCCATGTTTTATGGTCTTATCATCTGTATGGCCATCAGTTAAAACTTATGGCAACTTGCTTCAAGTGAAAAATATTTGATGTCCTCAATATAACTTCTTCAAAATAACTGCTTGTCTTTGTAGTGAAGCAGTTACCTTCACACACAGGAAAAGTTTGGATGAGGTCTTGTCTTGCAAGCCATTAAACTTTGGCTGGTGCACAGTCCATGTACTCGAATAAAGGTACAATCCCACTTCGTGCAGGTGAGTCAACCAACTGATTGTGGACTAAGTCCATCTTCATTCTGATTCTGGTGTCCATCGCTGTTCACTAGAAATCAGTTGCGTGCATCAGTCACAATGTCCACTACACACAAGCAGACACCATCTGAGTTATCTTATCGGATTTGGCAAAAAATACCCTGCAGAAGTTCTTCAAAATCATAAAGTTTTAGTCACAGAAATACTTGAGAAATTTGTCACTTTGTAGAGAATAGTTCAATTTTCTCAGAAAACAAAAAAAAAATTGTGGAGAAAAATAATATTCAGATCGATAGCCTTTCATCAGAATGAGGAAAGGTAAAAAATGAAACATGTTTTAACTGCCAGGAATTATGGTAAGACAATCTGTTGAGTGTGAAGGCTACTGGGATGAAAAGTGATAGAAACATAGAAAACATACAGCACAATACAGGCCCTTCAGCCCACAAAGCTGTGCCGAACATGTCCCTACCTTGGAACTACCAAGGCTTTACCCATAGCCCTCTATTTTTCTAAGCTCCATGTAGCCATCCAGGAGTCTCTTAAAAGACACTATTGTTTCCGCCTCCACCACCGACGCTGACAGCCCATTCCACGCACTCACCACTCTCTGGGTAAAAATCTTATCCCTGACATCTCCTCTGTACCTTCTTCCAAGCACCTTAAAACTATGCCCTCTCATGCTAGCCATTTCAGCCCTGGGAAAAGCCTCTAAGGATCAATGCCTCTCATTATCTTGTACACCTCTGTCAGGTCACCTCTTATCCTCCGTCACTCCAAAGAGAAAAGGCTGAGTTCACTCAACCTATTCTCATAAGACATGCTCCCCAATCCAGGCAACATCCTTGTAAATCTCCTCTGTGCACTTTTTATGGTTTCCACATCCTTCCTGTAGTGAGGTGACCAGAACTGAGCACTTGGAGATCTGACCAGGGTCCTATATAGTTGCAACATTACCTCTCGGCTCTTAAACCCAATCCCATGATTGATGAAGGCCAATGCTCCGTATGCCTTCTTAACCACAGAGTCAACCTGCGTAGCAGCTTTGAGTGTCCTATGGACTTGGACCCCAAGATACCTCTGATCCTCCACACAGCCAAGAGTCTTACCATTAATGCTATATTCTGCCATCATATTTGACCTACCAAAATGAACCACCTCACACTTATCTGGGTTGAACTCCATCTGCCACTTCTCAGCCCAGTTTTGCATCCTGTCAATGTCCCGTTGTAACCTTTGGCAGCCCTCCGCACTATCCACAACACCCTCAACCTTTGTGTCATCAACAAACTTACTAACCCATCCCTCCACTTCCTCATCCAGGTCATTGATAAAAACCACAAAGAGTAGGGGTCCCAGAACAGATCCCTGAAGCACACCACTGGTCACCAGCCTCCATGTGGAATATGACCCATTTACAACCACTATTTGCCTTCCGTGGGCAAGCCAATTCTGGATCCACAAAGCAATGTACCCTTGGATCCCATGCCTCCTTACTTTCTCAATAAGTCTTGCATGGAGTAACTTATCAAATGCCTTGCTAAAATCCATATACACTACATCTACTGCTCTACCTTCATCAATGTGTTTAGTCACATCCTCAAAAAATTCAGTCAGGATCATAAGGCACAACCTACCTTTAACAAAGCCATGTTGATTATTCCTATTCATATTATGCCTCTCCAAATGTTCATAAATCCTGCCTCTCAGGATCTTCTCCATCAACTTATCAACCAATGAAGTAAGACTCACTGGCCTATAATTTCCTGGGCTATCCCTACTGCCATTCTTGAATAAGGGAACAACATCCACAACCATCCAATCCTCTGGAACCTCTCCCGTCCTTTGATGATGCAAACATCATCGCCAGAGGCTCAGCAATCTCCTCCCTTGCTTCCCACAGTAGCCTGGGGTACATCCCGTTCGGTCCCAGTGATTTATCCAACTTGATGCTTTCCAAAAGCTTCAGCCCATCCTCTTTCTTAATAGCTACATTCTCAAGCTTTTCAATCCACTGCAAGTCATCCCTACAATCGCTGAGATCCTTTTCTGTAGTGAATACTGAAATAAAGTATTCATTAAGTACCTCTGCTATTTCCTCCGATTTCATACACACTTTTCCACTGTCACACTTGATTGGTCCTAGTCTCTCATGTCGTATCCTCTTGCTCTTCACGTACTTGTAGAATGCCTTGGGGTTTTCCTTAATCCTGTTCACCAATGCCTTCTGATGGCCCCTTCTGGCTCTCCTAATTTCATTCTTAAGCTCCTTCCTGCTAGCCTTATAATCTTCTAGATTTCTATCGTTATCTAGTTTTTTGAACCTTTTGTAAGCTCTTCTTTTCTTCTTGACTAGACAACAGTCTTTGTACACCACGGATCTTGTACCCTACCATCCTTTCCGTGTCTCATTGGAACGTACCTACTCAGAACCTCACGCAAATATCCCCTGAACATTTGCCAGATTTCTTCCATACGTTTCCCTGCGAACATCTGTTTCCAATTTATGCTTCTAAGTTCCTGCCTGATAGCCTCATATTTCCCCTTACTCCAATTAAATGTTTCCATAACTTGTCTGTTTCTAACCCTCTCCATTGCTGTGATAAAGGAGATAGGATTGTGATCACTATCTCCAAAATGCTCTCCCATTGAGAGACCTGACACCTGACCAGGTTCATTTCCCTATACCAGATCAAATACAGCCTCCCCTCTTGTAGGCTTATCTACATATTGTGTCAAGAAACCTTCCTGAACACACCTAACAAACTCTGCCCCATCTAATCCCCTCACACCAAGGAGATACCAACCAATATTTGGAAAATTATAATCTCCCACCACAACAACTCCATTATTATTACTCCTTTTCAGAATCTGTCTCCCTACCTGCTCCTCGATGTCCCTGTTACTATTGGGTGGTCTATAAAAAATACCCAGTAGAATTATTGATCCCTTCCTATTCCTACCTTCCACCCGCAGGGACAACCCATCCATGACTTCCTCCTTTTCTGCAGCCATGACACTATCTCTGATCAACAGTGCCACGCCCCCACCTCTTTTGCCTCCTTTCCTGTCCTTTCTGAAACATCTAAAACCTGGCACTTGTAGCCATTCCTGTCCTTGCACCATCCAAGTCTCTGTAATGGCCACAACATCATAGCTCCAAGTGCTGAACCACGCTCTAAGCTCATCCGCTTTATTCATGATACTCCTCGCCTTAAAATAGACACATCTCAAACCATCGTACTGAGTGCATCCTTTCTCTATCACCTGCCTATCCTCCCTCTCACACTGTCTCTAAGCTTTCTCTATTTGTCAGTCAACCTCCCTTTCCTCTGTCACTTCAGTTCGGTTCCCCCCCCCACAGAAATTCTAGTTTAAGCTCTCCCCAATAGCCTTAGCAAACCTCCCCACCAAGGTATTTGTCCCCCTCGGATTCAAGTGCAACCCATGCTTTATGTACAGGTCACTCCCTCCCTAGAAGAGGACCCGGCAAGCCAGAAATCTGAATCCCTTCCCCCTGCTCCAATCCCTCAGCCACGCATTTATCCTCCACCTCATTCTTCCCCTATACTCACTATCATGTGGCACAGGCAGTAATCCCAAGATTACTACCTTTCAGGTCCTGCTTCTCAACTTCTCATACCCGTATGGGTCCCAGTTATGCTCTTCCTCCAAACCAAGGGTGTGGCCATGGGCACCGGTATGGGTCCCAGTTATGCCTTCCTCCAAACCAAGGGTGTGGCCATGGGCACCCGTATGTGTCCCAGCTATGCCTGCCTTTTTGTTGGCTTTGTGGAACAGTCCATGTTCCAAGTCTATACGGGTATCCATCCCCCTCTTTTCCTTCGCTACATCGATGACTGCATTGGCGCTGCCTCCTGCACGCATGCTGAGCTCATCGACTTCATTAACTTTGCCTCCAACTTTCATCCTGCCCTCAAATTTACCTGGTCCATTTCCGACACCTCCTTCCCCTTTCTTGATCTCTGAGACGGCCTATCTACTGATATCTACTATAAGCCTACAGACTCTCACAGCTACCTGAACTATTCCTCTTCCCACCCTGTCTCTTGCAAAAAGGCTATCCTCTTCTCACAATTCCTCTGTCTCTGCCGCATCTGCTCTCAGGATGATGCTTTTCATTCCAGGACAAAGGAGATGTCTTCCTTTTTTAAACAAAGGGGCTTCCCTTCATCCACCATCAACTCTGCTGTCAAACGCATCTCTCCCATTTCCCACACATCTGCCCTCACCCCATCCGCCCGCCACCCCACTCAGGATAGGGTTCCCCTTGTCCTCACCTACCACCCCACCAGCCTCCAGGTCCAACGTATAATTCTCCATAACTTCCACCACCTCCAACGGGATCCCACTACCAAGCACATTTTTCCCTCCCAACCTCTTTCTGCTTTTCACAGGGATCACTCCCTACGTGACTCCCTTGTCCACTTGTCCCCCCCATCCCTTCCCACCGATCTCCCCCCGGCACTTATCCTTGTAAACGGAACAAGTGCTACACCTGCCCTTACACTTCCTCTCTCACCACCATTCAGGGCCCCAGACAATCCTTCCAGGTGAGGCGACACTTCATCTGTGAGTTGGCTGGTGTGGTATACTGCGTCCGGTGCTCCTGGTGTGGCCTTTTATATATTGGTGAGACCCAACGCAGACTGGGAGACCATTTCGCTGAACACCTACGCTCAGTCTGCCAGAAAAAGCAGGATCTCCCAGTGGCCACACATTTTAATTCCACGTCCCATTCCCATTCTGATATGTCTATCCATGGCCTCCTCTACTGTCAAAATGAATCCAAACTCAGGTTGGAGGAACAACACCTTATATACCGGCTGAGTAGCCTCCAACCTGATGGCATGAACATTGACTTCTCTAACTTCCGTTAATGCCCCTCCTCCCCTTCTTACCCCATCCCTGACATATTTAGTTGTTTGCCAGTTCTCCATCTCCCTCTGGTGTTCCCCCCCTCCTTTCTTTCTCCCAAGGCCTCCCGTCCCATGATCCTTTCCTTTCTCCAGCTCTGTATCACTTTCGCCAATCACCTTTCTAGCTCTTAGCTTCATCCCACCCCCTTCCAGTCTTCTCCTATCATTTCGCATTTCCCCCTCCCCCCACTACTTTCAAATCTCTTACTTTCCTTTCTTTCCTTTCCTTTCAGAAAATCTCTTTCCTTTCAGTTAGTCCTGACAAAGGGTCTCAGTCCGAAACGTCAACAGCGTTTCTCCCTATAGATGCTGACTGGCCTGCTGTGTTCCACCAGCATTTTGTGTGTGTTGTTGTCTCAACTTCTTTCCTAACTCCCTATAGTCTTTTTTCAGGACCTCCTCCCTTTTCCTACCTATGTCATTGGTACCAATATGTACAACGACCCCTGATTGTTCTCCTTCCCACTTCAAGATATCATGGACACGATCAGAAATATATCGGACCCTGGCACCTGTGAGGCAAACTACCATCCGCATTTCTTTCCTGCATTCACAGAATCGCCTGTCTGACCCCCTGACTATAGTGTCCCCTATCACTCCTGCCTTCTTCCTTCCCCTACCCTTCTGAGCCACAGGGCTAGAATCTGTGCCGGAGACGTGACCACTGTTGCTTCCCCCCAAGTAGGCCGTCGCCCCCAACAGTACTCAAACAGGAATACTGATTGTTAAGGGGGACAGCCACTGGGGTCCTCTCTAGAATCTGCTTCTTGTCTTTCCCTCTGCTGACTGTAACCCACTTCTCTGTCTCCTGTAGTCCCGCGGTGACTACCTGCCTATAGCTCCTCTCTATCACCTCCTCACTCTCCCTGACCAGACAATAATTAGTCAGATCTTATCCTTACTATGAGTGGGAGTGAGAGAAATGTGGGAAGTGCAGCAACCATAGATGAGAGCCCTGTGAGCATCAACAGTTGGAAAACCGCAGCTAATGGCAAAGGAAAGCATCTTAGAAACATTGGTGTGGAAGGCGTCTGATGCACCATCAATAACTCTCTGAGACGTGAGGTGAGATATCGGCTTTTATTGACTGGAAGAAGGAACAAGCAGTAGTTGACCACCATACTACATCCTGGAGACTGAGGGCCGGGCTCAGGCCTCAATCGCCTTTATACCGGGGTCTGTGGAAGGAGTCACAGGAGCAGTCAGCAGGGGGCGTGTCCAGACAAGTATATGTAGTTCACCACAGCGTCACCATCAAAACTGGTCTGACAGCACCAAGGGGAATGGGGGTGTTGTCAAGACATCTGTGAGAGATTGCAGGCTTGTAATAGATCTTATTATTATTATTATTATTATTATTAATAACTTATTTATAGAGTACTTTTCATACAAACAATGTAGTCCAAAGTACTTTACAATGGGATAAAGTGCAAACATAAAAATGAAAGTCAAAGTGATATTAGTTAAAAGCAAGATTAAATAAATAGGCATTTAAAAGTGTTAACTGATTCTGCATCCCTTATATTTTTCGGAATTATTTCCACAGTTTAGGGGCATAGTTTAAAAAAAAGGTTGACCTGCCCTGTCAGTTTTCTTTTGAGGGAGATTATTTAGATTTAAGAGAGCAGTGGAGAAGACATGAGAGTTTGAGCAGGATTATAAAATAAAAGGGATTCTGTGATGCATTCCTGGCCCAGGCCATTGAGAGTTTTAAAAACATGTTACAGAACTTTAAAATCAATTCTGAAAGATACAGGAAGCCAATGCAGAGTAGTTAGGATGGACGTGATATGTTCCCTCATCCTGGTTTTAGTTAAAAGTCTAGCAGCGGTGTTTTGAATGTGTTGAAGTTTGTCAATAGATTGCTTTGGAGGGCCAGTAAAAGATGCATTGTGGGTAATCTTGTCTAGTCAATATATTGACTCCCAAGGTTCTTCTGAAATAGAGAATTTGAGAAAAGGAAGAAGAATGTCAGGAATTAGTAGCATGGAGCTAAGAACAAAGATGAAATTGGCAGCAAAAGTTTGATAAGTTTACATTCTATGCACAGTGGTACAAACATTTGTTTTATTTCATCTTCCTGAGCTTCTACATACATTTCCTTTGTTCTCTCCCTCGCACTCTATCCTCTAGTTTACCTTCTCTGCAGCTAAAATGTCACATTGTCGTAAGCAATGTCACTATGTTTTCAATTTGACATTGACACAAAGTTAATTGCTGTTTCCTTTCAAAATATATATTCCCATCTTTCTTCCCAACTTTAATATGGAGATGACTGAAAATTGGTATGCCCTGACCGTCTTTCTGCTACTGGAGACATGTAGTCTGTTAGCCAACACCAACAGGAGTTCCACAATTATCTTAAGAGTGAAGATTTCCTTTAAGAACATGATCAGGCAGGAATAGAAGTTGCCCATCCCATTGTTTGTCCAGTGTGTGTACCGGATGAAATTGTGTTCCAGTAATTGATGGACATGTGCCAGAGGCTGATGTCAGAATGCTTGGCAGGGAAGTTACCTTCATTCTTCTATTCTTCCACTGTTTCCATAGATCAGTTAGTATGAAATAGATCTGCTAAGACTTGCTCATTGTGGCTGCCTCACCACCCAGCACTTTATTGTTTTATGCACATAATATCCTGTGAAAACTATACTCTCCAACAAGACACAGCAGAAGCAGTCAGAATAATGAAATAATCTCCTATTCCCACGATACAAAATGAACAGGGTAGTTTCTCCATTAGTTTCAAAGATATTTAGCTCCTGTATGTTCCTCCATTTCAGATCTGTTCTACTGCATTAGCAACCATTTTGTTTTTGCAAAGAATTAGATTTCATATGTTATAAATAAATGAAGTCTACGCACAATAGTTGTCTCAGGCTAAAGCCTCAGTCTGCTGTGGCACCTTTAACTGTTGATGCACCATCAATAACTCTCGGAGACGGGAGGCAAAAGATAGGCTTTTATTAGCTGCAAACGTGACCACAACATCTTGGAGACTGAGGGAGGAGCAGTGCCTCCAATCGCCTTTATACAGGGGTCTGTGGGAGGAGCCACAGGAGCAGTCAGCAGAGGGGTGTGTCCAGACAGGTATACACATAGTTTACCACAACTGTCTACACCACTGAAGAAAAATATCGTCAACCATCAAGTCAACCATACATTTATAAAAACCTACAATAACCATTTAATTATCCTTCAATTTTCTACAGATTCTACTATACATCTACACATATTATTGGAAAGTCTGAGGGGAACCAGAGCATCCTGAAGAAAGTCACGTGGTCGCACAGAGAGCATGCAAACTCCACATAGATAGCCCAAAGACAATGATTGAATCCAATTCACTGGAGCTGCATGAGCACAGGTCTACCAGCTGCACCACTGCACACGCTTTCTTTGTTTTAGGCAGTTCCTTGGGATTGAGGATAACCTCTAGTCCACTTCCATGGGTTCTAAAGTTCAAAGTTTAAAAGTGAGTTTTCTTATCAACATACATATAGGTATCAGAATTAGGTTTATTATCACCACCATGTGTCGTGAAATACGTTAACTTAGCAGCAGCAGTACAACATATGATCATAAAGGAAGAAAAATATAAATAAGTAAATCAATTACAGTAAGTAGGTATATGTATATTAAGTAGTTAGATTAGAAATAGAGCAAACAGAAATAATATATAAATAAAAAGAAGTGAGGTAATGTTTATGGATTCAATGACCATGAGGAATTGGATGGCAGAAGGGAAGAAGCTGTTCCTGTATCACTGAATGTGTGCTTTCAGGCTTCTGTAACAATGAGAAGAGGGCACGTCCTGGTGTTGGGGGTCCTTAATGATGAATGTCGCTTTCTGGGGCATCACTGCTTGAAGGTGCCTTGGACAACACAGAGGCTAATACCCAAGATGGAGCTGACTAATTTTACAACTCTCTAGCTTCTTTCGGTCCTGTGCAGTGGCACCCCCTTCCCACCAATACCAGAGAGTGAAGCAGCCTGTTAGAACGCTCTCCACCAAACATCTATAGAAGTTTTTGAGTGTTTTAGGTGACAAACCAAGTATCTTCAAACTCCTAACTAAATACAGCTGCTGCCTTGCTCTCTTTATAGCTGATAATTTGGGACTAGGTTAGACCATTAGAGATCTTGCACCCAGAAACTTGAAATTGCTCACTCTCTCCATCTCTGATTCCTCTTTGAGGATTGGTTTATCCAACTTGATGCTTTCCAAAAGCTCCAGCACATCCTCTTTCTTAATATCTACATGCTCAAGCTTTTCCGTCTGCTCAAATCATCACTACAATCACCAAGATCTTTTACCATAGTGAATACTGAAGTAAAGTATTCATTGGGAAGTACCTCTGCTATTTCCTCTGTCTCCATACACACTTTCTCACTGTCACACTTGATAGGTCCTATTCTTTCACGTCTTATCCTCTTGCTCTTCACATACTTGTAGAATGCCTTGGGGGTTTCCTTAATCCTGCCCGCCAAGGCCTTCTCATGACCGCTTCTGGCTCTCCTAATTTCCTTCTTAAGCTCCTTCTGTTAGCCTTATAATCTTCTAGATCTCTAACATTACCTAGCTCTCTGAACCTTTTGTAAGCTTTTCTTTTCTTCTTGACTAGATTTATTACAGCCTTTCTACACCACGGTTCCTGTACCCTACCATAACTTCTCTGTCTCATTGGAACATACCTATGCAGAACTCCACACAAATATCCCTTGAATATTTGCCACATTTCTTCTGTACATTTCCCTGAGAATATGTGTTCCCAATTTAAGCTTCCAGTTTCCTGCCTGATAGCCTCATAATTCCTCTTACTCCAATTAAACACATTTCTAACTTGTCTGTCCTATCTCTCTCCAATGCTATTGTAAAAGAGTTAGAAGTATGATCTCTATTTCCAAAATGCTCTCCCACTGAGAGATCTGACACCTGACCAGGTTCATTTCCCAATACCAAATCAAGTACAGCCTCTCCTCTTGAAGGCTTATCTACATATTGTGTCAAGAAACCTTCCTGAACACACCTAACAAACTCCATCCCATCTAAACCCTTTGCTTTAGGGAGATGCCAATCGATATTTGGGAAATTAAAATCTCCCATCACGACAACTCTGTTATTATTACACCTTTCCAGGATCTGTTTCCCTATTTGCTCCTTGATATCCCTGTTACTATTGGGCGGCCTATAAAAACCACCCAGTAAAGTTGTTGACCCCTTTCTGTTCCTAACCTCCACCCACAGAGACTCCGTAGACAATCCCTCCATGACATCCACCTTTTCCGCAGCCGTGACACTATCTGATCAACAGTGCCACGCCCCCACCTCTTTTGCCTCCCTCCCTGTCCTTTCTGAAACATCTAAAACACGGCACTTGAAGTAACCATTCCTGTCCCTGAGCCATCCAAGTCTCTGTAATGGCCAGAACATCGTATCTCCAAGTACTGATCCACGCTCTAAGCTCATCCGCCTTGTTCATAATACTCCTTGCGTTAGACACATCTCAAACCGTCCATCTGAGCGCGTCCCTTTTCTATCACCTGCCTAACCTCCCTCACACACTGTCTCCGAGCTTTCTCTATTTGTGAGCCAACCGCCTCTTCCCAGTCTCTTCAGTTCGGTTCCCACCCCCCCACAACAATTCTAGTTTTAACTCTCCCCAGTAGCTTTAGCAAACTTTCCCGCCAGGATATTGGTCCCCCTGGGATTCAAGTGCAACCCGTCCTTTTTGTACAGGTCACACCTGCCCCAAAAGAGGTCCCAATGATCCAGAAATCTGAATTCCTGCCCTCTGCTCCAATTCCTCAGACACGCATCTATCCTCCACCTCATTCTATTCCTATACTCACTGTCACGTGGCACAGGCAGTAATCCTGAGATTACTACCTTTGAAGTCCTGCTTCTCAACTTCCTTCCTAACTCCCTGTAGTCTTTTTTCAGGACCTCTTCCCTTTTCCTACCTATGTCATTGATACCAATATGTACCACAACCTCTGGCTGTTCTCCCTCCCACTGCAGGATGTCTTGGACGTGATCTGAAATATCTCGGACCCTGGCACCTGGGAGGCAAACTACAATCCAAATTTCTTTCCTGCATCCACAGAATTGCCAGTCTGACCCCCTAACTATAGAGTTCACTATCACTATTGCCTTCCTCTTCCCTTCCCTACTCTTTTGAGCCACAGGGCCGGACTCTGTGCCAGAGGCACGGCCACTGTTGCTTCCCCCCAGGTAGGCTGTCCCCCACCAAAAGTACTCAAACAGGAAACTTATTATCAAGGGGGACAGCCACAGGGGCACTCTCTAGTACCTGACTCTTCCCCTTCCCTCTCTGTGAACCACTTGTCTGTGTCCCGTGGCCCCGGTGTGACCACCTGCCTATAACTCCTCTCTATCACTTCCTCGCTCTCCCTGACCAGACGAAGGTCATTGAGCTGCATCTCCAGTTCCCTATCTCGATCCCTTAGGAGCTGCAGCTCGACACACCGGGTGCAGATATGGTCGTCCGGGAGGCTGGGAGACTCTAGGACTTCCCACATCTGACACCGAGCACAGAACACCGGCCTCACACACATACTTCCTTTCCGCAATTAACACAGGTAAACCTACCTCGCCTCGTTACCGCCAAAGCCCTATCGCTCAGCTGCCCGCTCCAAACGCTGCCCGCTGAATATGGCGGTCTTCTTTTTAAACTTTTCCTGCTCTACTGGCTGACGTCATGCACCTGCGCTGTCTTGCCTCTCTTTACCCCGAGTAGTAAAAATGCCTCCGCTCTGGAAATCCTTAGCCATTCACTCGCTACCATCTTGCTCCGAATCCTCCATCTTGTTAGCAATTCTGTGGCATTGGTGTGGACGTTACCTTCTTTTCAAGCAAACATTAGGAAATTCCTTAAGGCAGTTATCCTCCCAGAAATTTCTTGCCCTCATATAGTCTGGACCAGAGCTGGGCTGTTGGCAGGTAAGCATTAGTGAATTTCTTCAACAGTGTTTATTTGCACTGTAAATTAAATCCATGGATGCTGAAACTAATCCATTTTTCCCAGGTTTTGTAATAGTTCTTGATTATTGGCTCTGTGTTATGTATTTGGGGCAGGTTGATAAAGGATCTTTGTGTTCCAAATATTTATGATAGGGCCCATCTTCTTATACTCTTCAGTACTATAATCAATGAATAAAGGGATCAATCGCAAATCTTCTGTCTGCTGTATAATGACATGGAAGCCATGATTCCTACCAGTGAGTCTAATATGGGCCTAACACCAGTGCAGAATGTGTTCAGGCATGGCTGTTCTACCACGCTAACCCTCTTGTCAATTCTCCTCACTCTAATAATACACCTCACCCCCAAAAATTTCCCTGCAACGGTAATGTAAAGACATTGGATGAATGGCATACTCTCCAGACTACATGGTGTACATTTCTGGTCACCTACCTACAGCAAAGACATCAATAAACTTGAAATAGTGCAGAGAAATTTTACAATAACGTTGCTGGGACTTGAGGATCTGAGATATAGGGACAGGTTGAATAGGTCAGGACTTTATTGGGTTTAGATTTTTTTGCATAATAATGAAATTATTACTTTTCAATACTGTATTATGATTCAATTTAATTTACATGAATATGGGGTGATGAGACTACAAGCGTGATTCACATATATTGTAATTGATATATGATACGCATCTTCCTGTAATCTGTATTCTTTTTTTGTAGGAAATCAATAAAAATATTGAAAAAGGAAAAAAAGGACTTTATTCCCTGGAGCACAAGAGAATGAGGGGAGAACATAAAAAGGTGTACAAAATTATGAGAATATTTCAGGGGAATTAGAGGAGAAACTTCTTCACTTAGAGAGTGACGCAAGTGTGGAATGAGCTGTCAGCGGAAGTGGTAGATGCGGCTTTGATTGCATTAATTACGAGAAGTTTGGATAGATATGTGGATGGGGTGGGTTTGCAGGGATGTAGTCTGGGTGCAGGTAGACAGGACCAGATAGATGATCAGGGTGGCATGGACTTGGCTTGCTTCTGTGCTGTAATACTCCATGACTGACTCTATGACCATCTCAGTTCAGAACCAAGGTCACTCCATTCTCGGTTATCAGGTTACAATAAGCATGTGACTTCGACACTCGAGGCTATGCTCCAAATCATCTCTGAATCATACGAGAGAGCAAGTCCTGCTGTAATTATTAAATATAAACTTCTGTTAAACAAATAGTTCTCTCTTTGTGGAACACTTTTAAACATTGCCTGTGTAGCCACAGGTTTCTACAAGTAGATTACGTTGTGCATCTTAATCTAATTTAGGCAAACTAATATCACAGGTGAAAAAAAATTCCTATAAGAGGTTAAAACTCCATATAGTACTGTATTGGAGGACAAAGTTAATATTTCATCAGACTCCAGTTAAATTACTGGTTAAGTTAAAATTGTTGCTTTTGCTGAATAAAACTTTCTGGCAACCAGGAACCTTACTCAACAGGAAAGATATCAAGTGTATTTAAACAAGATTTCTCTGTAGTAGGGGGTCTGTACAAGCGCCAGTTTGGTGTCAAAATTCTGTCCTTAGTCACAATAAATATTTATTTAAGATAATCTCTCAGTAACTTTTACATATATTTTAGTTTAAAACAACTTTCTAACTGGTGGAACAGGAATTGTTGAAGAGTTGGTTGTTTGTCTTATGGTACCTGTAACATTGTCTGTGATGGACCCACCAGCTCTGAGATACCTTCTGAGGATATTTGATGATCCTTAACAAAAGAAGAACTAAAAATACTGGCTCAGCCTGGCAGTGAATGCATGTGTCATCACTGCTGCCAGGAAATAAGGCATTACTCTGTGTTGTGTATAGAGGTGAAAGCTGCCTGTGTAGGAAACAGACTCCCTTTAATTTTGATGCAACTCTGAGTTAAGATGAGATGCCCATAAAAT
This sequence comes from Hemitrygon akajei, assembly GCF_048418815.1. Classification (NCBI taxonomy): domain Eukaryota; kingdom Metazoa; phylum Chordata; class Chondrichthyes; order Myliobatiformes; family Dasyatidae; genus Hemitrygon; species Hemitrygon akajei. The sequence goes on along the minus strand of NC_133150.1, from coordinate 15,260,963 downwards.
GATTTGCAGTCAGTGGCATGCAGCACCCTCTGGACGGTCTGCAGTCATCATAAGGTAGCTGCTCATTTTACTGCCGCTCTTTAACAAGAGAACGTAGACTGTGGAATGGAGACCATGGACGCTTTAACACACAAGACTCTGGAGAAACCCAGTGGGTCAAGCAGCACTTATGAAGGGAAGTGGACTGTTGGTGTTGCTGACCGCCATCTAGAGACTGAAATGTCAACTATCCACTTTCCTCCAGAAATGCTGCCTGACCTGTTGAGTTCCATAAAACGCAGGCTGTTGTTCGAATAGCAAGCATCATGCTCCTCAGTTATGGAATAGGGGATATCAAACTGGGAGAAGATGGCAATGAATTCCACTGATATGGTTCTCTCTCTCCTCTGGAATCTAGCTGGAATTGGTTGCATTGTGCCTGCTTACAGATGAACTATTATTCCACGCTGAGGCTTGGGTGGAAACATTACTTCCTGACCATGTTGGAAACACTTCTACTCACCCTTTGGCCTCTTCCAGCAGCTTGCCCTACTCTGTTTGTCTTTCTATTATGCTGCACTCCAAGACAAGCATCTAATAATTCTTCAATGTTTGTTATGTCTTTCAGAAGCTTTATGTCTATATATTGTCCACTAGCACCTGGCACATCACTCTTCCTGCAGACTTTAACTATGTTAAAAAAAACACCCAAGCTTATCTTAAGTGAAGTAACAGCCAGTAGGAGTCAGTCAGCAACTAACTGGTTAAAACTCCCTTTAGTGCAGGTGCTGGCGCAGACATAGTGTGATACATGGCTTTGTTTTCTGAAGTTTGCTCAATGCCTGGTGTTGATCGGAAATGCCGGTGTCACATCGGCATTGTACCCTGCATGATATTTTTTACCTGTTCTGCACATTTACAATCACCATTAATGCTGCACATGCCAACACCCTTCCTAATATAGCAGTCAGCAGCAAACACTTTTATGAATGGATTCATGTACAAACTAGCGCCTTCTGGAAACCATTCAGTGTCCCCATCCATCAGACAAGGGGTGCTACCATGTTGAATTTTGTGACTCTAAATTCCTTACTCATTAGATGCTCTCTGATCAATGGTCTACACACTCTCTCATTAATCTGCAACACTTCCCTTTCTCTAGCCCTTTCTTTCAATGTATTCTCAATGAAGTCAGCAACAATGAGTTCATATTTTATATTCAAGCGATTAATATTATCTTGTGGGAGATTACTAAGGAAACATGAGGATGGGACTTAAGTATACTTCACAGGGCAAGTATCTTAGTGTTAGGCCCCAAACTCAATGCAATGTTATCATTGTGTGTCCTTTTCAGCTGTTAATTTAGAAGAGTTTCTGAGAATAAAAAAAATATTCATGACATTAAGTGTTTACAAATCAGATTGAAAGGAAGGTTTGATTAATAAGGATTGGTTTTGCGTACAGTACGATAATTTAAATGGCATCAATAACATTTATTTTGCTAACTATGTGGTATGTCAACAGAAGCAGGAAACACTCTAACACTTTGGTGAATTATTTATAATTTGCATAATTCTGATTTAATTATTTAAATGGTTATGTTAGTGTTTTTATATCTTAATACCTTGCCTATATTTCAATTGAGATATTTGAAGCAAAGAAGAATTACATACAGTATATTATTGTTTAAAATAAATGCAGGAATTAAACTACCATTAAAGAAATTTATCATTAATCATGAGGAAACCTCCAGTCTCTACTGTGAGGAGCATTTCGCCTTTAATAGTTTCAAAATGCCACAATTTGCTTTCCTCTTTTATCTTTCCTTATCTTTTGCTACAATAACAAATTCTCAACTCACTTTCTCACGCATCCTTTCAACTTCACCTCCTGCTAGTTGATCCCTTCATCTCAATCACTTTCCCTACCTTCAACTCCAATAGCAGATGAAATAAAGCTTGTAATCTCTCTTCAATGAAAATGATGACCTTGTGATTCCTCCCACTCTCCTACTAAACCTAGCATCTCATTCATGGCTGATTTCTCTGTGTGCCCTCTCCTGAAGCACCCTGAAAATTCACTTAAACCTGTATTTCTGACATACAGATACAGTCCTAATTAGAGAAAATGGCATTAGAGTGCAAGGGCAAAAGGTTTGGTTGGATGTGGTGTGCCAAGGGGCCTGATTTTGTGCTCTAAAGCTCAGTGATTTTCTGACTCTGAGACTATTACTCATTGAATATCAGAAGTCTAACGCTTGTTCTCCCTGTAAGTTTTGCAGCTTTTCATCTGTTCAACTATGCTCCAACCTTTGAGGTATCAGAATCAGAAAGTCATTCGTCATGAAATTTGTTGTTTTCAGCAGTAGTACAACTATAAAACTATAAGTTACAATAATAAATATTTATGAAAAACTATAAAACTTTATATAAATTAGGTAGTGCGGAAAGAGAGCAAGAAGATTAGTTAGGTAGTGTCCATGGGTTAATTGTCCATTCAGAAATCTGATAGCAGAGAGGAGGATACTGCTCCTGAAATGTTAAGTGTGTGTCTTCAGGCTCTTGTACCTGCTGCTTGATGGTAGCAATGAGAAGAGTGCACGGCCTGGGTGATGGAGGTCCTTAATGATGGATATTGCTTTCTTGAGGCATTGCCTTTGAAGGTGTCCTCGATGCGGGGGAGACTAGTGCCCATGATGGAGCTAGCTACATTTACAACTTTTTACAGCTTTTTCTGATCCTGTGTAATGGCCCCACCATATTAAAACAATTGCTAGCTCTCACCATGGCCAGCAACACCCTACACTTTACTCACCCACCATCCTCCAATTACCACCTGATATAGCTTTTACTCTGTTCCTTAAGCCTATGGAATACAGACCTGTAAGTGTTTGCAGGACACCAGGTCTTGTCCCTCATTTTCAAATCTGGTAGTATGACCAAGCCCTGCTTTTGTTGTCAAAACTTTTCACTTTTCAGAATTATTTAGAATGCAAAGGTAATGATAATGTTTGTGGAGCTGTCTGGTTGATAGATGGATGAAAGTGCAGAACAGAGAGCAAAGAAAGGGATGTATTAAAACTGAAATGCAGATCAGAGCTTTTGCTGAAACCTCAGTTTCAAAGGACAATGATAGAAATGTCCATTGGGTCAGACAGTGTCTGTGGAAAGAGAAAAACTGAATTAACATTGTATATGGATAGCCTTAGAGCTGATGCTGTTCTGATACAAATAGGAAAAATGAGTAATTTGAAATTATTGAATTACATATTGAGTTCCGAAGGATACAACATACCCAGAAAGATATGGTGCTATTCCTCAAGGTTATGTTGAGCTGCACTGGAGCAGTGTAGGAGGTCACAAACTGATAGTTTAGAATGGGTTTGAGTGGCAAACCTATTATTATTTTCTAGACGCCTTGCACACCTTCAGATAATACAGGTCCACAATCCCTTATCCGAAATTCTGAAATGCAAAATGCTCCAAAATCCGAATTTTTTTCGCCAACAGCTGATGTCACTCAGGTGTGACGTGGCAGCACTAGCAGAGGCCGCCAGACGTCGGTTGTGGCTCAGCGCTCGTACTGGTTACACGTGCATTTGCTGTTCACTGACATTTTGTGTTCACTGTTGACTTTGTGTTTAGTTTCACTGTGAAAATATCAAAAAGAGCTGCAGATACCCCTATGGGTAACAATGAGAAAAAGAGAAGGAAGCCTCTATCATTATCAGTATATGCAGAAAGTGGAGTTATTGCAGAAGCTTGATCGTGGTGTGTCTGTGCGGTGTCTTACTGAAGAATACGGTGTCAGAACTACCACTGTATATGATTTAAAGAAACAGAAAGACAAGTTACTGAAGTTTTATAGTGACAGTGACATTCTACATTTATTCCAATAAGTCATTTACCATGTGTTTGATTTAGTTCACTTGAAGCTGTATATTTTTATGTTTTATTGAATGTTTTTGTTGGAAATAAAATTTCTTACTTGTCATTATTCCCTAAACAATACAGTATAACAACTGTTTACATAGCACTTACATTGTATTAGGTATTGTAAGTAATCTAGAGATTACTAGAGATTTAAAATATACGGGAGGATGTGTGTAGGTCCAGATCTCCACGGGGTCCTAAAGTCCACCTGCACTGAGACAGGTTAAACAAGGGACTTGAGCATACGTATTTTTTGGTATCCGTTGGGGGTCCTGGAACCAATAAGGAGGGATTCTGAAATTCAAAAAATTCTGAATTCCGAAATGCAACTGGCCCCAAGGATTTCAGATAAGGGATTGCGGACCTGTAACACGTTCTAACTCTTCAAGGTATCAGTTCCTCCAGTTCTGAACTCCTGGACATTCATGAATTTAATTGTTTCATTATTACCTGATCTTCAGCTGCACAGTCCTAACCTTTTTAGCTCTATACTCTTTATAACCATATAACCATATAACAATCACAGCACGGAAACAGGCCATTCCGGCCCTCCTAGTCCATGCCGAACTCTTAATCTCACCTAGTCCCACCTACCCGCACTCAGCCCATAACCCTCCACTCCTTTCCTATCCATATACCTATCCAATTTTACCTTAAATGACACAACTGAACTGGCCTCTACTACTTCTACAGGAAGCTCATTCCACACAGCTATCACTCTCTGAGTAAAGAAATACCCCCTCGTGTTTCCCTTAAACTTTTGCCCCCTAACTCTCAAATCATGTCCTCTCGTTTGAATCTCCCCTACTCTCAATGGAAACAGCCTATTCACGTCAACTCTATCTATCCCTCTCAACATTTTAAATACCTCGATCAAATCCCCCCTCAACCTTCTACGCTCCAATGAATAGAGACCTAACTTCTTCAAGGAAGTCAGGATGTTCTCTCCCCAAATTTCTATTGGTTTGAAGCAGACAGGAGATAGAGAACCCAAATGCCTCCATTTTATCACCTTAACTGCTTTGTATAAATCATTGCCACATTACAAACACACAGTGTCAACTTATTTACCTTTTCATCAAATGGCAGCCAGCTATACAAACCAACCAAGGTAGAATGAAAGGCTGAAATTAACTTCTTCGCCCGGGCAATGAATTTACTTTTATTTCATTTGAGTCTACAGTTGATGCAGAAAACCTCAGTGGTTTATTAATTAACTCATTTTATATTAATTGCCTTCATTTAGAATTCTTCATTGTCTTTCCTCCTTTGTGACTGGTGTTTTCTTCAAGTAATTCTGGATGTCTTCAAAAGCAGGGAAAAACAAGCATGTAAAGCTGGAGATAACGGGAATGGAAGCACAATGGACTTGAACCTTGTGAAGTTAAATCATCTGAAAGGTACACATAATTACAGTGCATCAGAATACTATGCAATTTTCAAATATCGTTATTGATCACAAGGTCAAATATGTCAGATTTTGACCGAAGCTAATTTCAGACATGTCACTCTGCAGGGAAGAAAAACTTCGTGATTCTTACAGATTGTGGCCTGTGGATCTCCATGATCTGATCACAGTGCAAGGAAATTTACTTGTCTATAGAACTCATGCTGGAACTATCGCAGACTGAAGTAATGCAGCTATTTTGTCGACTAAGGTGATGGAGCCGGGGTGAGAGAATTATCTACTTCTTGACACCAGGGTAAGTTACCTTATTTTAAAAAATATTGAAATGTTTATAATTGGTACCATGGGGGCCGCTAAAGATTCTCACTGAAGCAAGGCCAGTGTCTGCCCAGCTCATTGGTAACCCATTTTCTTTGGGTTCTTTGCATTGAATACAGGGGAACTAGTTTTTGAATAGATTTAGAGCTAAACTGGCTGATTTTGCAGGTCACTTATAGATGAAATGTATGCAATTTGTGCCTTTTTAAATTAGCCCTAAGAAGGCAATTTAATGCAATAGGTTTTAGTAAATAATGTGATCTTGGGGATAACATATCCTGCATTTCAGTTCATCTCACATGACTCCCATTCTATTTGATTTCACTTTTGATAGGCAAAAACACACTATGTCAACAAAGTCTGTAGTTTTAGTGCTGTTTATTTTTTGGCAACAAAAGCATAAAACGGAAAATAAAGATGCACAGCACGATTTTTGCACTTTTATTAAAAGTGCAGAGATCCTGATCTCCCCCCTTGTGACCTGCTCATCCAAAAAATAATCATGATTGGTACAATTTTAAATGACTGTAATCTCTCATTCAATACTGGATTGCACAAAAACGTAGTCAGTGTAGCAAACATCAAAAGGAAGGTACGGGCTAAATGCATCTCATGTGAATCCTGATATTTATGGTATTGGAAAGAAAATGTATGTATGAAAGAAGAATAATGCTTTTTTTTTACAAACTTACTGTCCAGATGGAGATTTGGCAGCATCAAACATTTTCTTTCTGCCTTCCATCCCAGACATTGCTTCCACATTCTTACGCCAATCACTGACTCCAGCTGGACGTTCCTAAGAGTGAGACACAACACTGTTAACAGCCATCTCTTTAATTCTGAAGTTAACCTGTAAAAGGAATTTTTAACTTCCCTGTTTCACACACCCTCAGGATTAAAGTCTTCAAAATATGGCCATAAAAGAGAAACACCTGCAATTGTATAACATCTTTCACCAACTCAGGTCATCCAATAACATTTTTCATCAAATGAAATGATTCTGAAGTTTGGTCCCTTGAAGGGTAAATACATTGAACTTTTTCTAATGCAATATAGGTGAGTTCTCAGATTCATTGACAACGTAAGCTGCACTTTTACTATGTTCTTAAGTTTACAGTTGCACAAAAATTAATGAACTGATTCAGTGGTATTATACCAATACTACAATAGTGGTATTATGTTAGCAATTATTTTGATATCTTGGTTCCTTAAGGTTGTTACTGTATAGCCGGGGGAGGTAATGGGGACAAGTTCCCACTATCAGTGCTTCCAATGGCGTGTGCCTCAAATAGCCTCTGACAACCAAGTCCAACTCCTGGCCTTCACATATGGCTTAGCTACTAAAGTCTGGTGGAATCATTTCTATTGACAGGAGAAGGGGCAAAGGCGGGTTACAGGCGCCTTAAAACCCATTGCATCAGGCCAATGGGGCTCATCAGCCGTGGTTGGCAGCTCATCTAAGAGGAGGGAAACTCTGATCTCAAACCTCCGTTCCTTGCAGCCATACCCACTCATGCAGAAGGCTTCGGAAGTAAACCCCAAGGAAAAATCCAGACCTGGAGTCCCTAAGGCAGTCCCACATTGAGTTCAATGCTGACTGGCAACTCCCGCAACGCTGCTGGTACCAAACTGTATTGGTCTCTGCCGGTCCTCTGGATTCATCAGATGTGTAGGGAGGGAGGCTTGCTACATGGGCAGCAGCTTGCTCTTCATATCATACTGCCCAGGCTGCCATATCGAGACAGCTAAGATCAAATATACATGGTCAGCTCTGGCTGACGGAGGCCTCAGCTCAGCATGTTGATACTTTAGACATGTTCTTTATTTGTCACACGTAGTTATTTATTTTATCAAATGTATCTCTTATATTTACCAGTGTACCAAACTCTATATATAACTTTCAAGGATTTGAATTTAAGTCCTGGTATTGACTCTTTAAGATTCCCCTTGTAAATGTGTTACTCAGACTGGAGCAGGGTATTGATAATGGTTATCAGTGGACTGCGTTCAGTCATGGGTGTAGTGAAAGGATAGATAAGTTACAGGTTCGATAAGCTGCTAAACTGTTTTTTAAGTGGTCACATAACTTCCTGCACTGAATGGACAGAGGCAATTTTCTCTATTGTTTGCTCTCATACCTTTTCTGAATCTTCCTTCTTGACAGACTTCAGGTTGGCTCTGAGGTCCATGGATACCTTGTGCTTGGATCCCAGCAAGGCCCTCAACATAGCATCAGCAGAGACACGGACCCGGCGAAGAGCGGGCCGCTTAAACTTCCCTCTGAGATCAAGAACTTTCAGAGTCAGGTCCTGAATCTTAATGTTTAGAGAGATAAGTAGGACAGTTAAATCAGTCAAAAATGCATGCTACATGAGTCATTATGCTGGTTGGTCACAAAAAATAGCAATGCCACTCAGAGAATCAGGCAGCAATGATGGAGGGAAATGAGGAGTCGATGTTTTGAGTTGAGACCCTTTTTCGCAGATTCCTTCCAGTATATTGTTTACTGCTCCATATTCCAGCATTTGCAGACTTTTGTGCCTTCATAGCAAAAACCAGCATTGCCCCATGGATTTTGTCTGTACTTCTTGCTGCCTCAGAGAGACAGCCAACATAATCGAAAACCACTCCCACCCTCGACCTTTTCTCTTCTCCCCCATTCCATTGCATAGAAGATAACACGCACTACCAGGCTCAAGGACGGCTTCTGCCCTGCTGTTATAAGACCCTTCAATGGATCTCTTGCTCGTTAAAGCTGAGTTGTTAACGGATGGAGAACGTGTAAGGGAGACGAGCCGGATTTGAACTCGGGACCTCTCGCCCCGAAGTCCAGCACTGATGCCACTACGCCACCAGCCGGCAATACTTTGCAATTATAACAAGAACAACAATAAAGCTTGTTATCCACCAAGACTTAAGTTTGACTAACTGGATTGGTGGACTCAGTAGTTATCCAGAGTGATTACTGAAAGTAATCAGCGAGTTGTTTAGTTATGTCTCCCCGCTCGCTGTGAAAGGGGACACCGAATCTTTTCCCTTTATTAGGGAGGGAGAGAGACTACATGGCATGTCGAATTGTCAGGTGAATGATTAATTTTTGTTGTTCTGCAGATTATGGTCTTTATCAGTGTTCTTGCTATTGCATGCTTAGTGGGTGGAGGGTGCTGATGCTTTTTTGTGGAAGTGGGTGGGGGTGGGGGAGGGTTGTTGCTTCACTCCTGGTTGTGCATGGGGGTGAATGGGGGGACTTTGGGCTTTTATTTTAATTGTCATTAACCAACTTTTTAACTGTCCCTCATTCTTTGGAGCACTCTTCTGTTTTTGTGAATGTCTGCGAAGAAAAAGGATTTCAGGATGTATATTGTATACAGTTCTCTGACAGATATTAAAATGGAACTATTGGACTATTGATCTACTGAAAAAAGAAGATCAGCTGGTGGAGCTCAACAGATCAGATGGGATCTGAAAAGAATAAAGAGAAATATTGTACTTTGCACTTGTATCTAGTTGATAATGTGAATTAACTGGGTTAGAAGATGCAAGTAGCATCATAAATCCATTTATTTCCTGTTGTATTTAAGAGATTTCACATTTTATCATTAGTGGTGTATATATTCTGATCTTCATTTCACGCGCTGTTGCCTTTATGTACTCCTTGGGTGAGGAACTGAATGAATTCTTTGGACTGCAGCACAGTGTAATTACTTACACCAGGGAACTCTTCAGACTGGTTCAACGAGCTTCTCTGGCAATTGCAACTAGAGATCCATCAATCACAAGACACTGTGCTCAAAAAGCCACATTAGTCTTTTATCATCTATTCTATATACATATCATATCTCCTAAATGAGCATCTAAAAATTCAATGATTATTTTCAGCAATACGCAATGCAAAAAAAAATAGGCATATATGAATTGGAGTTTAAAAGAATGGGAAAGACTTATAGAAAAATACAGCACAGAAACAGGTCCTTTGGCTCATCTCATCCATGCCAAACCAGTAAGCTGCCTACTCCCATCAATCTGCATCTGAACATAGCCCTCCATACCTCAATCCATGTACCTATCGAAACTTCTCTTAAACATTGAAATCGAGCTTGCATGCACAACTTGCGCTGGCAGTTCATTCCATATGCTCACGACCAGCTGAGTGAAGGAGTTCCCCTCATGTTCCTCTTACACTTTTCACCTTTCACCCTTAACCCATGACCTCTTGTTGTAGTCCCACCAACCTGCATGGAAAAAGCCTGCCTGTATTTACCCTGTACATACCCCTCATAATTTGGTATACCTCTTTCAAGTTTCCCTGCAGTCTTCTATGTTCCAAGGAATTAGGTGCCAACCTTTTCAATCTTTCCTTATAATGCAGGTCCTCCAGTCCTGACAACACCCTTGCAAATGTTCTCAGTACTCTTTCAATCTCATTGATATTTCTCCAGTAGGTAGGTGACCAAATATGCACACAGTATTCCAAATTAGGCCTCACCAACATCTTCTCAACTTCAAAATAACATCTCATCTCCTGCATTCACCACTTAGATTTATGAAAGCCTAAAGCTTTCTTTACAACCCTATCAACCTGTGCCACCACTTTTAATGAATTATGGACCTGTATTCCCAGATCCCTTTGTTCTATAGCACTCCTCAGTGTGCCCTACCATTCACCGTGTAAGACCTACCCTAGGTTGTCCTACAGAAGTGCAACACCTCACACTTGTCTGTATTAAATTCCATCTGCCATTTTTCAGCCCATTTTTCCAGCTGGTCCAGATCTCGCTGCAAGTTTAGATAGTCTTCCTCACTGTTCACTACATCCCCAGTCTTGGTATCATCCACATATTTGCTGATCCAGTTAACCACATTATCATCCAGATCGTTGAAATAGATGACCAACAACAATGGATCCAGCACCGATCTTTGCGGCACTCCACTAGTCACGGGCTCCAGTCAGAGAGGTGACCCTCCACCCCGCTCTCTGGCTTCTCCCACAAAGCCAATGTCTAATCCAATTTACTACTTCATTTTGAATGTCAAGCAACTGAACCTTCCTGACCAATTTCCCATGCAGGACCTTGCTAAAGACCATGTTGACCACATCCACTGCCTTGCCTTCATCAACTTTCCTAGTAACTTCCTCAAAAAACTCTATAAGACTGGTTAGAAATTACCTACACCACACATACCTATCAACAGTCCCTGTCTATCCAAATACTTACATATCCAACCTCCTAGAATACCTTCTAATAACCTTCCCACCACTGATGTCAGATCACTGGCCTATTATTTCCTAGTTTATCTTTAGAGCCCTTCTTAAGCACAGAAAAACAATCCTCTGGTATCTCACTTGTTGCTAAAGATGAATAAAATGTTTTTTGCTAGATCCTAGCAATTTTTGCACTTGCATCCCTCAGGGTCAGAGGGAACACCTTGTCAGGCCCTGGGGAATTGTCCACCCTAATTTTCCTGAAGGCAGAACACCTCCTCCTCTGTAATTTGTGTAGGATCCATGACCTCACTACTCCTTTGCCTCACTTCTCCAGACTCTGTCCATCACCTGAATAAATACAGCTGCAAAATATCCATTTAACATCTCCCCCATCTCTTTTGGATCCACACAGAGATTACCATTCTGATCTTTCAGAGGACAAATTCCGTTCCTTGCAATCCATTTGCTCTTAGCATATCTTTAGAATCCCTTAGGATTCTTCTTCAGCTTGTCTAACAGGACAATCTCATGCTTTTGTTCAGACTTCCTGATTTCTTTCTTAAGGGTTCTCTTGCATTTAGTAGAATCCATAAGTACCTCATTTGTTCCTACCTGTCTATACCTGTTATGCGCCTCTTTTTTTCTTAACCAGGGCCTCACTATTTCTTGAAAACCAAGGTTCCCTAAGCCTATTATCTTTACCTTTTGTTCTGACAGGCACAATGAAGCTTTGCATTCCTAAAATTTCACTTCTTGGTGAGGAGATATAGGTGAGTAGCAGGTAAAAACAGATAAGGGTTTTATTTCCTGTTAATCCTTGAAGTTTGATTTAGTGCAGATAAAATGGCAGTCAGGGTATTGGAATGCTCGTCCTGCAAAGCGCAGGAGGTCTGGGAACTTCATGGTCTCCACATCTGTGGAAATTGCATCCAGTCGCAGCTTCTAATAGACCAAACCAAAGATCTGGAGAGACTTAGGATCATCCAGGAGGCTGGGATATCATAGGTGAGAGTCTTAGTGAGGTGGTCAAACCCAAAGTGCAGGTTACAGGTAAACGGATGACCGCCAGAAGAAATAAGGGGAATAGGCTGAAAGTACAGGGTTCCCCTATGACATTCTCTTGCACAACACCTATACCCCTTTGGATACTGTAGGGGGGAATGGCCTTTCAGAGGCCAGCAGCAATAGCTGGGTTAGTAGCTCTGAGGCAAAGAGGGAAGATGAAATCAGGCAGAATGATAGTGGTAGGGGAATTAATAGTGAGGGACACAGATAGGCAATTCTGTGGCTGCAATCAAGACTGCAGGATGGAGCGGTGCCTCTTTGGTGGCAGGGTCAAGGATGTCTTGAAATGGATACAAGGTGTTCTGAGAGGGGAGAGTGAGCAACCAGACTTTGTGGTCCATATTGGTACCAATGAGATGAGGCAGGGGCAGAACGAGGTCATGCAAAGGGATTTTTAGGAAGCTAGGTTTAACTGAAGAGTGGGAATTCCAGAGTTGTTATCTCAGGAATACTAACTACATGTGTTAGGGAGGTGAGAAACAAAGTACAGTTCAACATGTGGTGAAGAAACTGATGCAGAGGGGGAGCTTCAGATTTATAAATCACTGGACTCTCTTCCAGGGCAGACAAGGAATGAACAAACAGGATAGCTTGCATCTTAACTGGAGGGGAACTAATATCCTTGGACTTCTAGTCCTACCTGGGAGGGGTTAAACTAGAGTGGCAGGGGGATGGGATCCACAGCAGCAGGTTGAGGGCAAAAATATAACCATATAACCATATAACAATCACAGCATGGAAACAGGCCATTCCGGCCCTCCTAGTCCGTGCCGAACTCTTAATCTCACCTAGTCCCAAGTACCCGCACTCAGCCCATAACCCTCCACTCCTTTCCTGTCCATATACCTATCCAATTTTAACTTAAATGACACAACTGAACTGGCCTCTACTACTTCTACAGGAAGCTCATTCCACACAGCTATCACTCTCTGAGTAAAGAAATACCCCCTCGTGTTTCCCTTAAACTTTTGCCCCCTAACTCTCAAATCATGTCCTCTCGTTTGAATCTCCCCTACTCTCAATGGAAACAGCCTATTCACGTCAACTCTATCTATCCCTCTCAAAATTTTAAATACCTCCATCAAATCCCCCCTCAACCTTCTATGCTCCAATGAATAGAGACCTAACTTGTTCAACCTTTCTCTGTAACTTAAGTGCTGAAACCCAGGTAACATCCTAGTAAATCGTTTCTGCACTCTCTCTAATTTATTGATATCTTTCCTATAATTCGGTGACCAGAACTGAACACAATATTCCAAATTTGGCCTTACCAATGCCTTGTACAATTTTAACATTACATCCCAACTTCTGTACTCAATGCTCTGATTTATAAAGGCCAGCGTTCCAAAAGCCTTCTTCACCACCCTATCTACATGAGACTCCACCTTCAGGGAACTATGCACTGTTATTCCTAGATCTCTCTGTTCCACTGCATTCCTCAATGCCCTACCATTTACCCTGTATGTTCTATTTGGATTATTCCTGCCAAAAAGTAGAACCTCACACTTCTCAAGTAAGACTGAAAGGACGATTGCAAGGGGAAGGCTAATACACATGGTGGGACTGATGGGTTGAAATACGTTTATTTCAATGCTTGTGAGTTTCATGGATAAGGAGGATGAACTTAGAGCCTGGATCAGAAAGTACATGGAATTATGATGTCGCCATTACAGGGACCTGATTACATGAGGGGCAGGACTGGCAGCTCAACATTCCTGAATTTTGTTGTTTTGGATGTGATAGAGAGGGGGTAAAATCGAAGGAGTGGTTGCACTGCTAATCAGGGAGAATGTCACAGGAGCTACTCAGAAAGGACACACTAGATGCTCATGCACAGAGGCAATTTGAGTGGAGCTCAGAAATAAGAAACATGCAAATCAAACTGAAGGGATTATACTATAGGCCTCCCAATAGCCACTGAAATGTGACAGATCAGATATGTAGGCAGATTGTGGAAAGGTGAAGAGACAACTGTGTTGTCATAATGGAGGACGATGAATTCCCTTTTAAGGATGTACTTTTGAACCAACCAAACCATCTGGCACTTCTGCAATCTCCTGGGGGACTTGTTGAACTAGACTCTTGAGAGTGCAGGTGTGGCTGTGGCAGCCATTGTTGAGGGTGGACATTGCATGGAGGCCTGATAGTGGAAGACAAAACCATGGTTGGCCTCATTCCTCCGCACCGATTAAAGTGTTGAGCACAACTCGGTGTACAGCAATGTCTGCCTGCATTTGGCTGGTCTCCCTCTCTTCTTGCTGCCACAGTCAGGCAGGAGGTGCAGGAGTCTTGGGGTGCACACAGCAATGTTAAGGAGCAATTATACCCTTGCCGCCATTAGGCTCCTGGACAGGCATCACTCGCTTCAGCACAGAATGGGCCGTTCTCCACAACCGTGGACTCACTTTTGAGGACTCTGCAGTACATATTCACTGATTTAATCTTTGTGCATTATCCTTTTTTGTCATGTGTGTCTTTTAGTGAATTCTATTGAGTTTCTTTGTTTTGTGACTGCCTGCAAGAAAATCAGTCTCAAGATTTTATATGATGTACATTCTTTGATTACAAATTTGAACTTTGATTTCCCCAGTATTTTTTGGAACGTCCTTAATACCAGAGGCTTAGATGGGACAGGGTTTCTTACAGTCACAAAACAATATGTGGAGCGTACAACTAGAGAAGAGACCATACTGGACCTTGTTTAGTGAAATGAGTCAGGTCATGAGGCAGACCTCATGGTGGATGAACAGGTTGGGAATAATGACCAATACTCACTCTGCTTTATGATTGTTATGATAAAGATAAAATCAGCTCCCGCTGGAAGATACCAGATTGGGAGAGAGCAAATTATGACAGGATAAGACTGGAGATAAAGGGTGTTGCTTGGGAGCAGCTGCTGTCGGACAAGCCCATGTCTGGCATGTAGATATTGTTTAAAGACCCCCTGATGAGAAGTCAGGATCAACATGTTTTTGTAAGGAGTAAGGACAAGAATGGTAATGTAAGGGAACCTTGAATGATCTGAGAGGTCTGAAATTTAATTGGAAAGAAAATGGAAGGAGATGTAAGGTTTAGGAAGCTAAGATCAGACCGGGCTCATGTAATATATAAAGACAGCAGGAAAGTGCGCAGACAGGCAATTACGGCAACCAAAAGGGGCCATGAAATGTCCTAGTGAACGCGATCAAGGAGAATCCCGAGGCATTTTACACTTATATTAAGAAAAAGAGGATTCTGTAGCTAAGGATAACTTAAGTGGGTAGGTCCAATAAAGGATAAAGAAGGGAACTTGATCTTGGCATCAGAGCAAGCAGCTGAGGTACAAAATGAGTAACTTGTGTCAGTATTTACCAAGGAGAGGGTAGTGAAAGCATAGTGGGGCATGTTACTGTGCTGAGACATTTTGTGATTGAGAATGAGATAGAACTGGGTCTTGTAGAAATCTGTATAAATTGCCAGGGCATGATGGTATATATTCCAGAATATTAAAGGAAGCAAGTGAGCAGGTTGTTGGGACTCTGACAAAGAAGTCTGTGTCCTCACTTGCAACAGGCAAAATCCTGTGGAACGTGAGAGTAGCAAATGTTGTGTCTTTCTTCAAGAAAGCTAATTATAGGCCAGAGAGCCTCGTGTCAGTGGTAAGGAAGCCAATGGAGAGAATAGTCAGCGATAGGAATTATGCAGATTTGGAAAGGCATTGACTGCTTAAGAACAGTCAGGTGGCTTTGTGTACAGCTTGTCATGTTTAACAAACTGAATTTTTTGAGGAGGTGACAAAGAAGCTTGATGAAGATAAGGCAGTGGATATTATCTAGTTGGAATTTAGTGAGGCATTTGATCAGGTTCCACATGATCAGTTGATTCTGAAGATAAAGATGCGTGGAATCTAGAGTGAATTACAAGTTTGGATTCAGAATTGGCCACGGAGAGTAGGGGTGAAAAACAATCATTCTTGCTGGAGTTCCATGACTAGTGGTGTTCTACAAAGACTGGTGCTGGGACCTTTATTGTTCATTCATGATATTTATAACTAATTTGGTTGAAAATGTAGAATAGAAGGATGGAGTTATGGACTGTAAAGGACTATCAAAGAATACAGCAGGATATAGATCAGGTACAGATATGGGTGATGTGGCAGATAGAATTTAATCCAGGCATGTGTGAGCTGGTGCATGTTGGGCGGTCAAGTGAAAGGAGAAAATATATAGTTAATGGTAGACCACTTAATAGCACTGAGATATGGAGGGATCTGGGGTCCAGGTCCACAGTTCACTGAAAGTAGCTGCACAAGTAGATAAAGTGCTAAGGAAAGCATAAAATATGCTTACCTTCATTGTTTGGCACGTTGAATATAAGAGTGAGCAGGTCATGCTGCAGCTAGTAAAACTTTAGTTAGAGTGCACCTGGAGTACTGATGCAGTTCTGGTCACGCCCACTATAGGAAGGAGGTGGAGGCTTTGGAGACGGTGCAGAAGAGGTTTACCAAGATGCTGCCTGGATTAGAGTGCATGAACTATAAGGAAAGTTTGGACAAACTGGGTTGTTCTCCACAGGGCAGGGCTCCTCAGCCTTTTTTTTATGCATGGACCAATACCATTAAGCAAGTGGTCCTTTGACCCTAAGTTGGGAACCCTTGTGCTGTGGAGTAGGGAGGAAACCTGATTGAGCTTTTAAAATTCTGAGAGGCATAAATAGGGTGGATAGTCAGAATCTTTTCCCGGGGGGGTAAAAATGTCAAACACTAGTGGATATGCTTTTAAAGTTGGGGCTGGTGGTGGGGTGGGGGTGGAACTTGAAAGGCAACTTGGTGAACAACACACGCAAAATTCTGGAGGAACTCAGCAGGTCAGGCAGCATCAATGGAAATGAATAAACTGCTGTTGCTTCGGACTGAGACCTTTCTTCAGGACATGCTGTATGATGAGCAAGGGTTTTTTTTTACATAGAGACAGGTAGGTTTCTGAAATAGGTTACTAGGCATTGTAGTGGAAGCACTTGCAGTGGTTAAAGAAGATGGCTTACCTTCTCAAGAGATAGGCAATAAAAGTTGGCCTTGTCAGTCAGATGAATCAATGAATACATCTGCAGAATACCTTTCAATAAAAATTTAGTAACCATAAAAGTATAGCTTTAAACTTGTATGCTGGAAAAGTAGACTCTAAGTGGAGCTTGAAATAGCAATTCAATTCCTTTCTCCTTAGTTCAAAGATTTTATCACTGGCTCTCAGTTGTCTCTAAAGAGGAAATTGCAGCAGCACATTCTGTTTGAGGGGAGGTGAAGCCACCCATCCCCAGATTACGTACCTCTCTCTTGTTATGTTGCACTTTGGCTTCAATATCATATCGCTCTTCATCCACTACATGTACTTTCTCATAAAGTTCACGGCACAGTTCCTGAGTTGTTGGCGTTGTCAATATTGGTTTTGCGGCAAAATATAAAAATAAGTGCAAAATTATTAATATGTTTTCAATTTCAGTGATAGGTTTCTATTTTCAATTATAAGAGCCTCTAACTTATGTATGAATATGTTTCCATAGTATGAGCGTATTGGATTTAGTCTGTGTCTTTTCCCAGGAAAACTGGAAATTCCAAACAACGTTTCAGCAGCTCCAATTTGCGTGTTTTTAATATTTTTCATCTCGTGTATCTGCTGGTGTACAATCTAATAATTTATCTAATATGATAAATTATCTAATAATTATCTAATAATTTACCAGTAAATACAGTGGTTTTTGGAAGTAATCCCACAACCTCACCTGGTTCATGTATTGAATGCTCTCAACAAATAACACTGACAAAACTTCCAATGAAATGAACAAGAATAGAAAATGGTCGAAATACTCAGCAAGTTGGGCCGTTTCTCTCTCCATAAATGTTGTGGGAACTGCTGCTTGTTCCCAGAATTATCTGTTTCTTTTATATGTCAGATTTCCATCCTTTCAGGGTTCTTTGTTTGCAAGTGGACAACTTATCAAAAAAAGTATACTCTCCTGATAAACGACCTCACTTCCAGGCAAGCAACGAGCATCATGAAAGCCCTGACACTATTGCTTTCTCTTAGGCAGTTTCTCAGGACTGAGGATAGTTTGCTTCTGCTCTGGTTTTGTGGCTCATGTGGAATCTGCAGATTTCTATGGACGGGAGGGTGTAGGGCATGGTTGTGAGGTGGTCAGCTCCTTCTGCCTTTTATTCAGGATGCTCCTGATCTCAAGGTTCAAATTAGCATCACATATCTTCATCATTTACAATAAGATTTTGTCGAAGAATCACTTGCGATTTCTCATAGTTCAAAGTACATTTATTATCAAAGTATGTATAAGTTATACAACCTTTGGATTCACCTGTTTACAGGCAGCCGCAAAAAAAGAAACCCGAGAGAACCCAATTTTAAAAGGAGACCAACACCCAATACACAGAGAGAGAGAGAGAGAGAGAGAAGAAACAAATCATGCAAACAGTAAAGCAAGCAACGGCATTCAGAATGAAATCGAGTCCGTAAAGCCGAAGCCGGGGGCAGCTGAAGCGGGCCCGTAGCCCCAGTCTAAGTTCATCACACAGAAGGGCAACTCGCCGTGAAGCCCACAGACACTGAGCCCGGAGCAGCCAGAGTGTCTCTCAGCCTCAACACCGAGGAGAGTGGAGTAAACATCACAGAGCAGAACTGGCCCCGAGCCTTGCCTCTGGTCCCAACACCCTCCCTTTTAAGCTCGGTGTTCAAAATCGTCCAAACACTGGGTCGTCTCCTACACTCAGACCTGAGCCCCGCCACATCGACATGCTCTGGGAGTGCAAAGTCAACCCGGCACTTCCATGGATCCAACCTCGCTCCCGGTTTAGGTGGACGAGCTCCAGAACTCTTCCACTCCGCTCGCCCCAACTCCATCTCGGATTCCAAATTTATCTCGACAATCCTTCCATATTTGGTGAATGGACATAAATAACCCATCATTCACCAAATTCTGCTGACATTCACCTGAAGTACTTGAATGATTATTCTAATGTTCTAGCAGACTAAGAGTCCAGCATTACTTCTACGCAGAAAATGGCACTCTACCAAATCAACAATCTAAAGCCTCTACACAAGTCGAGAACTACCACCTATTTTACATAGAATTTTATAGATTGCGGACAAACTTCAAAGTTCAAGCAATTGATTATCGAAGTACATGTCTGTCACCATATATAACCCTGAGATTCATTTTCTTGTGGGCTTTCACAGTAAATACAAGAAGCACAATAGAATTAGTGAAAGACCGTACCCACAGCAGGGCAAACAATCAATGTGCAAAAGGCAACAGACTGTGCAAATACAAAAATATTAATAATAGTAATAAGCAAATGAGCAATAAACATCGAGAATGTGAGATGAAGAATCCTTGAAAGTAGGTCCACTGGCTCCAGGAACACTTCAGTGACTGAAGTGGAGTGAAGTTATGCCATCTGGTTCAAAAGCCTGATAGCTGAGGTGTATTAACTGTTACTGAACCTGGTAGAGTGGTTTCTGAGGCTCCTGTAGCTTCTTCCCAATGGCAGCAGTGAGAAGAGAGCTATATGACCTGGGTGGTGGAGTTCCTTAACGATGGATGCTCCTACAGCAATACTTCATGTAGATGTGTCCAAAGGTGGGGAGGGTTTTACCCATGATGGATGGGAGCTTATCTATTTCTTTTTGTAGGCTCTTTTTGTTCAAGGGGTTTGGTGTTTCCAAACCAGGCTGTGATGCAATCAGTCAATGTACTCTCCACCACATATCTATAGAAGTTTTTCAAAATATTAGATCGCACGCCTAATCTTTGCAATCTTCTAAGAAAGTAGAAGTCCTGCTATGCTTCATAGTACACTTACACGCAGAACCCAGGACAGATCCTCTGAAGTGGTAACACTGAGGAGCTTAAAGTTGCTGACCCTCTCCACTTCTGATCCCCCAATAAGGACTGGCTCGTAGACATCCGCTTTCCTCCTAACAAAGTCAATAATCAGCTCTTTGGTCTTGCTGACATTAAGCGAGAGTTTGTTGTTGTAAACACACCAAGAAATAAACACATCATTACGCAAGAAAACACATGAATAGCCCAAGTCCCTAAGAGACGTGCAAATTGATGTACAGCTCCTGGCAATCCAGCCTGTCAGTCCACTGATCGAACACTGGAGGGCAGCACTAACAGGAGAGGTCAGCTCCCAACTGAGCACTGCCTCCAGTGTCATCTCACCTGTACTGCAGCAGCAGGCAAGCCCAAGGCTTGAGGCCTAGTCCTCACGACAACTGAGGCCACGCTGCTGCCTCGTCACCATTCCGACCACCAAACAAGGGAGGCAGGCCTGCGGAATATCACATTATCAATGTCCGACAGGGTCTTGCGATCGCAAGAGAAATGTCTGAGACAGTCGCTCACGGTTACAATGTACTCTGCTTTCGCGCACCAAATCTGATGTCCTCGAGTAGTCGCCAGCAACACGGTTTGCACCCGGGTCAGCACCTCCACACCCTCTCTACCTCGAGCGCCCGCTTCTCCTTCTCCGACCCGAGCACTGGCTTCTCCTTCTCTGACCCGAGTACCGGCTTCTCATTCTCCGACCTGTCCACCGGCTTCACTTTTTCTGACCTGACCAGCTTCTGCTTCTCCAGCCGTAGCGCCAGCTTCTCCTCTGTACCAAGTATCAGTATAGTCTTATGATCATAAAAAACACATTTTAAAAAGAAAAGTGCACCTTTGTTTGGTGTCCCTGATAGGCTGCTGTGTTCGAGTGGACCTCCATCTTACCTGTAGTTTATCTGTAATTAGCGGTACAGACCTTATCTGTAGTCTAAAATGGATTTTAATTTTCACTTACTAACTCCATGATTTGCCATTATTTTGCATCTAAACACAAAGATGTGTTCCATTACATCATAGGATTGTCCATGTTAAAACCTGTGAAGTGAGATATTAGGAAGTGTGTCTAAAAATATTAGAAAGTGATATTTTAAGCTGTGCTGAAAAGGAGAAGATGGAAAAGTTTAGAGAGGGCAGTGTTGTTTCTGGAGCGATCAAGGCTAAGCCAAAAAAGATGAGGCACAGAAATCTATCCCTATATCAGAGACCTTTGTCCTGCCAGTTGAAACCAAGTTGAGTCCACAAACTGCTGTCTGCACCCATTAATAGAATCCTCGCCATTTAACTTTAATTAGAGTATACAGAAATCATACAAAACATAAAAATCATTATATTTCAAAATGAAAGAACAAATTTACCTGCAGCTGGCTGAAAGACAGGCCTGCTATTTTTACGGGTGGGACCCGTTCTCCGAGAAATCTTTCTTTTTCTTCATCTCTATCCATTATTTCTTGCTCCAATGCTTCTTTGGCTTTTGCCAGCAGCAAGCTCTAAAGATCAAGTACAAGTTTGCTCATTTCCTGCCTTGCCTTGAACATTAAATTCTTAATTTGTTAATCAGCCATGTTGGAAAAGATGCATAAGGATTGACCAGTGACAGGAGCATTACTGTAATCTCTGAGAAAAAGCAACACGGTTAAAATGTTGCATTTATTTTATTGGTGAAAATGTAATACAGTTCGAAAATAAAGGACTGAAACTTGGTGTTTAAGTCAGAAACACCAGAGATATATATGGTAAATTCTGATAGACTGGCTACTGGTACAGTATGTGTCACTGTTGAAGTGGGCACTTAAGCAAATGTCAAGGACATTAAAAATCATAGCTGCTATCAGAGATTTCACTATTTACAGCTGACTTGAAATACACCTGCAGGACATCATGATAAAACTATCTGAAAATTTAGTAATTTGGCTGAAATAGAGATTTTAAGGGATTCAGAAATGTAATCAAAATGTAAGCTTTAGAGAAAATGAGTTGTAAATTTAAATGTACATCAAAGAAGCATTTTGAGAAACTAGTTTTCAAGATATGTAACTAGGATCATGTCTTTACTGCCAGATTCATGGAGACTCTACCCAGTACATGTCCTTATTAATGAAGACCAAGCAACACCTGAAAGGAGAGCAAATGGTAGTGGTACTTCCTTAACTGTTGGCCATCCTGAAGTGAGGCAAGATACATTGTAGAGAATATTATTCAGTGTGTTTTAACAGTCATCTCATTGAATGAAGCTTGACTGAAAACAAGAAGCCATCAGTGAAAATTGCTAAAATACAGCAGTGGATAAGTAAATCAAATGAGAAAGTTCAAACCTACACAAGCTTACCTTAAGCATGAGCTTGCGAGAAGCCGTAATCTTTGATTTTCTCTATGGAGATAGTAAAAGGTCGGTTAATTTGTTTGTCAATTAACTTTTCAGTTTTCTTCCTTTACTCTTATCAGACTTACTGAAGCCCTTTCATTGTCTCCTTATAATTTCTGTGTAAAGCTAACATTTATTTATAGTACTTTACTCTTTGATGTTTTTCACATAACTTTCTGTTATCGTTCTTTTCCACTATTTGTCCTGCCTTTCAATATTCCATCCTTTCATTGGCGTGCTGCTTTCTTCCATCTCTTGCCAGTTGAACACTCAGTGAAAACGTCTTTCAAGATGAAGGGAGGAAGATCGTATTTCTTTTGAATGGTTAAGTCCCAGAATAGCATTTCTGCAAAACCTTAATATTGTAGTCAAATTTACATAAAAGAGCAGTGAGCTGGTATTTGGGAATGTCCTGTATCTCAAAGTGGTGTTCACATTGAAAAATTAAGCTGTCTTCCACAAACACAGGTTTAATTTGCATGCTGGGAGTCTGACTCAAGTAATAAATTCCTGGTACTTTCAGTGCTACGTTTAACTGTTACTTCAGCAAAGTTGCAGCCTCCTCAGTTTGCTTCTAGCATGCAGGAGGTCCAGTGGGATCTACAGGAAACTAATCTGCCACTTGGCTGGTATTAAACTGAGTCATTTTCACAAACTTATTTCCTGATACGTGTTTCCCAATACTGAAGTCGGAAGATGGAGTTAGACCTTATACAGCCCGCAAACTTTGTGGCTCTAATCTAACATACTGTGTCATTTAGGGTATTTACACATTTAGGGTCATTAACAGAATACAAATCTCTCTTGAGAATCTCATTAAGTTTTTGTCAGTTTTTTCTTTTCATATTTTTAAGAGGAAGAAATAAAATTAAAGTTATATACTAGCTTTATTTCTGATTGTTCTATTTGTATCAATCCATACTCACTGTAGTCTTTAGTTCGTTATTGTCTTTCAAATTATTTGTCATCATGATTTAATATTGTAATTGAAATAGTCTGCTTATTCTGGTGCAAGTGGCATACACTATCTTCCACTTCCAGACATCTTTCAACCTAAATCCTACCTCACTGATTATTTCAATGTTAGGAATTATGTGTTTTCCTTACAAATAAGTAAGAGATAAACATCAGATTAGATGGCAGCATGCTCGGGTGCAGTGGCTTCTACAGAGCCAACCAGATGTGTTATTGTCTTTTTAAACATATTTGTTATGATCACAAGACAGTGCTAGATATTAGGAACTTAGAGTACAGCAGGTCTACCCCATCAACGAGTTGCTCATCGGCAGAGAACTTGAAGGAGCTGGATTTGGTGCGGATCGTACTGCTGCCCGTGTCAGAGAGGCATCGGTGTGCGAAGGTTGTGTGCAATCTAACAGCAAGTGATTGTCTTAGTGGCTTTGCTGGTGATCATACAGCCCTGTTGGACTGGTAATGTGGAATACTGCAAGTCCAGTTCACTGGGTTATTGGCAAACAGCGGGGAGCTTTGTGACCTCAGACATAGCAAGAACCAGCCCCCCAGCAGTAGTGTCACCTGTTTGCAGCTGCCCAGGAGAGAGGCATTGGAGTCAGTGCAGCGGTTGTGTGGAGCAGCATCCATATTTAAGTTAGTGCTGCCCTCTACTGTTCATTTGGCAGAAGACAATATGTATTCTGTTCGATTGCAGACTGCTGCAACATTCATGGACTTGGGGACTTGGATTTTTTTTATGTGTGACTATATTTTACTGCTGTCTTATATATGCTATGTGTGCCTTGAGCTGTGAATGACTGCTGATACACTGTTTCATTTGGCTATATTCATGGGTGTTCATGTATTGTTAAATGACAATTAAACTTGAACTAGATCAAACAAGTGATGGTTTAAATCACAACTAAAAGAAAAGGTGCTTCATTATAACTTTTTCCTGAATAGACTTTCATTAATGGGTGAAGAAATCCACTCTATATTCAGACTGGTTATAATACAAGCAATATTTTAGCTAGTAAGGTATTGCCTCATGAAGTAACATGTGCTTTAGACAAAGGGCTATGCATTTGAAAAGGTATAAAGTCAGGGGTTATAGCAGAAAGTATAGATGGTTACAAAATACCAGGGATAGAAGATTGGCTGACCAAATGGAAACAGAGAGTGAACATACATAAGTAGGGTTCTTTCTGGTCGACAGATCAGAACAAGGGATTTGCCACAGAACTTGCTGAGATCCTCCGGTACTTTGTGTGCATTACGCTGGATTTCCAACATCTGGAGAAACTCTTGTGTGTATAACCTGTCACAGTGATCAGTGTGGGGACTTCAACTTTTAACAATCCATGCAAAGGACCTAGATTAAGGGATTGAAGGCTCCGTTGCTAAGTTTGCTAATGATGCAAAAGACATTGAAGAAAGTAAGAGGACTTAAGGAGATGACAAAATCATGTCAAAGTGTAAAATGAGTGGGGAAAAGGAGAGAGGTCTTTAAAATGGAACATTATGTGGAAAGATGTGATATGGTCTATTTTGGGATGGAAAATAATGCAAGAAATCTATTATTTAAATGGTGAAAGATTGAGAGCTGTGAAATGCAAAGTGATCTGGGGATCATAGTACATGATTTGCAACAAATCACTAGAAAAGTCAGCAGTACGTTATTTCTAAGGGTAATTATTACAAAGATCAAGACATTATGGATCTTCTAAGCAGTTGCTTGTGAGGCCATATGCAAATTGAAGCAGCTCAGAGAAGGTTTACCTGATCAGTACCTGGAATGGGTGAGTTGTCTTCTGAAAACAGATTGTGCCAGTTAGACTTGATGTTGCTAGAGTGAGAGGTGACTGGCTTGAAATGTAGGACCTTAAATTGTTGAGAGAATGATTCAATTTGGTGGTAAACATAAAACTAGGGACCAATGCTTCAGAATAAGGTGTCACTCATTAAAGAATTCAATGAGACGTTTCTTCTCACAGGGCCATGAGGGCTTGGAACTTCTTCGATGAACCATGGAAGCAGACTTTAAATATTTTCAAAGTAGCAGTAGATAAATGTTTGACATGGAATGGAGTGAAAGATTTATACAGATAGATGGGAGTTCAGAGTTCAAGTTACAATCTGATTAACAATGATCATATTAAATGGCTAGTGTTTGAGGGGCAAAGTGGTTCATTTCTGCATCTGATGTCAATACATGTAAGTAGTAGGATTAAGCTCAGTGATTACTGATCTGTACGTCAGACAAAAATAAAGCAAAAAAGTCTTTCCTCCACCATGTTTGCTGTCATAAGCAAATCTGTCACATGTATCTGTGCAGATGAGAAAATAATAATCCTGATAAGTGTTGTAATCACTGTAAAACAAACCCGTCTTGTAATAAAAACACTCTCATTAGAATATGTAAATTAGGTAGCAAGTTGGCTTTAATTTACATGCACATTGTCATAATATTAAACGTAAGTCATCTTCCTTTTTATTGTTATATTGTTTCTACACAATATTCACAAATTCAACATATTATACAACAAACCATACTGAAATAATCAATTTGTTTTTGTTAATGTTCATTAGAAAAGTTTAATCTTCTGAATTACACACAACAGATCAATAGCAAATTGTGAGTTGTGTGAAATGGCAAATTGCAGGGAGAAGAAAGGATTAAGTGAATGGAAAGTTTCAAAAGAAACAAGCAGCCTTACCTCTCCACTGTAACAATAATAATGAAGAAAAGACACAAGCATTATTGTAAATAATAAAGATTAGAATTTCTATCAGTTTTATCGTACTACTTTAATTATACTTACACAGCTTCAGGCATCTTGATGGAGGGGCTGGAAGAAAGAAAGAAAGAGTTAAGACCTTGTCAGAATGCAGCCTCATATGTAATTGCGTGATGCACATGTTAGAAGAAAGACTGATAAAGGGCACTCAGCTAAAACATACACTAATATGTGATTACTTTATATGGTTCAGAACCTTACATTTTAGATAAGGAGTAAATGTCACTGAAGTGTCTGCAGCATAAGCACATTAATCAGATTGAGGTACATTAAATTCTTTATTATCTCACAGACTCTTATTAGAATTGGCAACTAGAGTTTAGTATGACTATTGCCAAACAATTCGAATAAATAGTAGACTGCAGAAAATTTTAAATCTAAACAAACTCATGAGACGAAGCTTATGAAAGAGAATTTCAGATCTTGGCTGGGTCACAATTAAATATCTTACTTAAAATTCGCAAAGGAACGAATTAATTGGAACACTTCCAGCCAAATACACTTGTGAACAATCTGATTTAGTTGAGCTCCCAATAAGTCACAGAACAAATTGTTTATAGACAGGCGCAAAATTAAACTATGTTGAGCCAAAACAGATGTATGGCGTTGAAGTGTAGATCAGCTGTGATCCTATTTAAAAGTAGAGGAGTCTCGAGGGATTGGAGGGCCTATTTTAGTAGCTCTTTTTCTTAAAGTGAGCAGGGGTGAATAAAATAGTGAGACAAAGGATAGTAAGAGAAAGTGATTATATAAGAGAAGTGAGAAAATAGGAGAAATGAATGTAATTACAGACAAGGACGAGTATAAAAACAGAAAAGTACCAAAAAAGAGAGAGTTACTCTGAAGGTATATGTGAGTTTCTCTTTGTTATACGTAGCTTCAAAGGAGATCCATTCATGAATAATAACTCTTTCCTATCCAAAAGATTTGGCAGGATTTACTGTTGATAGAATTACTAAAGATACATAATTTTTTGAAAACACTAGATATTTATATAATTGATATCTCAAATGGAATATAGAAAATGGGGCAACACAAGCAAAATTAGAGTTATAGAGATGTTGCAACTTAACATTAGATCATAACTTATACAAGAACTTAAACTAGCTAAGAGCAATTCATAGCATAGATCTATGGGAAATGCTGATGGTGAGAAAATGAATGCTTCTAATTTAAAAGTATGAGTATTCACATCAGTTTCATTCTCAAATTCAAATTCTTGGCACCAATATACGCAGCAAGTATAGGCTAGAAATGTCATCACCACAGGAATGATACAGAACCATATAATGGTAAACTGCCAGCTTTACCATTTAAAAAGAGTAATCCTCACAATATGCCAGTTATTGAATTAGTGAACAGAAAGTTAGTTATCGTCTTAACTATCCAAGGGGCAATTGTATGCTGAATAATTAGGAAAGTGAGATGGTACGAGAGAAGACTAATCAAAAGGCTGTCAGAGGAAGCCAGAGTGAAGAAATTATATTTCTGAAACTAAAAGCAACTGCAACAACTCTTCAGGGTTTCTTCAGCAATATTTCCCAAGTTTGTGATCCTTATCACTTACAACAAGTTTAGCAACTAGATGGGAGTGTTTTCATCTTCACATTTCTCTTCTAGCCACAGTGCACTGACATGGAAACATACCACTGCTTGAATTATGAAGCTCCATACCTAATAGCATTGTGCAAATACCATCAGCACATGGGCAGCAGCACTTCCAAAGAAGTGTCTCGCCAGTTCTAAGAACAATTAGCAATGAGACGATCACAATTTCTACATATTATTAATAAATAAAAATTCCTACAATTTTATTTTTAGTTTGACCCGTAGAGTTTAGCTTTGTATAAGCTAAATGCGTTTTAGCAAATTCTAAATTTGTGAGTACACAATGTCATTTTTGATACGAGAATAGGCATATCCAGACAGAACTTACATTGTTCATTAAAAGTTAAAATTAGTCAAATTGACACGATTTTAGATTTCAGTCTACAACTCAGCTCAGATTTTTGTAAATGTTTACCTTTTTAAGGTTCACCATCGCCAATCGAATTCAACACTCTACTGAACTGAAAATCTAAAACAAAAGTGGAAAATTCTGGAAACACTCCACTAGTCAGGTAATATCTGCAGGAAGAGAAAACGGAGTCATTGCTTTAATGTTAGCTCCGTTTCTCTTCCCACAGATGCTGTTTCTAACAGACCACTCATTTACTGTGTCCAAGGGAGCAGAGGATGGTTTGAGATCAGGCTCAGTGGGAATCCATGTATCTAATTAAACGAGAAATGCCCAGATCCCAGATGTCAAACCTTTATCCATGTTAGACAAATATCTAATAGTTTATCATTGATAAGGCTAAAATGGAACAATAAGATTTTCTTTACTCTAAATGTTGAATATTGTCCAGTTGCTAATGATATTAATCCTTCGGTAACAGAGAAAATAACATTTAAAATTCTCATCACGATGGGTAAAAGAAAAATAAACCTTGAACAAGAAGAGATAATGTCAATATTGTGTCTTGCTGAACTTTTCCATGTGTAAACAGATTTAAATCTTGTGGAATATTAAAATGTAAATTGTTTTTACATTGTATCCTTTAATCTTATTCCAGGCAAACAGAAAAAGAGATGTTAAAGGATGCAGTGCAAACTTGTGTGTTCAATGGCGTCATTGATCATGTTTGAATGGTGTCACAAAGTGTTTTTATTTTCATCACTTTATTTAATCCTAACATTTTTAACTAACTTTCAGAGCTTCAGATGAAAGTATTATTTATTTTAGTAATCTTTTTAATTAGTTATATAATTTAAAACTGACGTTAAATATGGTTGATCATCAAATAACCACATTTAGAAGTTCAAGGTAATTGGTATGTCACAAAGTCACTTGCAAATTCCTGTAGATGTACAGTGGCGAGTATTCTGATTGGTTGTATCACAACCTGTTATAGAGGCTCCATTGCACAGGTGCACAGAGGTCTGCAGAAGTCAATTCCATCCTCCTCACCATTTGGAGAGGACAAGAGGTGGGGCTTCAAGAAGGTAACATCTATCATTAAGGACCATTGCCACCCAGTACATGCCCTCTTCCCATTACTACCACGAGGATGTAGGTACAGGAGGTTGAAGACCCAGAGTAAACAGTTCAGAAAAAAGCTTCTTCCCCTCTGCCGTCAGATTTCTGGATGGTCTGAGAACAGGACCTCATTATTCTTTTTTTTTGTACAACTTATTTACTTTGTAACCTGTCGTAATTCTACGTCTTCTGACTGTACCCCTACTACAAAGCAATACATTTCTTGTGATATAAGACAGTGATAATAAACTTGATTCTGATATAGCTGATAAAGCAGTTCAAAGGCCTTTGATAACAGAAAGTTAGCAAAAAGCCAGCATGGGCATTTTGCAGACATTGTTTTAGACTTCACTGCCTGAGATCTACTTGCTGATGTGACGCACGGGCTGACCATGGTCACAAAATATACATACTGCCATAGTGTAGTGGGATTGGAATATGCAGGCAGTAGGCTGGACTGTACGCAATCTCACCAAATATATACCAGACTGGTAGAGTGAAATGGTTCCAGTTTCCTTGTGCCTGCATAATTTAAGAGGACATTTATGGTTTTCCTAATAACATAAAGCTTGCAGTATATCAGAAGGGAGCGAATCTATGCTGATGTAAGCCATGGCTGAGTTAGGCACCAGAGCCCTCTCCCCTCTCTCTGCCATTGTCATTATATCTCTGTATATATCAAGAGATGAGTCAAGGCCATCAGATTATATACACAAATTAGAAGTTAAAAATGTTCACGTTTCATATTTTGCACAAAATATTTATATGCAATTTGTAAAGATCTTTTATATTCTATTAAGGGAAAGCTACAACTTAAGGTCACACCAAAATCATATCACTGTTCAATGTCTTAGGCACTCCTTATTTATACTTTATTTTATCTCACCCTACAGATTGGATCAGGTCCTTCTGGCCCAACAAGCCACACTACCCAACAACACATCTACTTAACCCTGGCCTAATCACAGGGCAATTTACAATGACCAATTAACTGTCTAACCTCCCTTTCAACAATTTGCTTTATCTTTTATAGCTTAGTGCTGATGATTTTATTTGCTAAAGCTGCTGCAATGGACCATGGGATTTCATAGACACATGAAAGGTGTCATAGAATGACGGAGTAATGCGGCAAGGAAACAGGTCCTTTGGTCCAACTCACCTACGTTGACTAAAATGCCCATCTGTTAGTCCCATTTGCCTGTGTCTGGCTTATATCCCACTCAACCTTTCCTATCCATGCACCTGTCCAAAAGTATTTAAAATGTTATTATTGTATCTGCCTCAACCACTTCCTCTGGTAGCTCATTTCATAAACGCGTGTGAAAAAGTTGTTTTTCAGATCCCTTTCAAATCATTGACCCTCATTTTAAATTATGCCCACTAGTTTTTTTTAAAAACTGTATGCATCCTCACTATCTATGTCCCTCATGATCTCGTACACCTCTATAAATCACTTCTCAGTCTCTTATATTACCACTGTTGCATAAGAAAACTTCTCAAGCTTTGATTTCTACTTTTCCAGCAATGAGGAGACAGAAAAAAGCACCATCGTCACACAGTGAGGGCAATGTATCCGATGCATGTGGCTTTGTGAAATATGGAGATAAATTTCTTGTCAAAGATTGGGTAGAGAAATGTTTTAGAAGCAAAATTAAGTCTAAGAGGATGGAAATCACTTCTAAAGCTTGTGTGTCCCCAGTAATATCAATGTTGGAGAGGTCCTGCCACAGGTCAAAAGGCCCCAGTAAGGATTGATAAGCTACGTCAGCTCTGACTGGCCTTGGCACATCCCTAAAATCTGTCAGTGATGTTCCTTGATCTTGGATAATGTTTTTCTGTATTTCATTTAATTGGAGAAACTGAATTCAACACTTCCAGGTGCAAGTCACAGTTGAACCTTTGATGGGATTTATTTTCAGAGCAGTGAAGGTAACTTGAACCAGACTGTCCTGGAGACAAGGACACTGAGTTACTGTAAGAGAGCCAGGCTTTACAACCACAGGTTGGAGTGGTATGTCTTTTACTTATATTTAATCCTTCACGCCAACCCATCCAGCCACTTCCATTGTACTCCCATACCACTGCGAAATCAGCAGCTGCAAGATCACCCAGTTCTCAGTCTCAAGCCACATGAATCTCAGCATTTTCTAAAATCAAAACCACCGATTCATTGATTACTCCACGTACAAAAAGCCCATTTTACCAAACTCTGTTTTACCGGGCTGTGTCTCCGTCACCCCATCCCAGCATTAGTGCCCAGAAGTGGTGGTTTTCTCACTCCTACACCACCCTGTCCCTATCCCTACATCCACTCCCATGACACCATTCAAACTGCTGGCTTCCTGCTTTGCTAGGAGCCAATATAGAACCCCAACACCACTACCATGCCCACCATGGAGAGATCTAAGGATGACCTCAAAGAATCATGAGTGTGTTCTGCAATTTCATTACAACCTATTAAATAACAAATGGAATAGTATTGCTAGTTCTTACATTATTTGGAAATAAATAATAATTTCAAATATTAATAGTAGCTATAGTAATAATATCACCAAAACAAAATAATATGAAAACAATAAAATAATTTGGCATGCGAGAACTAATTTGATATTGAAGTATACTAATTCCTTGTAATGTAGGGTTCTCGGATTGCCCCACCACTTCAAAAGTGTAACACAATGAATAACTTCAATTTAGAACAGAGAAATAATCTGAGAATCACAATGCTTTGAAATGTTATACTTGCACAGTTATTCCCTTATTCTCAATATTCTCTCATAATGCAACTGTGACCTCACTAATTACAAACTCAGCCTCGAGTTGATGAATTCAGAAATATGCTATCCATACATGCTGCAACATTAGTTTAGCTTGCATTAATTATTGATAAACTTTAGTGTTGCATCCAGAATGGAAGTCTCCAGTTTGATATTGTTATTAGCTTGATATTCTCTCTGTTTTCCATTTCAAACTTGCAGGAGAAAACTCTTACCTCTTGACTGCAAATGGACTTCACTGCTGGCTGCAAGAGGAGATTCAGAGAAGAACAGAAGAGCACAAGAGTTTTTAATCCTCAACAGCTTTCAGAGCTGCACCCGACTGGTCAATAAAAATAGCTCCTCCACAATTTCACTCTGCTTCCCAACAACCAATAAGAAGAATGCGAAATTCTTGACTCAGTTGACCGGGCAAGGATGCCTGTTGGGAAACATCAGTCGTGTTATTTTGGAGGCAGATCTGACAACCATTTGCTGCCTGGGCTTTGTGTTGACAAGAGCGCTACTCTGCTTACATAGAAATCTGATCACTGGTGGCACCGGCCCTTGTATTTAAATGAGCATTCAGGCTGCTTTCTGTGCAACAAGAGAGGTATCATACCATAGAAGCCAAACTCCACAGCTGACAGTTCTACTGACAACCAATTATTTAACAGCTAAATAAGGTTTTCTCAAATTTGTAGAACATTACCCTTGCGTAGAGTGATGCAGAAGCAGGAACTAGTAACTGTTTTGTCCACAGATCCACCACATGAAATTTTAGTTCCACTGGGGTCCATTTTGTGGTCAAAATTGTACAGCCTCTTGAGGGATGTGTTCAGGAACTTGTTGTCTTTGGGCCTGGGAAGGCAGGGGGGCACTGAGCCTCAGTGTTTGTATGTTGGGAGGTAGGACAGTCATTGGCTACATGAAAGGGTGAGTGGTGGTTAGTCCTGGTGGAGCAGCAGAACAGCAGACATTTGGAAAAGTGGGGATGCAGAAAACATGCAAGGAGGAGGTGGACACGAGGCGGATAACAGAAATTTGGAGTGTCGGGGGGATAGAGGTTCCCAAAATGAAGGGGGTGTAAGGGAATTGGAAGTTAGCATACAATAGAATTATAGAATAGTTATGATTTAGAAAGGGGCCATTCAGCCCAATATGATTGTCTCAGTCAAAGAACCATTGTCCTTTATAATCCCAGTTTGTATTCCGACATTCATGGGTCTTTATTAAAGGTGACAAGGGCTTGTGACTCTGCTATCTCATCAAATGGTGAATTCAAGGCCCCTACTATTCTCTGTGTGAATATCATTTCTTTCTTTTCTTCTCATCCTTATACCATCTGCAATAATTAATGATCCCCTAATTTTGAACCCTCTGGTAATGAAGCTTCTATTACCTGCATGTGGGTCCCTCATAACTTTATATACTGTATGTTAACTAAGTAATTTTAAGTAATTTTATGCTCGACCTGCAGAGTTCCAAGGAAAACATCCCCAGCTTATCCAATCTTGCCTTATACCTATGATTTTCTGGTCCTGGCAATATCCTCATAAATCTCCTCTGTAATAAAATCACACCCCTGCTTTTATTGTTGCTGCTGGGATACTGGGGAGGCTTGGTAGGTGGAGACTGGCAGAGTGCTCATGGATGATACCATATCTGTTAGCAATCACTGCCAGGCAGATCTGGAAAGAGGTTCAGTGACCTTTGTCAAAGTTCATCACGAACAGATGAGTAACACAGGACTCCAGGCTCTGTGGTCTATTCCCAAGGACACACACACAGACAAACACCATCTGCTGCTGGAAGAATTCCAACTCAGTTAAAGAGACCCTCTACTCTCCCTGAAACTTGCCGGCCTTTCAGTGCAAGGAACTGTTCACAACTGAGTGATGAGAGCTTGCACATTCCAAGGTCCAGGATAACGTACAGGGAGAAGTACTGAAACGAGGTGCAAACACCAGTCGGGCTTTTGGTTAAGGTCCTCTCACAAATGCACACTGAGGAGCAGCGAGCCATGTTTAAACTCGTCAGACTGTTTGCTCAAGGAATGGATATAAAGGAAATTGATATCATACTGATGCAAGGTAAATGGTATGTAGAGAGTGGTACTATATGTGTGCATTGTGTTATATAATTACAAATTTGATGAATGAAGTAATATCCATGATGGAACACATAAGGTGTCAGAGCTAATTGATTTCAGACAAGTAATTTGTCTGAAGAAGAGGATCTGCTGCTTATTGAACTGACGGTGGCAGATAAAC
The DNA here is from genome assembly GCF_048418815.1 of Hemitrygon akajei. Taxonomy (NCBI): domain Eukaryota; kingdom Metazoa; phylum Chordata; class Chondrichthyes; order Myliobatiformes; family Dasyatidae; genus Hemitrygon; species Hemitrygon akajei. The sequence continues at coordinate 15,226,955 of NC_133150.1, read as the reverse complement.
AGAGGCAGAAAAATGTCTAGATGCTGTTGTACCTCATTTGTCACAAGCGGGCAGAACTACAACCAGAACGCACTCAGTGAGGCCCTGAGAAGAAGATCTGGCATATTACAAGCACATTGCAACTCGCCTGCAAATGATCAAGTTGACTGCTACCAATTCTCTACATGCAACCTGGAGCAGGAGGAGTGATAGGATTTTTTTTTCATGAGCTATAGCTGTCAGCAGGCAACTGCAATTTTGCAGATTTCATAAATGCTCATTAGAGCCTGGAGTATTTTTGGATTCTGGGAGTCTAGCCTGAGCGAATGCCTATTGTGCGAGGCAAAGCTAACTACAGAAAAGTACAAGTCTGCAGAATGGTCCAAAACCAGACTTGAAATTTTGCATAGGCCAACAGTGGACATGTAGCCAAGCTTGTTCAGCTGTACTGGGGATGGCGAAGTGAGCACCTGGGGAAGAAATGTCCTGCGAATGGGAAGAGTTGTTTGTAATGCGGGGGTAGAAAATCACATCTACAAACAATGCATAATGAAGCTGACATCCAGCGTCTGTGGAATGGATAAGATGTGTTCAGCAGGGGCAGAAAGAAGATCAGGAAGAGTTATCACTGAACCTGCTACCTGGCCAAATAAGGTCAATTCTGTGGATGTATTTAACCAAGACGTTGGTTCAAATTGACTCAGAATCAAGAAATTGCATCTTCCTAAAGCAAACTATTATGATTCTAGACCACCCAATGTTATTGGTGCTAAAATACTCCTCTGCAATGCAGGATTAGGGATGGGTATAATTGCTTGAGTAAGCAAGTGAAGACCAGATCATGAAAAATTAACTTTAATGAAGTACTGTGTAGAGATTCATGTGTAGATGCACAGAATTCTACTTCTAATAACAAGGGTTGCTCAAACTAGAAGTGCAAATCCATGTAGACGATATCAAGGGCAACCAAAAGGTAACAGGCACATCTACAACAGAGACATGTCACCAGTAACGGTCACAGGCACAGTGTGGAAGGATCTCAAAACAACACTGAATTGGGAAGAAAGCTGCATTAAGCTGGCAGATGTCATTCCCTGGGTCATGCAAAGACAAGATGGAAAAGAGTTTATATCAGCAGGAGTGAGAACTCTCTCAGGAAGACCATAAGAAAAGCTTGTTATCTAGTAGCAGATACGACAATATCAGAGGACGTACCATTAAACTCTAGAGCCTGCACACCACAGGCCAACAACAAAAACCAGGAGATCCAGATTTGGGAGGGTTCTCCATTGACCTAGGTGTCAGAAGAACTTGGTGTGAATGTTCACATTTGGAAGTGCAAATAAGTTCATAATCAAAGTACATATATGTCACCATGTACAATCCTGAGAAAATTTTCCTTGCAGGCATACTCAGTAAATCTATAATAGAATAATAACCATAATAGAATCAATGAAAAACTGCACCAACTTGGGTTGAAGTTCAGAGGCACTGGACAGTTATTTTATAAGTGTTTTGTTGGTTTAAAGCTGATAATACTACCAACAGCTTTCTGTGTTGTAAAATTGCTTAGTGCAGAACTCACCAGCATCTGTCTCATTCTGCAATGAAAGCCATTGTAAAGAATGCTGACACTGTGAGCTCTTTGGTTTATTTAATAATCCCATGCTGTAAGTAGAAATTGCCAATTATCTGCTGTTAAAATTGATATTTTCTATATTCCATATCATCGGAATACACTCAAACAGTCCCTTTCCTTGGCCCTGCTGGACAAAAATAAATTTGATCCAGGATAGACCATACTATGAGGAGGATCTAATCAAATAAATCATTTCCTACATGTAGTTACATCTGCATTTTCATTCCTAATGTCTACCTACAAGACTCTAAGCAGAGGTTGTTCCAGAAATCTAACCCAGTTTTTTTAAATGCAGCTTTGTCATTCGTCTGCCTGTAGTCTCCCTCCCTGCTGACAAACTGCAGTTTAATCTCATTCTTTATCTTCACCCCTTCATTCTCTGATAGTGACAACTGGACAGTGGCAATGAGCGATTACTCACTGGTCAGGGGTGCCATCAAGGTAACTATCAGTTTCACAGGCAACAATTCACACTCCATGCCACTGCAAGATTATCAGCATCTGACAACTAATCTCTTAGAGCCTTTCATCAATGTACAGGAGGGTTTGGGATGGTCTTCATGTGACTGGCTGCAAGGACCTCACCCTGGTGTCACCCCCACCGACTGTCCATTCAGTTGCTGACCCAACCACTGAGAGGGCCCAGTTCATTTGTATTCACTCCTATTCAGGCTGAGGGTGACTGCCTTCAGATGCCGTGCGTCATTTCTTCTCCTTCTCAGTCTACCATGCCGTCGAAGTTGTGGAACCTGATGGCTCTGTTGTAACTGGGATCCCTTCTCATCTGTCTGATCTACACAACTGGTCATCTACCTTCAGGAACCAGCCTTCATTGCAGAGTATTGTTAATGTTACACTTTGGTGTGCTGTTCACAGCTTCCTGTCACGCTCTCTTGGAGTCTCTGCATTTGCACGTTGTGGGTCTACTTCCATCGGGTACGGTCAGAACTGATGCAGCCAGTCGGTGTTCAGGAACAGCTTCTTCCCCTCTGCCATCTGATTCCTAAATGGACACTGAACCCGTGAACACTACCTCGCCTTTTTTTATATATTTTTTCTGTTTTGAACTATTCTTAATCTAACTAGTTAATATACATATTATATACTTCCTCTAATTGATCCGCTTATTTTTTCTTTCTATATTAGTATGTATTTTATTAGTGTGCTGCTGCTAAGTTAACAAATTTCACGACACATGCCGGTGATAATAAACTTGATTCTGAATCATCAACTAGGTTATTTGCAATGACACTGTTACGGGGTACACTTGATCTCTTGCTCTGCCTGTGGGGGCAGTAAGAAGGTGAGTCATACAGATTAACTTGAGTCCAGTGTTTCCACTGGCTGCCTCACCGGGACTGTACACAAACAGAGGCACCATTCATCCGGAGCACTATCTGTGCTCCATACCACCTGGGAGCAAAACCCGTCTTTTCAGCCAGCTCCTCCTTCACACCTCCATGTAATCTTACTAACTTGGTTTTTGTAGTTTCCGCCTGTACACTTGTAATTTCTGTTGCTTCTTGTTCTTCCGCTGCTCTCCTCACACTGATCTCTGCCCACTCGTCCCTTTCTGCTCCTCACTATCCTCTTTCTGCTGAGCCCTTACTTTAATCCCTGCTCCCTCCTCAGGCAGCTGCAGAACTACTGACAGCTCCCGACTGTGCTTGGCCCCAAACCTTGGGACCTCCTGACATTATTCCCACACATCGCCCTGTCCCTCCTCCCTGCTTGGGGCTACTGTCTCTCTGTGGGCCGGGTTAGCTGCTCTGCAGGTCACATATGTTCGCTACTCCTGTCTTCTCCATGTTATTTCTCCTTTTCCTGAGTCTGTGAAAGCACCTGCCTGACTCAGTGTGTCTATCCCCAGGATAGTACTTTCATTGTTTGGACACACCCAAAAATCTATAGGAAGCTACACACCCTCAACCTCTAGTACCTGGAGCTGACTTATCTCCACCTGCATTGTTTCACCTCCTGCATTGGTAATGTAAATTGTCTCTCCAGTCATGGGTAGATTAGTTATCAATGCTGATGACTCCATGTCCACTGACATTTTACATATCACATTTTACATCGGCTCCCTCTTGCACACATCTGTGTTTGGCGCGTGGCCAAGTGGTTAAGGTGTTCGTCTAGTTATCTGAAGGTCGCTAGTTCAAGCCTTGGCTGAGGCAGCGTGTTGTGTCCTTGAGCAAGGCACTTAACCACACATTGCTCTGCGACAACACCAGTGCCAAGCTGTATGGGTCCTAATGCCCTTCCCTTGGACAACATTGGTGGCATGGAGAGGGGAGATTGCAGCTTGGGCAACTGCCGGTCTTGCATAAAAAAAACCTTACCCAGGCTAACTGAGGCCTACACACGACATGACCACCACTGGCAACAGAGGCTACTGCCAGTCGTTTGTGTGAGCTGGATGCTGACCTCACCAGCCCTATAATCAGGTAAGCAGTTAAATCGGAAATGAAAGGTGCCGCTATGGATTCTGCCTGCTTTGGTGAGTGGTTCTCACACCTTCCTCTGTTTTTAGGATATTGCCTCCAACCATGACCTGAGAAGCCACAGCTGTAACGAATCAGCTCCTTTACCCTCTCACGTCTATTCCAGCAGTGCCTTGCTATATGCTCCAGTTGCTGTCACACAAAGCAAGTTCTCTGTGATGTCCCAGCAGCTACATTCACTACAGCCACTTTACGAACTCTCTTCCCCCTCCTCTGGCTATCTCCCCTGCCCATGACATTATCTCCTGGCTTATGGTTTCAAAGCAAGTTGATTATAAATAAATAACTGAAGATCCAAAAGAAAGCTGTTCTTCAGAAAGACTCATGTTGCTACTCCCACTACAGTAGCTCTACTAATATTCATTTCATTAAAACTGATTTGAATACATTCTTCTCAGTGTTAGGTAACATTGAAAATATTATTTAGCTATTGAAGTTTGAAACCAAGGCTATTAAGTGCAAACAACACACACAAAATGGAAGTGGAACACAGCAGGCCAGGCAGCATCTATAAGGAGAAGCACTGTCGACGTTTCGGGCCGAGACCCTTCGTCAGGACTAACTGAAGGGAAAGATACTAAGAGATTTGAAAGTAGTGGGGGGGAGGGGGAAATGAGAAGACCAGAGGGAGTGGGATGAAGCTAAGAGCTGGAAAGGTGATTGGCGAAAGTGATACAGAGCTGGAGAAGGGATGGGAGGCCTCGGGAGAAAGAAAGCTATTAAGTGCAGTTCATTAAAGGTGCTGTTAAATGTTTCTTGTTACTTACATTCTCAGGAAGGAGGGGTTGAGATTTCCTTCTGGCCAAATTCCCTGAGAGCTGAATTTATACATAACATACATGAAGAAGGTAATTGAAAAGATAGAATATCAAAATGTTCGGTCATGTTTGAGCAGACTGTCAGTAGAGTAGACTATAAGGCCATAAGACATAGGAGCAGAATTGGGCCATTTGACCCATCAAGTCAGCTCTGCCATTCAATTATGGTTGATTTATCTTCCCTCTCAACCCCATTTTTCTGCCTTCTCCCATAACCTCTAATGCCCTCACCCATCAAGAAGCTATCAAACCCCATTTTAAATAAACAGCATGAACAAACCTCCAAGATGTCTACAGCAATGAATTCCATAGATTAACCAAACTCTGGCTAAAGAAATATGTTGTGTATTTAATTTTTCAGTAAAATTTAAGTAATATTGTAAATATATTGTTTGAGTAAGCATTCTTTGTTGTTTACATAATGCATTGTGTGTTATCTGTAGAAGGACATAAATAGCATAGCATCATCACACTATCATGTGATAAGTCTACACCTCACTTAAAGTAAAAAAAAGCAAACTAAGACTCACATCTCTTGGGCTCCCATATTTTTATTGCAATTAGTTTAATGTTTTGGTGTTACAAAACATAACAGTGGTGACAAAATATTTTTAAAACAAACCTGAGACAACTGCCTACCTGTTGAAGCATAACATGGCTTTCAAAATTTAAAAAGCACAGCGAGAAATGGCCAAGTTTAAAAAAGGTGCAACACGGTTTGTTCTTCAGAGCATCACATTTTCTCTACAAAAGGGAAGGCAATCGAGTAAAAACAAATCAAAATAATTAAGAAATCTTGGGTTCCTAAACAGTGTGTGCTAGGTGATAATAATAATTTTTTTAATAAGCAATAATGGCCGGCTATATAAGAAAGATAGACCCATTCAGTAGCACAACAGATAATGGGCTCATGTATTCTGAGCTAACTGAGCAATATTTTAAAGGAACTGGAATAGCCAATGAGAAAGGAACATAGAAACATAGAAAACCTACAGCACAATGCAGGCCCTTTGGCCTACAATGCTGTGCCAAACATGTACTTACTTTAGAAATTACCTAGGGTTAACCATAGCCCTCTATTTTTCTGAGCTCCATGTACCTATCCAAGAGACTCTTAAAAGACCCTATTGTACCTGCCTCCACCATCGTTGCCGGCAGCCTATTCCACGCATTCACCACTCTCTGCATAAATAACTTACCCCTGACATCTCCTCAGAACCTACTTCCAATCACCTTAAAACTGGGCCCGCTCATGCCAGCCATTTTAGCCCGGAAAAAGCCGCTGATTATCCACATGATCAATGCCTTTCATCATCTTGTACACCTCAATCAGGTCACCTCTCATCCTCTGTCGTTCCAAGGCAAAAAGGCCAAGTTCACTCAACCTATTTTCATAAGGCATGCTCTCCAATCCAGGCAACATCCTTGTAAATCTCTGCCCTCTCTCTATAGTCTTCACATCCTTCCTGTAGTAAGGTGACCAGAATTGAGCACAGAACTTCAAGTGGGGTCTGACCAGGGTCCTATGTAGCTGTAACGTTACCTCACGGCTCTTGAACTCAACCCCACAGTTGATGAAGGCCAATGCACTGCATGCCTACTCTACACAGAAAACCTGCGCTTCAGCTTTGAGCCCAAGATCCCTCTGATCCTCCACACTGCCAAGAGTTTTACCATTAATACTATATTCTGCCACATACTTGACCTACCAAAATGAGCCACTTCACACTTACCTGGGTTGAACTCCATCCGCCACTTCTCAGCCCAGTTTTGCATCCTATCAATGTACCGCTGTAACCTCTGACAGCCCTCCACACTATCCACAACACCTGCAACCTTCGTGTCATCAGCAAATTTACTAACCCATCCTTCCACTTCTTCATCCAGGTCATTTAGAAAATCACAAAAAGAAGGGGTCCCTGAACAGATTCCTGAGGCACACCTCTAGACACCAACCTCCATGCAGAATATGACCCATCTACAACCACTCATTGCCTTCTGTGGGCAAGCCAATTCTGGATCCACAAAGCATATGTCCCCTTGGATCCCATGCCTCCCCACTTTCTCAATAAGCCTTGCATGGGGTACCTTATCAAATGCCTTGCGAAAATCTATATACACTACATCTACAGCTCTACCTTCATCAATGTGTTTAGTCACATCCTCAAAAAATTCAGTTAGGCTCGTAAGGCACAACCTGCCTTTGACAAAGCCATGCTGACTATTCCTAATATATTATGCCTCTCCAAATGTTCATAAATCCTGCCTCTCAGGATCTCTCGATAAATTTACCAACCACTGAAGTAAGACTCATGGGTCTATAATTTCCTGGGCTATCTCTAATCCCTTTCTTGAATAATGGTACAATATCCACAACCTTCCAGTCCTCCGGAACCTCCCCGTCCCCATTGATGATGAAAAGATCATTGCCAAAGACTCAGCAATCTCCTCCCTCACTTGCTACAGTAGCCTAGGGTACATCTCGTCTGGTTCCAGTGACTTATCCAACTTGATGTTTTCCAAAAGCTCCAGCACTTCCTCTTTCTTAATATCTACATGCTCAAGCTTTTCAGTCCGCTGTAAGTCAACCCTACAATCGCCAAGATCCTTTTCTGTAGTGAATCCGTAGTGAAGCAAAGCATTCATTAAGTACCTCCACTACCTCCTCTGGTTCCATACACACTTTTCAACTGTCACACTTGATTGGTCCTATTCTCTCATATCTTATCGTCTTGCTCTTCACATACTTGTAGAATGCCTTGGGGTTTTCCTTAATCCTGCTCGCCAAGACTTTCTCATGGCCCCTTCAGTTCTCATAATTTCATTCTTAAGCTCCTTCCTGCTAGCCTTATAATTTTCTAGATTGCTACCATTACTTAGTTTTTTGAACCTTTTGTAAGCTTTTCTTTTCTTCTTGACTAGATTTTCAACAGCCTTTGTAAACGATGGTTCCTGCAGCCTATCATCCTTTTCCTGTCCCCGAACATTTGTCACATTTCTGCCATACATTTCCCTGAGAAGATCTGCTCCCAATTTATGCTTCCAAGTTCCTGCCTGATAGCTTCATATTTCCCCTTACTCCAATTAAGCATTTTCCTAACTTGTCTGCTCCTATTCCTCTCCAATGCTATGGTAAAGGAGATAAAATTGTGATCACTATCTCCAAAATGCTCTCCCTCTGAGAGAGCTGACACCTGACCAGATTCATTTCCCAATTTCAGGTCAAGTACAGCCTCTCCTCTTGTATGCTTTTTTACATATTGTGTCAGGAAACCTTCCTGAACACACCTAACAAACTCCACCCCATCTAAACCCTTGCTCTAGGGAGATGCCAATCTATATTGGGGAAATTAATATCTCCCACCACAACAACCCTGTTATTATTACACCCTTCCAGAATCTGTCTCCCTATCTGCTCCTCGATGTCCCTGTTACTATTGGGTGGTCTACACCGGGTAGAGTTATTGACCCCTTCCTTTTTCAAACTTCCACCCACAAAGACTGTAGACAATCCTTCCATGACTGCCTCCTTTTCTGCAGCCGTGAAACTATCTGTGATCAGCAGTGCCACGCCCCCACCCCCTTTTGCCTCCCTCCCTGTCCTTTTTGAAACATCTAAAGCCTGGCACTCGAAGTAGCCATTCCTGTCCCTGAGCCATCCAAGTCACTGTAATGACCACAACATCATAGCTCCAAGTACAGATCCACGCTCTAAGCTCATTCGCTTTGTTTCGCTTTGTTCATGAGCGCCGATGCACTCCACCGGGGGCTGTGTGGCACGGCATCCAGGTTAGAGATGGTGCTGCCCCCCCACTCCCCTCAGTTTATGTTTGGCAGAGGACAAGCTGTATTGTGATCAACTGCAGATTTCTGTGGCATTTATGGACTCAGTGTCCAGACTATTTTTTTGCATTGCCCGTACTTTAATGATATATTACATGTGTGTATTATCTTGATGTGCTACATGAGCTTTGTGCTGTATTTCTGTTGGTAATGTGTTTGCACTTTGCCCTGGAGTAACGCTATCTCATTTGTCTGCATTCATGGGTATTCATGTATGGTTGAATGACAAGTTAACTTGAACTGATTTGAATTTTGCTGACTATATTGGGTGGATAAGTACACAGTTTGCTTAGAAATTTCACTACTCCAACCAAAGTAGCAGAAATTAGCTTTGCTGATCTTGTGAAAATAATGCAGGAATTTTTTGGAACTGAAACCATTGTTGATTGCAAAGCACTTTAGGTTTCATACACAGAATCAAAAGGAAGGAATGTCAATTTCAGTGTAGGTGGCTAAATTGAAGAAGTTGTCTGAGAATTGTCTATTTGGTAATGGTCTTAATGGTGCACTGAGAGATTGTTTAGTTTGTGGAATCTTACAAGAAAGAATTCAAAAATGCTCCTAACTGAAGCACAACTTACATTTAAAATAACAGTTGCAATTGCTGTTTCAATAGAAATCGCAGCTAGAGATGCAATTGAGTTGTAGTCAGGAATGAAAATGAGCATGAACAAAATTGCAACAATTGACAGAGGCCTGCCTGGTCGAACAAATGGTCTTACCGTTCTGGTAGAGGCCCACATACATCACACCAATGCAGGTTTAAAGGTGAATCTTGCAGAAAATGAAAAATAATGTAGGACAGGAACAAAGAGTATGTCGGGCAGACTAAAATTACTGGACTGCACAGGGAAGAGAAAAAGCTAAAGAGTCAAATTGCAGTTTCAAAAAGAGCACTGACCTGCAAGCAGTTGATGAAAAATCTGATAATGATGAGAGTGACAGCAGACTGAGTAGCCTTGAGATTTAAAATGTGAACACTAACAATAGACAAGCAATATGGCTTACACCAGATGTGAACAGCAAATTAATTAAAATAGAATTGGACACTGGCTCAGCTGTTTCAGTCATTCCAGAAAGTGAGTGTGAACATAATTTCAAAGAAAACGAACTGAAGTCTGCAAATGTCCAACTAAGAACTTATAATGTAGAAAAGATAACTCCTGTGGAATGACATTCATAACAGTAAAATACATCAATCAACAATCCACTTTGGGCTTGTATGTGGCAAAAACTAACATTGCATCTCTCTTCCTTACAAGCAACTCATCCTGCAAATTATCCGTTAGGGAACCCTGCAATGGGAATTACAAGTCCCTTTGCACCTCTGATTTCTGAATTCACTCCATATTAAGGAAAATAGACTACACCACTTTTTTGCCCATTCTTCTAATCGGTCCAGATTTTTCTGAAGGCTCCTTACTTCCTCAACACTAACTATAGTACCTCTCCATCTGTCTCTGTATTGTCCACAAACTTAGCTACAAAGCCATCAAATCTATCATCCATATCATTAGCAAATAACATGAAAAGTAGTGGACCCAATACTGACCCCTGCAGAACAACACTAGGCTCCAATAGCCAGACAGACAAGGCTCCCTTTATTCCCACTCTTTGCCAGCCTGCCAGTCTTCTGTCCATATGCTATTTCTATCCGACTGCTCTTATCTTGTTAAGCAACTCATATGAGGTACCTTGTCAAAAGCCTTCTGAAAATTTTAGTTAACACATTTGCTGACTCTCCTTTGTCTATCCTGCCTCATATATCTTCATAGAACTCCAATAGGTTTACCATGCCAACTTCAACGTATTTTAATGTGTCTTCCAAGCACCATGAAACCTCATCATTAATATTGTCCTCTAAGATCTTTCCAATATATTGTTTTTACCTCACTTTCTTCTTAAAGAGTGAAATGACATTTGCAATTCTCCAATCCTCTGGAGCCTTTCCAGTATCTAGTGATTCTTGAAGGATCATTGCTGATGCCTCCACGATCTCTTCAGCTACCTCTGTCAGAACCCTGGGGTGTAGTCCTTCTAGTCCAGATGACTTATCTAAACTTAGACCTTTCAACAGCCCAAACTTCTTCTCCACGGTAATAATGACTACACTATCTTCTGCCCCCTGAAACTTGAATTTCTGGCATCTGCTGTTGACTTCTACAGTGAAGACTGATACAAAATACTTGTCATTTCTTTGTCCCCTATTACTATTTATCCAGCACATTTTCCAGCAGCCTTGGCTTTCTTTTAACTTATCTTGCATTTCACCTTCTCATTTCTTATTGCTATTTTAGTTGCCTTCTGTTGGTTTTTAATATTTCCCAATCCCCTAACTTCCCACTTATTTTTGCCATATTGCATGCCCTCTCTTTGGCTTTTGTGCTGTCTTTGACTGCTTTGTCAGCCACAGTTGCCTGATCTTCCCTTTAGAATATTTCTTTTTCTTTGGAATATATCTATCACACATCTTTTGAATTGCTGCCGGAAATTCCAGCCATTTCCACTCTACTGTGATTAGCTACTAGTGTCCCTTTTCAATCAACTTTGCCCAGCTCCTCCCTCAGGCCTATGTTATTCTCTTTACTCCACTGTAATACTGATACAACCAATTTCAGCTTCTCCCTCACAAACTGCAGAGTGAATTCTATCATATTATGATCACTGTCTCTTATGGGTTCCTTTACCTCAATGTCCCTAATTAAATCTGGTCGATAGTACTACACCCAATCCAGCATTGCCTTTTCCCTAGTGGGCTCAACTTCAAGCTGTGCTAAAGGCCATGTTGTAGGCATTCTACAAATTCCTTCTTTTGGGATCCAGAACCAACCTCATTTTCCCAATCTACCTGCATATTGAAACTTCCCATGTCTATCATGACATTGCCCTCCCCCCCTTTCTGCTTTCCACAGGGATTGCTCCCTGTCCATTCGGTCCCCCCCATCCCTTCCCACCAATCTCCCTCCTGGCACTTATCCTTGCAAGCGGAACAAGTGCTACACCTGCCCCTACACCTCCTCCCTCACTACCATTCAGGGCCCCAGACAGTCCTTCCAGGTGAGGCGACACTTCACCTGTGAGTCGGCTGGTGTGGTATACTGCATCCGGTGCTCCTGGTGTGGCCTTTTATATATTGGTGAGACCCGACGCAGACTGGGAGACCGTTTCGCCGAACACCTACGCTCTGTCTGCCAGAGAAAGCAGGATCTCCCAGTGGCCACACATTTTAATTCCATGTCTCATTCCTATTCTGATATGTCTATCCATGGCCTCCTCTACTGTCAAGATGAAGCCACACTCAGGTTGGAGGAATAACACCTTATATACCGGCTGGGTAGCCTCCAACCTGATGGAATGAACATTAACTTCCGTTAATGTCACTCCTCCTCTTCTTACCCCATCCGTGATATATTTGGTTTTATTTTTCCCTCTCCTTTTTTTTCTCTCTGCCCATCACTTTTTGCCTGTTCTCCATCTCCCTCTGGTGCTCCCCTCCCCCTTTCTTTCTCCCAAGGCCTCCCATCCAATGATCCTTTCCCTTCTCCAGCTCTGTATCACTTTTGCCAGTCACCTTTCCGGCTCTCAGCTTCACCCCACCCCCTCCGGTCTTCTCCTATCATTTCGCATTTTCCCCTCCCCCTCCTATTTTCAAATCTCTTACTATCTTTCCTTTCAGTTAGTCCTAATGAAGGGTCTCGGCCCGAAACGTCGACAGTGCTTCTCCTTATAGATGCTGCCTCCCCTGCTGTGGTCCACCAGCATTTTGTGTGTGTTGTTGCTTGAATTTCCAGCATCTGCAGATTTCCTCGTGATTGCCCTCCTTACATGCCTTTTCTATCCCAATGTAATTTATACCCCACATCCTGACTACTGGTTTAGAGGCCTGCATATACAGTAACTCCCATTAGTTTCTTTTTACCCCTCTACTTTCTCAACTCTACCTACAAGTATTCTACAACTTCTGTTCCTATGACCATTCCTTCTGATTAGATTTCATTTTTTAACCAATAATGCCACCCCTATCCCCTCCGCTAACCTGCCTGTCCATGGATGCTAAGCTTCTAGCTGTGATTTTCTTCCATCCATGACTCTCCGATGACCACAATGCCATACTTGCCAATTTCTATCTCCACTATAAGCTTATCTACCTTATTACGTTTAATGTGTGTATTCAGATATGACACCTTCATTCCTACCTTCACCACTCTCCATGTTACCTAAAGTTAAATTCTTATCCCTTTCTAATCCATTTGTCTTATCAAATCAATCAAATTATGTTTAATTATCATTCAAACCATACATGGATACAGCTGAATGTGACACCGTTCTTCTGAGGCCAAGGTGCAAAAACATATACGTGCATTCAAAATAATGAGAAAGGGAAAAAAGAACATAGCCACGTAAGAAAACAAATTTTTAGGCCGGGTTCCTGAGTGCCATCCCACAAATCGATGTTTCCTGGCAGTCCAGCCTCTAATTCCACCGATCCACCACTGGAGTGCAGCACCAATGGGAGAGGCCACCCCCAACCGAGCCTCGATGCCAAGCTACAACATGAACCCAAGGACTGTGGCCTAGTCCTAGTTACAACCGAGGCAATACTGCCGCCTCGCCATCTGTCTCATTACCAAACAAGGGAAGCAGGCCTGCAGCAATCAATGTCCAACAGGGTCTTGCGATCGTAAAAGAAACATCCAAGACAGTCACTCATGGTTTCACTACATGCCAACTTCATGCCAACACAAAGGCACCAACTCTGGTGAAGCAGCACGATCACCACCCAGGTCAGCTCTTCCGAACCTTAGGCAGCTTCTCCTCTAGTCCAATGGTCTAACTTAAATCCCCCAGTCCAACGGTCCAGCTCAAATCCCCAGGCCCAACAGTCCATCTTGACATCGCCAGCCTGGCAGCCCAATTCAACATCCCCAGCCCGGAGGCCCATTTTGACATCATGACCTGACAGGCCAATTCGACATCCCCAGCTCAATGGGCCGATTCAAACTTCGCAGCCCAAACCACCGACCAGATGTTACAACACCCCATCTGGCTACTCTGAAAAATGAGCTTATTCTTTATTCAGATTTTCATAACTGCTCCAGTACTCTCCTTCACTTTTACTATATTCATCTTCTTCCAAATGCTGCTATTCTATTTAAAGCACTATCCACAGTCCTAGTTATGTGATTAAATATGAGCACACTCAAATTATAAATTTCGATCAAGAGATTATAATATTACTGACATTGCAGAAACTTAGGAATAAAATATCACCACAACTTTCAGTTGTTCACTTTTTTTGTACTTAAAAGTGTATTGATAATTTTCCCTCAGGATACTGTGTACTTAGAGAATTTTGAAATAGTGCTATCCCTATGGCACTTCAGATGACCAACTTTAATTATGAGCAATTATTTAATTTGAACAAAATCCTTAAAACTAACCTCAAAATAAACATCATGAGTTCGATTTTTATTTCCACTTCTCTGGAAAAACAATTACCAACTTTGCAAATTTTACTTTGGTTTCTTACTTTAATCTTCACAATTTGCTTAACAACAAAATAAAGCAAAAGTGTTAAGTCCATTCTGAAATAATACGATGAGCAGAGTGCCTCACAAAAGGGATTGTCATCTGATTTGTCGAAGAGTTGCTCCAGAATGTTATGTAATAAACATCAATTTTCAAAAGTCTCCAGGGTTTGTTCCAAGCGATTTATTTTCCCTGAAGTCTATCATTGATTTTCAGTTTGGCACATTCCACAATAACCTGAAATTCAACTTATTTTACTATGTGAGTGTAGACACAAGTAAAGTGAGATTCAACCACCTAAGCTAATCGTAGTGATGACTTCAGAAAGGATGAAGGCATGGGTGGTGCTGACCTTGAGCTTTAAAGAGAGAAAACAGCCAGCTGCCTTTCCAAATCTGAATCCAATGACCCTTCATGTAAAGTACAATGGTGTGATCACTGAGTTAGGTTGATTCAGCTGTGATTCTGTTCAGCTTTGTGATTAGGGTTGCCCACAAAAGCAAATTAATTAGATAAGGTACCAGATCACTAAAGTAAAACCTTTATGTTTTTAAACCTTCACATGCTGTGACAATAACTAATGATCCTGCCTTGCTGATAAATAGATATTTCAGTTACGTAATCCACTCCACAAATAGATAATCACACTTACTTGAGGATATATATCATCATTTATTAAAAGTACATAGTAGTTCTCCAGAAATGTATATTTGTAATCCTGCAATAAAGGATTGCAAACTGTTAAAAAGCATTAACCTAGAAAAATTATTTCTGTAAATCATGTCTTCTGAATGTAGAATAATAAAATCAAGTGCACATCTCTAAAAATTTGACAAAACATTTGATAAAACATTTTTGTCAACTTGTTGCAAAACACTTGACAAAGTGCAATTAAGTTCATACCTGAAAGAGATTTGAGAACTACATGCATTTTGGGATATATAAAATAATGTTAATGTTTTTTAAAACATGGGATGAAATGTAAATGATTTCAAAGTTAATAATCCAGTTCAATGGAATGGATTCAGTAAGCCACTGTGTTTGAAAATCAAACTTGATGAGATATGTCAACTAGCACTTAATAAATACCAAACAAATTCATCTATATTACCATCTGGAAAGGTAGAGTGTCAATGATAAATTAGAATGCTGACACATATTTAAATGTGATTATTGTGGTTGTGCTTATGAACTGTAAGATGAGCAATTTGCATTTGTATAAGAAAATAAAAGAACATATTGGGAAAGACACCTCTGAAGACAGAGTTGATGACTTTACTTCCAGGCGGACTGAGTTTCGTTTCAGAGGCACAAGAGACTGTACGTGCTGGAATCCGGAGAAATACATAATCTGCTGGAAGAACTCAGCAGATAGAACAGCATCTAAAGGGGGAAGGGAATTTTCAGCGTTTCAGGTCAAAACTCTGTATAAGGTGAATTCCTTCCCTCCACAGATGCTGCTCGATCTGCTAAGTTCCTTCAGCAGATTGTTTGTCATTTCAAATGCTAGTGAGAGTGCAATTCACGGCATGGGATAGGTCCTTTGTGATCAGGAGGGAGAGGCATATCTTATTCCCTAGCTCAGGCTGCAGTACCCAATGGAGCAGCCGTCATTCGCAATCACAGAGACACCTACTCAGATACATCTGAAAGCAAATTTTACATTTCCTTCCCAAAGAAAAGAGCAGCATAAAAGATACATAGATTTTTTACTGTTCCATTGTTACCAAATCCTCACCAAATGCCCTTCTAAAAGTGATGTTTTTTTGAAATCAACATAGAACATAGAATAGTACAGCACATTACAGTCCCTTCGGCCCACAATGTTGTGCTGACCCTCAAACCCTGCCTCCCATATAACCCTCCACCTTAAATTCCTCCATATACCTGTCTAGTAGTCTCTTAAAATTCTCTAGTGTATCTGCCTCCACCACTGACTCAGGCAGTGCATTCCACGTACCAACCACTCTCTGAGTGAAAAACCTTCCTCTAATATCCCCCTTGAACTTCCCTCCCCTTACCTTAAAGCCACGTCCTCTTGTACTGAGCAGTGGTGCCCTGGGGAAGAGGTGCTGGCTGTCCACTCTGTCTATTCCTCTTAATATCTTGTACACCTCTATCATGTCTCCTCTCATCCTCCTTCTCTCCAAAGAGTAAAGCCCTAGCTCCCTTAATCTCTGATCATAATTCATACTCTCTAAACCAGGCAGCATCCTGGTAAATCTCCTCTGTACCCTTTCCAATGCTTCCACATCCTTCCTATAGTGAGGTGACCAGAACTGGATACAGTACTCTAAGTGTGACCTAACCAGAGTTTTAGAAAGCTGCATCATTACCCCGCGACTCTTAAACTCTATCCCTCAACTTATGAAAGCTAACACCCCATAAGCTTTCTTAATCACCCTACCTATGAGGCAACTTTCAGGTATCTGTGGACATGTACCCCCAGATCCCTCTACTCCTCCATACTACCAAGTATCCTGCCATTTACTTTGTACTCTGCCTTGGAGTTTGTCCTTCCAAAGTGTACCACCTCATACTTCTCCAGGTTGAACTCTATCTGCCACTTCTCAGCCCACGTCTGCATCCTATCAATGTCTCTCTGCAATCTTTGACAATCCTCTACACTATCCACAACACCACCAACCTTTGTGCCATCTGCAAACTTGCCAACCCATCCTTCTACCCCTACATCCAGGTCGTTAATAAAAATCACAAAAAGTAGAGGTCCCAGAACAGATCCTTGTGGGACACCACTAGTCACAATCCTCCAGTCTGAATGTACTCCCTCCACCACGACCCTCTGCCTTCTGCAGGCAAGCCAATTCAGAATCCACCTGGCCAAACTTCCCTGGATCCCATGCCTCTTGACTTTCTGAATAAGCCTACGGTGTGGAACCTTGTCAAATGCCTTACTAAAATCCATGTAGATCACATCCACTACACTACCCTCATCTATGTGCCTGGTCACCTCCTCAAAGAACTCTATCAGGCTTGTTAGACACGATCTGCCCTTCACAAAGCCAGGCTGACTGTCCCTGATCAGACCATGATTCTCTAAATGCCCATAGATCCTCTCTCTAAGAATCTTTTCCAACAGCTTTCCCACCACAGACATAAGGTTCACTGGTCTATAATTACCTGGACTAGCCCTACTACCTTTTTTGAACAAGGGGACAGCATTCGCCTCCCTCCAATCCTCCGGTACCATTCCCGTGGACAACGAGGACATAAAGATCCTAGCCAGAGGCTCAGCAATCTCTTCCCTGGCCTCGTGGAGCAGCCTGGGAAATATTCCGTCAAGCCCCAGGGACTTATCCATCCTAATGTATTTTAACAACTCCAACACCTCCTCTCCCTTAATATGAACCTGCTCCAGAACATCAACCTCACTCATATTGTCCTCACCGTCATCAAGTTCCCTCTCATTGGTGAATACTAAAGAGAAGTATTCATTGAGGACCTCGCTCACTTCCACAGCCTCCAGGCACATCTTCCCACTTTTATCTCTAATTGGTCCTACCTTCACTCCTGTCATCCTTTTGTTCTTCGCATAACTGAAGAATGCCTTGGGGTTTTCCTTTACCCTACTCACCAAGGCCTTCTCATGCCCCCTTCTTGCTCTTCTCAGCCCCTTCTTAAGGTCCTTTCTTGCTTCCCTATATTCCTCAATAGACCCATCTGATCCTTGCTTCCTAAAGCTCATGTATGCTGCCTTCTTCCACCTGACTAGATTTTCCACCTCACTTGCCACCCATGGTTCCTTCACCCTACCATTCTTTATCTTCCTCAGTGGGACAAATTTATCCCTAACATTCTGCAAGAGATCCCTAAACATCAACCACATGTCCATAGTACATTTCCCTGCAAAAACATCGTCCCAATTCACACCCGCAGGTTCTAGCCTTATAGTCTCATAATTTGCCCTTCCCCAATTAAACATTTTCCTGTCCTCGCTGATTCTATCCTTTTCCAATGATAATACTAAAGACCAGGGAGCAGTGATCACTGTCCCCCAGATGCTCACCCACTGACAGATCTGTGACCTGACCCGGTTCGTTACCTAATACTAGATCTAGTATGGCATTCCCCCTAGTCGGCCTGTCAACATACTGTGACAGGAATCCATCCTGGACACACTTAACAAACACTGCCCCATCTAAACCCTTGGAACTAATCAGGTGCCAATCAATATTAAGGAAGTTAAAGTCACCCATGATAACAACCCTGTTATTTTTGCACCATTCCAAAATCTGCCTCCCAATCTGCTCCTCGGTATCTCTGCTGCTACCAGGGGGCCTATAGAATACTCCCAATAGAGTAACTGCTCCCTTCCTGTTCCTGACTTACACCCATACTGACTCAAAAGAGGATCCTGCTACATTACCCACCCTTTCTGTAGATGTAATGGTATCCCTGACCAGTAATGCCAACCCTCCTCCGCTTCCCCCCCCCCCCCCCCATATCCCTTTTAAAGCACTGAAATCCAGGAATATTGAGAATCCATTCCTGCCCTGGTGCCAGCCAAGTCTCCATAATGGCCACTACATCATAATTCCATGTATGTATCCAAGCTCTCAGTTCATCACCTTTGTTCCTGATGCTTCTTGCATTGAAGTACACACAATTTAGCCTTTCTTCCTTACTACATTTACACCCTTTATTCTGCTTCTCTTTCCTCAAAGCCTCTCTATATGTTAGATCTGGCTTTATTCCATGCACTTCTTTCACTGCTCTATCACTCCGGGTCCAATCCTCCTTGCAAATTAGTTTAAACCCTCCCGAACCATGCTAGCAAACCTACCTGCAAGGATATTGCTCCCCCTCGAGTTCAGGAGCAACCCATCCAATCTATATAGGTCCCACCTTCCCCAGAAGAGATCCCAATGATCCAAAAATCTAAAACCCTGCCCTCTGCGTCAACTCCTCAGCCATGCATTCAACTGCCATCTCCTCCAATTCTTACCATTACTATCACGTATCATGTAGAAACACAGGTGTTTGACAGAGATAAAAGAAGACTTCACAGTCCAGAGTGAAAAATGCACTTAGGATTCAGAAACCAGCTGATTTCTATTTCTCAAAATCACCCTGCACCAAAATCACCCAATTCCAAAAGGAATTACTGCTTTTGGAGCCTCGAGGGTGAGATCTTAAGTGTAACTCATTGGCAATATGATCACAATCTGAAGAACATCCAGAGTCCAGTTCATGCTTTAGTGATACTTACTTTGTCCCACATAACCTCAGTAACTCTTGCCTGATTATCATAGATGTGATTGT
The DNA here is from genome assembly GCF_048418815.1 of Hemitrygon akajei. NCBI lineage: Eukaryota > Metazoa > Chordata > Chondrichthyes > Myliobatiformes > Dasyatidae > Hemitrygon > Hemitrygon akajei. The sequence goes on along the minus strand of NC_133150.1, from coordinate 15,207,360 downwards.
TGCCTGTCGCATGGATTAAGAACAGAAGGAAAAGCTGCAGCATCAAACAGTACAAACCTCAAATGAACCTATTAGAAGCCAGCGTCTCAAGGTTTCCAGAGTAAAGGTATGTGACTTGAGACAGGGTATTATTGCCAATGGAAAATCTTAGCAATTTCAAAAGATATATTGACACCTGAATCAGTTTCTTTTGATCTATCTGAGGAAGATTGCAACAAAGGTTGCAGTTTTAGACACAAGCTATCACAAACGTTTGCAGCATTTGAAATGTGACCTGCTATCTGTTGGACCAAGGACCACAGTAGTGGTCAACCTCACCATCGTTGGCCAACTTCACCAGAGTCCTGAGCTTCTTTCTCTATCAGCTCCTTCCACTCGGTTGCAGACTCTGCATTCTGCAGTTTGCATAAAGCAGGTCACCAATATCTCACTTGTCAGGGCTGATCCACCTCAGTGATTTCAAAAGACAGGATGAGTAGTTAGGGATTGCCAGCAGAATCCTATACAACTTGTGTAAAGTATAATATTGATCTCATACATGTTGCCAGCTAAAGGATGTGACATATGGGAGTAGTAAGAATGGTGGCTGTGATTCTGAAAGGAGTGTGAACAGGGGCTATTGCAATGGGGAGTTGGAAGCCTGTCTGGGGTTTAAAGGACTGTGTTTGTGAATGGGTGGAAAGGAGGTACGGGGTTTGTTTGTTGCTTGTTGTGTTCTGTGTTGTTCTGCCGAGCATTGTGGGCATGCTACAAATAACAGGATTTGCAGGCTGCCCGCAGCACACCCTCGGGCGTGTTGGTTATTAACAGAAATGTCACACTTCACTGTACGTTTCATTGTACATGTGACAAATAAACTTCAGTGTTGACTCCTGAGCATCAACCCATTGGCAAACAGTCAGAATGTTAACTGATTATTGCCCTCGTTAGATGCTGCTTGACTTGCTGAGTTCCTCCGGCATTTTTTTGTGTTTCTCCAGCCTTTGTTGTTATTGCCTTGTGAATTTCATTATTTTTATGGTTAGTCAAATAAAACTGAGGGTCGGAGAAGTCAAGCAATGGTAACCTAAGCAAATACACACCTGCTCTCTTTTATTCCCATAGTTTGTATCACCCCTGATTCTTTCATATAATTCTTGGTATAAAGTTTTGACTATTTTCTGGATAGTGGATCCGCAAGCTGCCTTTATGGTACCATTGCCAAGCCTCTGGTGAAGTCAACAATACTCACCTTGTAGATACAGCTACAGGAGCAGTTCCTTGGACCTGGCATTGCCAATCTTGAGGAGGAAATCTCAGCAATCCCGATTTATAAAATATTAGATTCACCGTGTATTCTGAACTATTTGCTTAATTGGCCATTTACCAAGTGGTTCAGACTGCACAGTGGATAAGTAACTGCTGATAAACAAACAGGAAATCGTTGGTCAAAAACATTGTTTAGAAATGAGAGCAGAAAATTCTTTTTACTGGAGGCGCACCTGGGAGGGATTGAGTAAGTATAGCGATTATTCCACTTCAAAAGAGAAAATGCATGTCAATGGCACTTATGGGAAAATGACAGCTGAACTTCTGCTTCTATTAATGTCATTACATTAATACCACTTCAGAGTCTGATATGAGAAACCTCCAGTTAACAGTTATTTTGGGCCATGTACCGTGCATTTGTTCCATCTGTTAATTCTTCGTTAACCTGATAAGACTAGGCAGTTTTCCTCTTAGGTTTCTCTTTATAACAATGCATGTTGCACTGATAATAATTTAATAATGTTTAATTCTTATTGTATTGAAAGGACAGCCGAGTGGATAGTGTCACCGATTGTGGAGATAATGATCAAATGACTTTGCTGAGAATAATGCTAATGATTTTAATCAAAGTCAAAGCTCTATGCTCTGTTTTTCTGGTTTGTGATGGATTAACAACCTCATCAGATGTATTCTTGGACTTTCTGTAACATTGCCTCTTGCATCCATCAGTCAAGAGGAGCTTTGTACCCACAGCAATCCAGTTTGTTGCGCACAGTAGGAGATTTTTATTGGTGGTTCCAAAAGAGTTTGAAAAGTTTGGTGAACAAAAGGCACTTCAGATATTGGAATCTGAAGCCACAAACAATGTGCTGGAAGAACTCAATGGATAAAGCAACTTTTTTGGGAGGAAAGGAACTGACAACATTCTGGATCGAAACCCTTCATCCAGTTTTATACGTTTATAAACCCTACACTTCCAAGTTCCATGATTCACCATGCCCATGCCAACACCAGTTGGACCATGCTGATCCCATTTAACTGGGGGAAAGCTTCTGAAGATGAGGGAGTGTCTACCGATAACAGAAGGCCTGGAAAAGTCTAGGAGATGAATAAATTGAAACTGCTCAGAGAGTTAATGAATCTGTATAGAAGCAGGTTATTCAGCCCATCAGATCCATGTCAACCATCTCTATTAATCCCACTTGCCTGCATTGATTCCATATCTCTCAATGCCTTGTACATTCGAGTATCTGTCCAGGTGCCTCTTAAAGTTACTGTTCTCGCTTCCACAAATTCCTCTGCCAATTTGTTGCAGATACCAACTTCTCTTCGTGTGATATATTAATCCCTCAGCTCACCCTTTAGAAACCTCCACTCCCTCCCCTACCACAGAAAAAGACTCTGACTCTGACCATATCCATGACTTTCATCCATCATTGTCACTTCTCAGCCTCGTTTGTTCCAGGTCCCAAATCCAGCCTATGTAATCTCTTCCTTTATCAGGAGCTCTCCAGTTTATGGTATGGTCCATGGATGTTCCTCAGCAAAAGATTTCAGCAAATTGAAAGATTTAGTTTGATTGGCTGCAGAACAATGTGAACTTCCTCAAACAACAGCATACAGGTCGGATTGATTTTAATGGCCAGGCATTTTTGCTCATTTTCTGCCAGAGGCTGGCTGCCTAGCTGTTGACCTCACATGACAGGAAGCTGTTGCCATGGACCCAGCACGATATGTACAGATAAGCATAGCTTCATTGATTAGTAGATGGTCTGGGGTCAAAGGTCTCAGGTCAACAGAATGCCGGTGGCAGGGGTCATCTTACAGGAACGCATTTGGTCCTCAGCAGAGACAATGAACATTTTAAGGCCTACCTTATTGGGTTTCTCATGGTCATAATTGCAAGTGGGCTTGGGATGGTGGTAAGGCCACTGCAAGTCTCCTTTTCATTTCTCTGAATAACTTTAAAGATCTGGCCATCATGATTTTAAATCTATTGTGCAACATTCACTAAATGCCTGAGAAGTTTCAATTGATCCATCTCCTAGACTTTTCCAGGCCTTCTGTTATTGGTTGACGATCACTCATCTTGGGAGACTTTTCCCCCAATTAAATGGGTTTGGCATAGTGAATCATGGGACTTGGAAATGTAGGATTTGTAAACATGGAAAACCGGTTCAGTGAACAGTGAAAGAGATAATAATTACAGGTCGTTATTTACATGAAGGGAAACAAAATTTGCTGCCTTGGACCAGAGCCAATGGATAGCTGACACATTTTGTCAGATAGGATGGTGCCAATGTGATCAAGATGCTTGGCCAATGGGAGATACCCTATTTCAGAGTTATAAATAGGAGGGGTGGTCTGAGTTAGTACTGGTACAAAGGGAACAATAGAATTCATGACTTAAATTGTTGGCCTGTGGTCAACATAGTTACATTCACAATTTGTATAAAGAAAATAAAGTGCAAGATTTGCCTTCATTAAGTGTTATGTAGTGAATTGCCTAGCATAGGTTAGTTAGGGACAGGCCAACAGGACACTTTGAAATCAGAAAGAATAAGAAAGAAAATACACTGTGGATTTTAAGTGTGTTGCTTTGCTGAGATTAGGTCAGAATAAAGAATGAAATGAAAAAAAGAAGCACATTAATGGGGGAAGACAGAACTCTTGCATTAGCATGCTAAGATGGGCATGCTGATTGATAGAGTAGAACCTGGTAAGAAGTCAAGAAATTTGAAATATGAGTCAATGAAACTGCAATTAACCTTCAACCATCAAACATGCATCACAGCAGGTGGTGAAAATAAGAACTCTAGATGCTTTGTTAACTCAATTCTCATATAACCTTCCCCTCTGCACAGCAAGTTGGTGTGATGCCCATAATGCAACTGCTACTGATAATAGTAGCCTGTACTCACTGAAGTTTAGAAGAATTACAGGAGGGATCTCATTGAACCCTATCGAATATTGAATGCCCTAGACAGAGTGGATGTGGAGGAGTCTAGGACCAGAGGGCACAGCCTCAGAATAGAAGGACATCCCTTTAGAACGGAGATGAGGAGGAATTTCTTTCGATGTTTTGTGGTTAAATCTGTGGAATTCGCTGCCACAGATGGCTGTGGAGGCCAAGTCATTGGGTACATTTAAAGTGGAGTTTGATAGGTTTTTGATAGGTAAGGATGTCAAAGGTCACAGGGAAGGCAGCAGAATGGCACTGGCAAGATGGCGCTGGCAACCAACAGCAAAGTTTTGCTGGCAGCTCACAACCTACTAGAAACTGTAGTAGATAAGCTTCTTTTGAACTGCAGTTTCTGTGATCCAAAGTCTAATTCCCCTTTAATAGGTGCAATTCTGAACTGACTGAATGAACTGGTACTGTTACAATCTCCTGAGGGATTTAGCGAACTAAATTCTTGATAGTGCAGGTACAGCCGGGGCGGCCATTGCCGGGTTGGGTGCTGTGCTGAGGCCTGACAGTGAAAGACAAACCCATGCTCAGTTTCAATACTCCATGCCAAGTAAAGGGTGGAGTAAAATTATAAGCGTCAAGGCTGAGAGCAGAAAATGGTCAGAAGTTCTGTGCCGGCTGCCTGCATTTAACTAGCCTCTCTCTCTCTTCTTGCTACTAGCTTCAGGCTGCAGGTACAAGAATCTTGAGCCCCGTGGGAGCAGTGGCTGCCCCGTAGCCATCGGGCTCCTGGACCCGCTTCACTCGCCTCAGCTCAGAACTGGATCCGCATTGTGGTCTCTGCAGTTCATGGTCCATGTTCTATTTGCTTACTTTTGTTTTACTCTTTGCGTGATTTGTCCTCTTTTGAAAATTGGATATGAAGCCATCTTTGTTGTATGTGTTTTTTTTGTTAATTCTATTGAGTTTCTTTGTTTTCTGTTTGTCTACCAGAAGATGGATCTCAGAGTTCTATATGGTATACATAACTTTGATAATAAATGGTCTAACATCTACATACTTCTCAAACTTCATTTCTTGTCATGTTTTCCCAGCCTTAACCAATCTCTCCTGTGTCTTGTGATTTATACCAAGGTACACTCCTGTGGTAACCAACTATTCTGAAGTATCTCACTGAAGCAAATATTCGAAGGCTGAAGGTAGGTCATGAAAGTCAGCAGTGTAATTGAATAAGGAAAATCCATTGCATCCAAAATGGCTTTGGCAATGGTGCATTTTTCAGCAGAAATGGTTATGTAGCAACTAAGAGCAGGAATCCCGGTTTAATTTAGTCTTTCACAATACAAAAAAATGTTTGTACCTCATTACACATTCAGATACGCCTCTTCACCAGAGAAAAGAGATCAGCCTGGGGCCTAACAGAAAATGCCAGAAGCATTCAGTAGATCAAGATGCAGAGAGAAAGAGAGTCAACATTCCAAGTCATTAAGCCTTCATCTGTCATGCAACATTGACATTCTTTATTGTTTTCTCCATCTATGCTATCTGACATGCTGAACATTTCTGGTATTTTCTGTTTTTTTTTGTTTTGAATTCAGGTTTTTGCTCTAGCCTGAAGCCTACCTTATACCTACGATATCCACTGACTGGAAGTCCGCAGTAATTAACAAAATGAACAAAAAAAAACACAAACTTATGAGTAAGTTTATTAAATATTATAGAAGAGCTGTCCTTGAAAAAGATCATTGTAAAGTCATTTATCAAAAATGAACTGAGTAAGCAATTTTGCTCAGAAATTTAGAAAGAATGCGTAAATCTGATGTGCAGTTCATGCGAGCAAATTGATTAATGACCGAGTGGGAAAATGGGCCAAGCACTTCTGTGCACAATTTCCCTTTCGTGCCTACTGTTAGTTGCACACTGATGATGTCATACATCACATGGCACATTTCCTTCATTGACAAAGAAAATGGAGCTCGTGGGGAAAGTTAACACCAAATCTTACCTCAACCTGGTAGGAAGTTTCACACTCTAGCCACTCTCTGCATAACATAAAAATTCCCGTAAACAAATCTTTTGTCAATGCAATTGCTTTGCACTACCACAAAACTAGAAGCAACAACGGTGCAGCCACAGTTAAACCCACTGTTAATGAAATAAAACAGCATTATAAAGGCCAATGAAAACTGAGATGGCAACCAAATACTGCCAGGGAATTCCATCCTGCATCAGGCACTGATGTAGTTATTGCCTTCCTTCAAAGGTCAGATCCTATAGTTTTCATCCAAAAAATGCAACAGTCAGTGTTCACGTCTTACTGATATCAGAACAGAAATTGACATATTGCTACAAATCAAAAGTCAGAACAAAAGGCAACAGGTGAGAATACTTTTTGAAATGTAGTACACCAGTGGAGACAGTTGTGTCCTCATAGGAAGCCACAAAGGAGGAACCTACACAACTTAATAGTCACAAATATTTTAATCTGTGCAGCGTAACTGCTGGAAACAACCGCACAGGATGTACAGGTCACATTCCGAGTTAATGACATTAGTGACGTATCTGTGTTGAGGAATGATACATATGTCAGACAATTCAACCAGCTACCCTTAGGAGGAAGCACAGTCAACTTAATACTTATTTCAGGGAAATTCAGGAGAGGTTTGTCTGAATGAAATGCATTATACGCTGTAACGAACTCTCAGTTACCAATAATTCTGCTGGATGTATTGAGTATCCAACTGTACCAGACAAGGACTGGCTTGCAAAAACGTAACCAATAAGGGTCCTTCAGACACTGTTAATGACATCTTTAAACATCTCTACACAGGAGTTATTTCAGAAGGCTCCTACGTGGATTCAACCCAGAACAAATGTGTTGTTAAACCATTCAGTTGCAAACACAGTCCATTTCCTTTTCTTGAAGATAGAACTGGAAGAAACTTGATAAATTATAAACAACTGTAGTTTTGCTCGAAGTCAGAGAAAACTATTAAGTTCCTAAGTTCAAAGATCAAAGTACATTTATTATTGAAGTATGCATTCAGCCTTGAGATTTGTCTCCTTACTTGCAGCCACAAAATGAAGAAACCTCGAAAGAACCCACTAAAAAAAAACGTCAAACACCCAATGCGTAGAAAGAGAAAAAACATCAAATCGTGCAAATAATACAAGTAAGCAAACAGCTTCAGAACTGTAGTTTTCCAAAAGACATGAGGCCAGGAATTACTGCACCTGGAGCAGGCTACAAATTTAGTTCATTGCAAAGGCAAGCAAACACTGCAAGTCGGCAGATATGAAGTCAGGCATCACTGCAGCCGCAGCAGTGAGCAGAACCGACCCGAACTGGGCAGAACCGGATTTTGCCTCGCCTCCCGTCCGACACCTTGACCTTTTCAACCAGGCCTGATGCTTGCATTTTCCAAGTATCGGGTCATTCCTCGCTCTTGGACTGCTCTGGGGCCTGAACGCTGCTGCCACAGTTCAGCCCACTCCCGACCTCTCCAATTCAAAGCTCAGAAGTTCAAAGTTCAATGTAAAGTTCATTATTAGAGTAGGTACATGTCACCACGTACAACCCTGAGGTTCTTCTTCTGCGGGCATCCTTAGCAAATCTATAGAACCGTAACTATAAACTGTAAGCAAAGTGTGCAGATGCAGATATTAATAAAAACCAATAAATAATGAGCATGAAATAACAATATAACAGAGTCCTTAAATAAGTCCTTACATGATAGGTTCAGGACAAGTTTTCTAAGATAGTGACAAACAGGAATTTAAATTTACTGACCCTCTCCACCTCTGATCCTCTGATGAGTACTGGCTCTTAGACCTCTGGTTTCCCTTCCTGAAGACTACAATCAGTTATTAATGTTATTAATAAGGTATTTGGTAGATTTCTTAGACACCTCCATTAATAGCTGGTCACAGCCACAATATAAGGTTTACTTCATAAAATTAAACGAAACTTTAAATCAGATATTTGACGCTTCCCAAATTCCTCAGACAATATGGATATTTGGTGGGTTCCAGGTTGCTAAGTGTGAGCCATTATTAACTACTTTGTAATCAACAACGAACAACACATGGAATCAAATCTTCACAAAATACCATCCAGCCCTCTATGGACAAAATGATACAAGGCATTGACAATTAACACTGCAATCAAAATGATCTTATTGGTTCTATTTAGGTTCGATATTGTCACTTAAAGTAAAATTGGATGGTATATGGACAGGAAAGGAATGGAGGGTTATGGGCTGAGTGCAGGTTGGTGGGACTAGGTGAGAATAAGCATTCAGCACGGACTAGAAGGGCTGAGATGGCCTGTTTCTGTGCTGTAATTGTTATATGGTTATTGCTGGAGCTGATGCAAAGGGTGACTTAAGCAGTATGCAATTCATCTTCCCCACAGGCAGCCACGAAACAGGAAACTATGGAACCTGCTCAAAGAATGGTAGAGATTTGTAGGGGCAGAGCTGACGTATCTCAATCTGATGTTGTTCCTTTTTGCTCCTTGTAGCACATCGGGGTGGGGGGGGGTCATTTTTGCTGTTTCTGTAGCATTTGACTGTTTATTTTACAAAGCTGAGTTGCTAGCTTGACACTCACCCCAGCAGGGATGGAAAGTGTGCAAGGAGCCGGCCGGATTCGAACTCGGGTCCAATTGCCTCGAAGTCCGATGGTGATGCCACTGCAACAACAGCCAGCTTTCTCTATCTGAAGGCGGATGAAAAAGAAATAAAATCTGTTAAAGACAATGCTGTTAACTTTCTGAAAACATGCCATTCTGAGAATGTTACAGAGGTCTGATCTCTCAGAATGATTCAATACTGTTCTTACTTGGTGTAAAAACAGTGCTGACATAATTGCACCACTTAGGAGAATGAGAAATGGAACTGAACATTTGATAATGTAAACATACAGTGTGTGATAAATCCTGACTGGTTAAATATGACATGATAGCAATCCCAAATATAGCATGCTGCTTTCCTAGTTAGTGTAGGTAGTTTAGTTGTCACTTTATGTGCAAAAGTATTTGCTTCATGTATAGCATTCATAATAAATGTCGAGGCAACTGCATGAAAATCGAGAAGGAAATACTGCCAATTATTTCTGAAAGCAAGATATTTCATCAGTACACGCTAAACGTTCACACTTATCGCAGAACATATTCACATTCCTGCATCCTAAAACATCAGTTCCAACATTGGTAACGTCATGATACACAGGTAGGCAGTTTTGCTTTCATAGAATGATAATATGATTTAATGTATTTTGTAAAAAAACAGAATATCATTGCTGATGCTGTATCTAAACATTTCATGAGTTATCAGTTCTCAAACTGGAACTTCTAGCAAGAATTGCTACAACCACTGACACTGCTCAAGAACTCTGTGAATATACTTTGTTGTTGGTCCTCTCCATGCTTTGTGGTGCATCGGGAGGCAACTTTGCCGTTTGTTTAGCACATTTGTGATTTATTTTTTTATTGAAGTTCATCAAACAGACATTTCCATAAGATGTATTTCAGACATTGTACATATATATCATATAATCATATATATCACAAATCTCCACAAAGTATTTATCTGGGGTATACACTTATAGAAAAGAGTGGAAAGAAAAAACAAGCAAAAGGAAAGAACTATGTACAAGTAGGGAGTGATCTTTTTTTTTTACAACAGATTCATTGATTTGTGAGAATAAAATCAGGCCTATGAGGCATTATGTAGTTAAACCATTTTTCCCAGTATGAATCAAATTGTTCCAGCTTATGATTAACAGATACTGTTATCTTCTCCATTTTGTAAATGTCCATTGTAATTTCCATCCATGTATTTAAAGTTGGGATCTCCTGTGATAACCATTTCCTAGTAAGAGTCTTTTTACCAGCCACCAACAGGATATTCATTTCATACTTATCTCTTTTCAACCATTCTTGAGGTATATATCCAAAATATGTGGTCTTACTCTCCAAGGGTATTTCTGTCAGGAACGGGGCCGTATGGACCCAAACGCAGGACGCAGACACTGAAGTACTAGGGGGAGGACAGGATGGGGATGCCATGACATTTAAGGGTAGAGCCAGGGTTCAGGTAGATAGAGTGTCAGGCAGGCAGGTCCCCGGGGTTCAGGCAGGTAGTGCGGAGCGGGCTCCTAGAGTTCAGGCAGGCAGAGCGGAGCGGCTCCCAGAGTTCAGGCAGGCAGGCAGGTCCCTGGGGTTCAGGCAGGCAGGCAGACAGGTCCCCAGGGTTCAGGCAGGCAGACAGGTCTAGGTGGCTAGATAAGCTGGCGGAGAGCCCTCCCTGGGCGGGCCGCATATATCCTGGGTAGGGCCGCCTCCCAGGCAGAAACACCAGAGGCCTGGGCATGACGCGGACCCCTAGGCGGGTGCGGTGCACAATCCCAGAATTCGGGTGGAAGAGGAGGACGGGGCAGAGGAGAACCCTCCCTGGGCGGGCTGCATATGTCCCGGGTAGGGCTGCCTCCCAGGCAGAAACACCGGAGGCCTGGGCACGACGTGGACCCCTAGGCGGGTGCGGGGCACAATCCCAGGGTTCGGGCGGAAGAGGAGGATGGGGCAGAACCCCCGCCGGGCAGCGGCAGACTGGCCGGACCTGCCCGACAGAGGCAAGTGATAGGAACGGGCAGAACCACCACCGGGCAGCGACAGGTCGGCCGGACCCACCCAACGGAAGCAAGGGATAGGAACAGGCATAGGTCTAGGGTGACCAACACAACAGCCATGATAGCAGGAAAATCGGGAACGGCCGGCAGACAGCGCGACCGCACGAACAAAACAAATGAGTGGAGAAGTGGAACCAGCGCATGGGAAGAAAGGTGGGGGAGCGGACCAACCTGGCAGTACTGGTACGGGGCAGAGAAGCATGATGAGGAGTAGATCTGAGCCCAGGCAGGATAACAGAATGCAGAGACGAGTTCGGAGCCGGCGGAGAAACAGGAAACAGAACAAAACGACCACCCCCTGGTCCCAGTCTCAAGGCCCCTTATATACACCTGCAGCTCAATGACTCACAGGTGTGCCTCCTTGAGCCAGGAGGGTTCTAACTAGATCACGGGTGACGGGAGGGGCAACTGCAGGACCCAAAGTCTGGAGCCCTCGGACCGGATCGAGACCCGGAACGCGGATTCCGGACCTGACCGGACCATGACAATTTCACATTTAAAGATGTCTTGTAGGGCATTGTGTATCCCCCTCCAATAGTTTTTGATAACAGGGCAGTCCCAAAAAAATGATAAGGATTTGCATATTGATTTCCACAATTTCTCCAGTAAACAGGGAGGTTACTATCGTAATGGGATTTCTAAGAGGGTGTAATAAAATATCTTATCAAGTTTTTCCATCCGAACTCCCTCCATTTCTGTGAATTGGTACACTTCCATTGATATCTCCATATTGTTGTCCATTCTTCCTCAGATATAATTATCCCTCCTTCCTTCTCCCATTTTGTTTTAATGTATGAAGTCGAATGTGTTTTAAGATTTGACAACCCCTTATACATGTTTGAAATGATTCTACTACCATTATCTGAATTATATGCTTTTCTAAAGAGCTCTATCAAGCATGTATTTGCCTTAGTTACATTTTTAAGCGTCTTATTAACATATCGTCATATCTGTAAATACCGATAAAAGTCTTGTTTTTCTAATAAATGTTTCTCTTTAAGCATTTCAAAACTGTTAACAGTGTTCCTTCTTTCATTATGTTGCAAAGAACTGTTATTCCTTTAGCTGTCCAGTCCTTAAATCTAGCATCCAATTTATTTGGTGTAAAATTCGAGTCATATGCACACCATTTAAGAATTGCAATATCTCCCTCTAGATTATATTCTTTTATAGTAGTTTTCCATATTTTAAGAGTCAATTTCACCCATGGGTTATCAATAGTATGTATGCACCTTTGCAGGTTGTTATCAGCCAAAATTGCTTATATGGGGATGGGAAGCACATTTGTCTGTTTTTTTACTAGGCTGAGTTGCTAGCTCAGATGGAAAGCAAGCATGCAAGCAGCTGGCCAGATTCAAACCAGGGACCGGTTGCCTCAAAGCCTGGTGTGGACACCACTATACCACCCGCTGGCAACCGATATACTTAGCTCACCTGGATATTTCAGCCTGGACAAGTCCCTTAATAATGACTAGAGTGGATAGTACCTTTAACATCTTCTCTAGTGCCTTTAACACCATCCAGCCCAAGATCTTAAGGCACAAACTAACGGAGATGGGAGTAGACTCTCACATGGTGGATTGGATAGTGGACTACTTGACAGATAGACCTCAGTATGTGCGGTTGGGAGACTGTAGGTCTGACACGGTGGTCAGCAGCACAGGGGCGCCGCAGGGAACCGTACTCTCTCCGGTCCTGTTCACCCTGTACACATCAGACTTCCAATATAACTCGGAGTCCTGCCATGTGCAGAAGTTCGCTGATGACACGGCCATAGTGGGATGTGTCAGGAATGGACAGGAGGAGGAGTATAGGAAACTGATACAGGACTTTGTGATATGGTGCAACTCAAACTACCTGCGTCTCAATATCACCAAGACCAAGGAGATGGTGGTGGACTTTAGGAGATCTAGGCCTCATATGGAGACAGTGATCATTAATGGAGAATGTGTGGAGCAGGTTAAGACCTACAAGTATCTGGGAGTACAGTTAGATGAGAAGCTAAACTGGACTGCCAACACAGATGCCTTGTGCAGGAAGGCACAGAGTCGACTGTACTTCCTAAGAAGGTTGGCGTCATTCAATGTCTGTAGTGAGATGCTGAAGATGTTCTATAGGTCAGTTGTGGAGAGCGCCCTCTTCTTTGTGGTGGCGTGTTGGGGAGGAAGCATTAAGAAGAGGGACGCCTCACGTCTTAATAAGCTGGTAAGGAAGGCGGGCTCTGTCGTGGGCAAAGTACTGGAGAGTTTAACATCGGTAGCTGAGTGAAGGGCGCTGAGTAGGCTACGGTCAATTATGGATAACTCTGAACATCCTCTACATAGCACCATCCAGAGACAGAGAAGCAGTTTCAGCGACAGGTTACTATCGATGCAATGCTCCTCAGACAGGATGAAGAGGTCAATACTCCCCAATGCCATTAGGCTTTACAATTCTACCGCCAGGACTTAAGAACTTTTTAAAAGCTATTATTAATGCTTTTTGAGATAGTGATTTAGATGCATATCATATTTTTTACTGAGTTAATTATTGTATGTAATTAGTTTTGCTACAACAAGTGTATGGGACATTGGGAAAAAAGTTGAATTTCCCCATGGGGATGAATAAAGTATCTATCTATCTATCTATATGAGCAGCAAGTGCAACAAAAGACAATAACAAAGGCATTCAGGGTCCTTAGTACACAAAAACTTGTATGAACCTGCCAAAGCACTACATACAGAATCTATTCAATATGTGAAGTACTTAATTTCCAATAGAAATAATTCAATTTTTTAATACGGTCAAATAAACCAATAGTAGTGTCTTGATTTTGCATTGTTCCATTAAATTTTAACCTGTCTTCAAGGAAAAGTGAAATATGTGATTAATTGTTCCCAGATGAATCATCATTAATCTAATTTTGTAAATGTAGAACAGAGGGATTGACGTTTTAGATAATGATGCTACAGAAAGTTGCTATTATAATGAGTTTAAGTATTGTATCAATGTTGTCTTCCACCTAAGACATACATTAGGATTGATTAGAAGGTGGGAGAGTTGGGGGAAACAAGCTTTGATACAGAAACATTAAGTTTTTTGTATCTCAATCTGGTCTCACCTCATTTTTAAAATTTCTCTAACGTTGCCCTGTTACAAAATTAATTTTCTTTCTTCTGCCTTGTATTTCCATTCCCCTAAGGTTTCAGGATTTTATACGATCAAAGCTGCATCCACAACTCAATAAGCAATTTCGTGATTATGGTGTAAACCTCCAGAACTGAATTTACCTGTGTCCAATCCTTGGTTTATAATGAGTGGGTGAACAACATTAAGATCCAGGGAATCTAATTATAATAATCGCACTCAGCTCAGGATGCTGGGTTGAATACCAGTTTAATTCCAACCTCGTAAAATCTTCCATTCAAAAACTTACTCAATTTGGGCTAAAGAGATTCAGAATCAGAATCAGGTCTATTATCACTGGCGTACATTTGAAATCTGTTGTTTTATGTCAGCAGTAGAGTGCAAGGCAGAGAAAGTACTAAGTTACAATAAATGATCAGTGTGAAAGAGAAATAGTGAGGTAGTGTTCATGGACTGTTCAGAAATCTACTGGTGGAGGGAAAGAAGCCTTTGCTAAAACATTGAGTTGGGGTCTTTGGACTCACGTACCTCATCCCCGATAGCAGCAATGAGAAGAGGGCATGTCCAGGACAGGTGAAGGTCCTCAATGATGGATGCGAGCTTCTTGTGGCACTGTTTTTTGAAGATGTCCACACTGGTGGGGAAGTTGATGGAACTGCTGAGTCAACAACATCTGCAGCCTCTTGCAGTCCTGTACATTGGAACCTCCATGCCAGGCGGTAATGCAAACAGTCAGATTGCTCTCCACCTTACACTTATACAAACATGCTAGAGTCTTTGGCGATACACCAAATCCCCTCAAACTCCTCATGAGGAAGAGCCACCGGTGTGCCTTCTTGCTGTTTGCAACAATGTGTTGGGCTTTGGATAAACCCCCTGAGATGTTAACACCCAGGAACTTGAAGCTGCCTCTACATTTTCTACCGCTATTCCCTCACTATGTGTTTTCTTGACTTCCCCTTCCTGATGTTCACAATCAGCTTGTGGTCTTGCTGACGATTTGTGCAACACAACATTGTTGTTGCAACACCACTCAAGCAGCAGGTATATCTCACTCCTGCATGCCTCATCATTGCCATCTGAGATTCTACCAACAAAAAACGTGTTATAGGCCGATTTATAGATGGTGTTTGTGCTGTGCCCACTCAAACAGTCATGAGTATACAGACAATAGAGCAGTGGGCTAAGTTTACAGTCTTAAGGTCTATATTGATTGCCAGCAAGGAGGATGTGTTATTACCAATCTACACTGACAGTGGTCTCCTGCTCAGGAAGTTAAACGTACAGAGGAAGATAGAGGCCCAGGTTGTTGATTAGTACTGGGAGTATGATGGTGTTGAATGCTGAACTGTAATTGGTTGTAGAAGGGTCATATTCTGCATGGAGGCCGGTGACCAGTGGTGTGCCTCTGGGATCTGGTCTGGGACCCCTATTCTTCATGATTTTTATAAATGACCTGGATGAGGAAGTGGAGGGATGGGTTAGTAAATTTGCTGATGACACAAAGGTTGGGAGTGTTGTGGATAGTGTGGAGGGCTGTCAGATTTTATAGCAGGACATTGATAGGATGCAGAACTGGGCTGAGAAGTGGCAGATGGAGTTCAACCCAGATAATTGTGAGGTGGTTCATCTTGGTAGATCAAATATGATGGTAGAATATAGCATTAATGGTAAGACTCTTGGCAATGTGGAGGATCAGAGAGATCTTGGGGTCCGAGTCCATAGGACACTCAAAGCTGCTACACAGGTTGACTCTGTGGTTAAGAAGACATACGGTGCATTGGCCTTTATCAACTGTGGGATTGAGTTTAAAAGCCAAGAGGTAATGTTGCAGCTATATAGGACCCTGGTCAGATCCCACTTGGAGTACTGTGCTCAGTTCTGATCACCTCACTACAGGAAGGACATGGAAAGGATGTTGCCTGGATTGGGGAGCATGCCTTAAGAGAATAGTTTGAGTGAATTCGGCCTTTTCTCCTTGGAGCAACAGAGGATGAGAGGTGACCTGATAGAGGTGTGTAAGATAATGAGAGGCATTGATCATGTGGATATTCAGAGGCATTTTCCCAGGGTTGAAATGGCTAGCACGAGAGCGTATAGTTTTAAGGTGCTTGGAAGTAAGTACAGAGGAGATGTCAGGGGTAAGTTTTTTACCCAGAGAGTGGTGAGTGCGTGGAATTGGCTGCCAGTGGCGGTAGTGGAGGCAGAAGCGATAAGGTCTTTTAAGAGACTCCTAGATGGATACATGGAGCTTAGAAAAATTGAGGGCTATGGGTAAGCCTAGGTAGTTCTAAGGTAAGGACATGTTCAGCACAGCTTTGTGGGCCAAAGGGCCTGTATTGTGCTGTAGTTTTTCTATGTTTCTATGTAATCAATAAACAGCAGCCTGACACAAGCATTATTGATGTCTATGTGCTCCAAAGCCAAGTTGAGAGACACTGAGAATATATCTACTGTGGAGCTGTTGTGGCAGTAGGTAAATTGAAGGCAGGAGTTAATTCTAGCCATGCCCAACCATGGTCTGCGCAGCCAGTGTCCAAGATAAATCATTTCAAACACTTAAAGATCAAAGAAATGCTCAGAAAAACTATTTTGATTTATTCTGAGGTTTATGTTACTTGTTGCATTGATTGGTATGAAAGCATTTCCCGTTTTGTGCCCTGAAGTATGAGGTTTGAGTCTGGCTGCATTCAGAATTGGCTCACTCAGTAATGACCTCATTCACAAGCATGCACGTAACAAATCTAGAAAGCCAAACCAGCTGCAATTGGTATTTGAATTGGCACAAACGAAATCAGTCCATTAGCCCTATTTTACGCTCATCACTTACATTATGGGGGAAGCATTTGCTTCAAAAACACAGCTGTTGTTGCCTTATTTGTGACTAATGTCAATCACCAACAATCTTTGCTATTCTAACTGCTGTAAATCATGATCTACTATCGAGTCTGAATGAAAGAATGCATCTAATGCAGACATTTCAAAACCACTGGAAATTCAAAAATGGCATTATTATTCCTTTTATCATTTAACCTTTCCTTCCAAATCATCTCTGAATTTTGAATATGTTTGTTGTGTCTGTGCACAACTACATATATATTAAATAAAAGGACACAGATGCAAGATGGCTTTAACTGGTGTATTCACTTTACAGCGAGAGAGAACAACGCTCATGCATAGACAACAGCGCATGTGCAGACAACAGATCAATATGTAGTGCTAAGGGGGGAGGGCTTTGATCTAAAAGAAATAGATCCATACGTTACATTTCCTCCCCTATAAATGAATACAACATATATGTACAAAACATTCAAGTTCCCTTTTATAAACCCATATTCCAAATAAACATGCTTTCACAGTAACAGTCCATAACTAACTTCACAGTTCTACAGATTCAGTCTTTTGGGCGGCGCTCTGTTTCTTTCAGGATAGCACCTCTGGACCTGTAGAGTGGCGTCAGGTTTGGCAGGAGTCATGTCAATGACAACATTCTCATCGTGCCCCTGGGCCTGTAGAGTGGCATCAGTTTTGGCAGGTGTCTTGTCAACGATAACATTCTCATCGCCAATTTGTTGTGTCTGTGCACAACCACATATATATTAACTAAAAACGCGCACACAGGAGATGGCTTTAACTGGTGTATTCACATGCAGAGAGAGAGAGAACAATGTGCATGCATAGACAATAGTGCATGCGCAGACAACAGATCAGTGCATAGTGCTGGGGGGGGGGGAAGGTCATTGCTCTAAAAGAAATAGATCCATACATTACACTTTTCTTTCGCCCTTCACCTCTGTATCTTTAACATATACAGTACGTATCATATTAGATTGATTGCTACTCTGGTGTTGTTCTTGCTATGCACATATGTAACTATATATATTAATGGTTCCCAATACTAAGGCAAGCTCACTGACATTACTTCTGTTCTCTATCAACAGATGCTGCCTGACCTGCTGACTGTTTCTAGTATTATCTGCTGTTTATTTCCCAAAGACAGCAGTGAAATGAAGACCAACCGATCTCTGTAAGTCTGTTGAACTGAGTGTTGGCATGGTGTTGTGTAGTCAGACCTGGAGGTTATAACAATGGTGTGGCAGTTTCATCAGAGGATTCTGAAACATGGAGGATGAGACAGTCATGTGGCTGGAAGCTCATCTTCAGATCAAATAGGACACAAAGTTTAGAAATAATCTGGATCAACTGCTTGAGCATCAGAGCAGAGATGTCAGCTCCTGAGGTTATCTCACCATTATAAATCAGCATAATGGTAACAGTTAATGCACTGGATTTCAAGTTCAAGTTTATTGCTATTCAACCATATGCATGTATACCACCAAACAATACAATGTTTCTCCAGACCAAGGTCCATAACATCGTGCATATAACTCACATACAACACATGAAGTAATATCAAGTAACATTTGTAAATTATTAAAGAATAGAATGTATTCCAAAAGATTGATATTTAGCATAAGATGCATTTACGACACAAATTAAAAGGTAAACAGGACGGCACTGACACTTCATGAGTTATGAGACCTGGATGGTGGCAGGGAGTTCTGTAATCTCATGGTTTGAGGGAAGGAGTTGCTTCCCATCCTACCAGTTCATATACTAATGCTACTTTACCTCCTGCCTGATGATAAGGATTCAGAGAGATTGTTGGATGGATGGGAGGGATCATTGACAATGCTTAGGGCTCTGTGTACTCAGCACTCCTAGTACATATCTCAGATGGGTGGACGAGAGACTCTGATAAACCTCTCAGCAATTCTCACAATCCCTTGTTGGGTCTTGTGTTCAAATGCTTTGTAATGACCATGTGAGATGCTAACGAATCTGGCTGGAACACTCTTAATGGTGCTCCTGCAAAAATTGTTTGGCAGGGGAGTCGGGGATGTGATGCAATGCCATGAGCTGAAGTTTCCTGAATTTTATAGAGAATTGTGTGTGCAGAGCTCCGTCCTTAATTGCAAACATTTTCCTAAATATGTTTTCAGACTTAGTATTTCATGTGTGCACAGACACAGAACTATTAAACTTGGTTACAGAAGTATTAAGCTGGTATTTTATTCAACTTTCTTCTCATGAGAAATGAAATGAGAGATGAGTCAGTAGATTTAAATTCTTTGGTATCAACAGGACAGAGGATCTGTTCTAATACCAGCACGTAAGTGTCATCACAAAGAAGGTATGAAGGTATAAACTTCTTAAAAGTTTACATAGATTTGGCATCTCAAAATAAACTTTGACAAACTTCTATTGATATACTTCCACAGACAATATCCTAACTGGCTTAATCACAGCCAGGAATGGAAACACCATATTCAGTAACAGAAAAGACTTCAAAAATTGGTGGATATAACCCAATCCATCACAGATAAAACTCTTCCCACCTACATTTCCATGGACTGCTGCCACAAAAATGTAACATCCAACCTGAACAAACCCCACTATCCAGGCCATGCCCTCTTCTTGCTACTTTCACCTGGAAGAAGGTACAACACTTTAGGTCCCATACCACCCAGGTTCAGGAGCAATTATTACTCTACAACCATCAGGATCCTGAAGTGGCGTGGATAACTTCATTGATCACTACTCTAAACTGATTCCATGATCTATAGACCCATTTTCAAGGACTCACTACAACTCATGTTCTCAGTATTATTTGTATTTTCACATTTTGTCTTTTGCACATTGGTATGCTTTTGTCAATCTTTGTCTATGTATAGCTTTTTTGTAGAATTCTATATTATTTCTTTATTTCCTGGAAATGGCTGCAAGAAAATGAATCTCAGGGAAGTATATGGTTACATGTATGCACTCTGAGAATAAAGGTACTCTTACTTTGATTGTGGACTCCTCATATTCCCAGCATGGGACTAGGGAATGTGCACAAAATGATTGTGCTGGGTTAGATTTGGGGCAGAAAAATCCCATCCATTGATAGTCAATGAAGGAAAACAATTGCATGGAATGAAGCAAAGTTTTTTTATTTGTATGTGTTTGTTTTAATCTTTTTTAAATGACGTAACCATTTTACATATTCAAAACAAAATATCTTAATACCTCTGGCAGCCAGTTAGGCAAGGACTCATGGATTAAGCTACCTGTCAAAGTTGCCCCTGCTGTTTTAATGAGCACAGGTTGTCCAGTTCCCTAAAAGATGCTATTCAAAGGTTTCAAAGGCTTCTAAGGTAGATTTAATGTCAGGGAAGTGTGTACAATATACATCCTGAAATGCTTTTTCTTCACAACCATCCATGAAAAACAGAAAAGTGCCCCCAACGAATGAATGACAGTTAAATGATTGGAACCCCAAAGACCCCCAGCTCCTCTCCCTCCCGCATGTAAGCAGCAGCAAGCAACGATCCCCCCTCTCTCCAATGGCAAAACACCTGCCACTGAGCACTCAAGCATGAGCAAAGCAACAGCAAAGACACAGACTTGCAGTTACCCCAAAGACTTTGCATTTCACCCGGTATTCGACATACCACAGGCTCTCTCTCTCTCTTCCTAATAAGGGAGAAAGAGATGTCTCCGTTTCACAGCGAGAGGGGAGACATAACAAACAACTCACTGATTTACAATGTTAAAAGTCTGTTGCGTTGCTTTTTCCGAGCTCTGTGTCGAAAGATCTCGGGTCTCTGGGTGCACAGCCTTAGATCTTCCATCTCCCACGACACGCTGATCTCCTGCCCCGACACCATCTTTCGATCGGCCTGTCTCCAGAGCCACAAGATCTCAGCCCTCCAAAGGTGAGCTGAGCTCTTAGGCCGTGCCCTTGGCGCACCAAAAAATTGTCAGTCGTGAAACCCAAGAACGGGTCGCATTCTCACAAAGAACCATAGTCAGTGTGTAACTCCAGGTCAGGGTCTTCAAAAGAACCCTGAAAAATAGAGATATTAAAGATGGAAATGGAGCTGTTTCTGAAGATGCAAGCAAAGGAGTTGTTGTTAGGTGCCATTGATTCTCCTAAGCTCCTCCAGCCATCTCATTCACTACACATAAGAGTCATAAAAGGCCATGGATCAGGGTTGTTTCTCCTTGCTACCTGTGATGGATATTGACTGCAGATACGATGGGGTCTTTCAAGAGACTCATGGATAGGCACATGGAGCTTAGAAAAATAGAGGGCTATGGGTAACCCTAGGTAATTTCTGAAGTAAGTACACGTTCACTACAGCATTGTGGGCCGAAGGGCCTGTATTGTGCTGTAGGTTTTCTATGTTCCTATGTTTCTATGAAACGTCAGCAAGAAAGAAGGTTTTCAAATCTTTAACTGGACATGTTACTGAATTATTAGTGTGCAGTGTTGGAGTTGAGATTTCACCATTGCATCAGGGAATTTAAACACAGTTAATGTAATAATTCTGATTAAATGTTGGTTTCGGTAATGGTACTTAGGAAGCCAATAATTGTTGTAAAACCTCACCTGTTCTGTTTGTGTCTGTAAAGGTTGAAAATGGCCCTCCTTACCAGGAGGGATTCCATACCCAGAATGATGCTGCTAGTTTTTAACTGACTTCTGAAGTGGGTTAACAAAAGAAGCAATTATACTGAACTCATACTATGAAGTGTAAGAAGAAAAGAACAAATGGGTTACCCATAGTCTGATCAGACACTGGATTTAACAGAAGTTAAAGCACAGTCTGGTCAATATAGCAAAGGCCGTCTTCACAAAGACTTGAGGCTGTATAAGAGAGGAAAAGCAGTTCAGCCTTAAAAAAACTCCATGCTACAGAATCATACCATTTGGCCAAATCACAGAATCCTTTATCACTGAATACACTCTATCAGACCCAGACATAATGGCATGCAACGTATAAACACAAGAGCTTCTGCAGATCAACACACAGAAAATGCTGGAGGAACTCAGCAGACTAGACAGCGTCTATGTGTAACGCTCAGATTGGCTAGCGGCTTAATCTTGGGGGTGATAACCCCTGGCCCGGACAAACTTGAGAAATCTCGTTTGGGTGGATGCTGCGTGATGTGTCCCCCATTACAAATCAGTACCCCGAAATAACAAACAGTACACAATATGCGATTAACCGATTGAACTGTATAGTTCTTAATTTGACTGTAGGGTTAGTAAAGAAAACAAAAAAAGAAAAAGGGCCCGTTCTCGTGAAACAGTCTAATGCGCAACGTTGAAGCTCACGGTTTTCCCATTGGTTCATTCTCCATTGATTCACCCAGCACCATTGACTCCCGACCCCAATCCAAGTCCACTCTGTCCTGCAGACTACGGCTTCCCCGTTCTGGCATCCTCTCTCTTCATCTTCCGCCAAACAAAAGCCCGCAAAACCTTCTCTCGGGCACACAAGAAAGAAAAACATGCCTCTTATTGGATGGTGCACATTCCAAAGCCCCCCGTTATCTCTAGTCACAACCCAAATCCTGCTGCTACAGAGAAACCACTACATTAGCAGTGAAACCTTACAGAACGTTACACTCTCCCTTTAGTCATGTCCTCACGATGTTGAGATAATTCACCAACTCCTCCTGCAAAGCACAAAGTCCAACCCAGGTGTACAAGGCAGTGACATAGCCCCAAAAGTAGTGGGGGTCACACTCTGTTCCCTCAGTGCTACATCGGCCAGGCTCTCCGTGGTTTCTTAATTTTCTGAGACCTCCGCACCCCCCTCACCTAACTCTTCAGGTTCAGACACTACTAGGGATTATTCTGGTCTACCGGGAAGGCCTCCCCTGGCCTGTCACCTGCAACTTGGACCCCTCAGTCCCGAGGCCAAGCCCCGCTTCATCCCTTGCAGCATCCGGCTGCCATCCAGGCTCTCCACAGATAGGCCCCCAGCTTCACCTGACTCAGTGGGAGAAGGGCCGGGAGTCTCCCTCAGTCAATGGGGAGTTAGCAAAAGGCAGCATCCAGGTCCTCACCCTCCAAGTGAGTATCCCTCTCAGGTGTATGGGCCGGCCTAATCTCGCCTGCTGTGGGCCCTGTAGTCGCCCCACATTTCCGCAGAGTCCTCTTACTAGGTGCAGGCTCCAAGTCAGACTCTGGGTCTACCTGCACCTCTTGTCCCAGGGTCAGCAGGTGGTTCCGATGAAGAATCTTGACAGGCCCATTCCCCATTCCCCCAGTTTCACCCGGAAAACTGGTAGGTTTGGCATCTGACTCTCCACTACGTAGGGTGTGGCTGCCCAGCGGTCAGCCAACTTATGCTTTCCAGGTAGCCCCAAATTCTTTCTGAGGACTCGGTCTCCTGACAGGAGTTGGGAGAACCTCACCTTTTGATCATACCTCTTCTTATTCCCTTGATACTGCTTGGCAGCCGCGACCCCAGCTAATTCATAAGCCCTTTTCAGCTCTCTTCTCATATCAGACACATGCTTCAGATAAGTCTTCGGGGGTAAGTCACCGTCATCAGTCTCAAAACAAAGGTCACTGGGCAAGCTCGCCTCGCCTGAATATTCGGTTGTATGGCGAGTACCCAGTAGCTTCATTTCGGGTACAGTTGTAACTAAGGACCAGATGCACAATATGTTGACTCCACCCTGCTCTTCTTGCTGATCTCCAGGGTCCCGAGCATGTCTAGCAAGGTCCAATTAAACCTCTCGGGCTGGGGATCATCCTGCAGATGATAGGGTGCGGTCCTCGACTTCTCGACTCCAAGCATGCTCAGTAACTTGTGGATGAGCCTGCTCTCGAAATCCCGTCCCTGATCACTCTGTATCTGCCTGACAAGGCCATGAAAAATGAAATATTTCTCCCATAACACTTTGGCCACAGTGGATGCTGGAAGAATCCCAGGGGGCATATAAATGCCACCTTCTCTTTGTCAGCCTCACTCATGGGGATCTGGTAATATCCACTCCTCAAGTCCAGCACACTGAACCACTTTGCACCACTCAGGCAGGCCAGCGCATCTTCGATCCTCGGGACCAAATACTGGACAGGAACAGTGCGCCTGTTCAAAATCCTATAGTCTGAACATGTGCGTAACTTCCCATTCTTCTTTCAGGCCACTGCTACTGGGGGCACATAGGGGCTTTGGGGCTTGGTGATGATGTAAGCTTCCTTCAACTTACACAAATGCTGCCGAACGTCTTCCACCTCTGCAGGGGCCAGTCGCCGCAACCTTTCTCTGAATAGGGTGTCCTTGGACATCTGGATAGTGTGACACGTGCTCTTGGAGCAACCCACATCAAACTCGTCAGTGGAAAAGACACCTTCCAGCTTCAACATCTTCTCTATCAACCTCATCTTACAACCCGTAGGAACAGGGGAGTTCCTGAAGTTGAATGAATCAGTGACCAACTTTCCCCCCTTTTCCAATAGTTTCTCCCCAGCTTGTCTCACAGGGACACTAGACATTACGGTCCTTGGGAACAGATGCACCAGGGGTATCTCCCGCTTGAAGGTGACCTCCCTCTTTGTGGTGTTCCTGATAATCACTGCCATCCTGCTCGCCTGTACTACCGAGGGCTTCTGCAGTTCGGGCCTCACCAGTACCCCATCAGGAAATCCTGACTCCTCCTTATGGTCTTCTGTAACGTCCACTAAGAGAGCCTCGCCCTCAGACATCTGGGAAATTTGGGGGTCCCCATCACTCTTGGTACTTCCCCAGGCCGTAACACTATTGGCTTAGAGTGGGTGAATCACAGTCCCTCGTCTAAATTTGGTATCCAGCCTAATGCAGCCATGCACTTCCTCAAAAACAGCTCAAAATACCAGGTGCACGGACAATGTTCCCAGAAAGCTTTCCCCAGCCCTTTCCTTGCAGGCCCCCATGAGCCGCCTCACCAGAGGAGTGTTGGTCCCCACCAGTATTGAAACATCGCCCGTCTCAGCAGGGTCCGGCCAAACCAGCACCAATGTATCAAGGACCTCAGACACTCCCACATCGGCCTCTGAAAACTCCAGCTTCAATGACAAATAACCATCGTAGGGATAATCACCAGCACTGAGACCCCAGATCTCCACTGCCCTGAATGGTGTCAATGGTAAATGCATCAGATACTGGTTGTAAAACGAACGGTACAGCAACGTGACCTGCGACCCGGTGTCGAGTATGGCTATAGCGTAAATACCTTCTATCCGTAACAATACACTGTAGCATGGTCCCACTAAGCCTTCTGGAAATGGGTGTTTCACTTTCAGGGTTTCCATGGTACTTTGCTAAGAACGTGTTCCGCCAGAGACACCAGGCCGTTCCCTCACTGTGCCTCCTCTAAGTTTTCCCAACGACTCCCTCTGCTCAGGTACCTGGAAGCTCACTCTCCTTCTTGCGTGATATCGACTGCTAGCAGCCCTCCACATTGTTTGTTCCCTCAGGGGATCCTCAATCCCCATCATATGGGGGGTTCACACACGCTGAGACATCTCAGTTCTCAACTCTGCCACAGTCTCCTCTACCGCTCCCTGGGGTAGGCTATGTGTGGTCACTTCACCACAGGGGACCACTACCGAGGACCGTACCCTGCTGACTGAGGCCTCCTGCGCCTCTGACACATTCTCCTCCTCTCGTACTTCTCTGATCAGTTCAACAAATGAGGGAGGTGGATGGTCTCCGAGACTGTCGGAGACCCCAAGCGATCAGGTCTTGGGACTGGGCACCCTTTGCCGTCTGGTCCATTCTTATCTGATCCACCTCAGCCGCCCGAATGGCCCCTCTGCGCCACAAGCAATTTAGCTGCGTCTCCGGCCGAAAGATGTAGACAGAAAGCTTCTCCCCCTTCTCCTGACGCAGGTTCTGAAGCTCTGCCATCAGCTCCATTGGGCTTCCTGCCGTGCCAAAGACATCTTCCAGTGCTTTCATGTACAAACATTTGTAATTGACAGCTTTAGCTATGGGATACCACAACCTGTTGGCTCTCACGTCAGCAGCCCGCCCATTCAAACCCTCAGCCAATCTCTGTTGTTTTACATCATCAGACCACTGTCACTCATCTAACAACTGAGAAGGCTCCTCCCCTTTACTGGTGGGCATTATTCCAGAGAATAGACAGAGCCTACCACAGCTGGGACTTCGGACCTGGGCATTTTTCCATTTATTCGCCAGAGGTAAGGGCAGATACTACCTCAGAATTCTCAGTCTTCCCTGAGGACTAAGGAAGACTAATTGGGCATTTTAAATCCAAACACTCCTTCCCCTCATTCCTCAGAAACGATAGAACCCTGTTTTTGAAATCTCCATCCCCAGTTACAGGAAACTCGACTAGATTCAGCCTGCCCCGCTGCTGTTATGTCAGCGCTAGTCTGCATTAAAACGAGAGCTGCACCCACCATTATATCAAACCTCCGCCGCACAATTGCAGCTTTAAGAGTACTTAACAGGCAAATTAACAAATCATCAGGAGTACGAATATCTACCCCACTGGTTCAATGCTCGGGGCAATCACACAGCATCCAACAAAATCAATTCCAAACGATACCCCCAGAATTGTAACTCTCAGGTTCAGCTAGCAGCTTAATCTAGGGGGAGACAGCCTCCGGCCCGGCCAAACTCGAGAAATCTTGTTTAGGTGGATGCTGCGTGATGTGTTCCCCTGTTACAAATCAGTATCATGAAATAACAAACAGTACAGAATATGCAATTAAACAATTGAGCTGTATAATTCTTAATTTGACTATAGGGTTAGTAAAGAAACAAAAAAGAAAAAGGGCCCATTCTCATGAAATAGTCTTAAGTGCAATGTAGATCTCACTGTTTTCCCATCGGTTCGTTCTCCATCGATTCACCCAGCGCCATCGAGACATGACCCCAATCCAAGTCCACTCCGTCCTGCAGACTATAATTTCCCCGTTCTGGCATCCTCTCTCTTCATCTTCTGCTGAACAAAAGCCCGCAAATCCTTCTCTCGGGCACACAAGAGAGAAAAACACGCCTGTCATTGGATGGTGCACATTCCAAAGCCCCCGTTATCTCTCGTCATAACCCAAACACTGCTGCTACAGAGAGGCCATTACATTAGCGGTGAAACCTTACAGAGCGTTACCTATGGAAAGGAATAAAGAGCCAGTGTTTTGGGTGGAAATCCTTCAGTGGGACTGGGGAGGAAGGAGGAAGAAGCCCGATAAGGGTGTGCGTTGGGGGGTGGGATGGTGTACGACTGGAAGTTGATTTGAAAAGGCAAGTGAGGGAGAAGGTAGGTGGGTGGGGTGGGGAAATAAGGAAGCTGGCAGGTGATAGGCGGAAAAGAGGAAGTGCTGAAGCAGAAGGAATCTGACAGGAGAGGAGGGTGGACGTGGGAGAAAGGGAAGGAGGAAGGGCACCAGAGGGAGGTGAGGAGGAGAGAAGAAGTGAGAGAGAGGCCAGAATGGGGAATGGAAAAAGAAAGAAGGGGGAGAGGGAGAAATTACTGGGAGTTAGAGGAATAGCATAGTATGAACAGGAAGGGTTAACCAGGGGCAGAGAAGTACTGGTGGGGTAGCAAGAAAAAAACATGACTTCAGCTAGGTAACTTCAGCATCTATCACCAAGAGTTGATCCACTGAGGGACACAGTTTACAGGCAGGTCTGTATCAGGTGCTGAGAGAAGTGACACCACTTTAAAACCTATTTTATTACCTGCAATATGCCCATCATAGATATCTCTGTTCATGACACTGACAATCAGTGGCCACAGAAGTTGGATGTCCCGTTACAAATGATTTATCTCCTGGTCTCTCCAAAGCCATATTCTGGAATATTTCCACTTGCCTGGAGGAGTGCATTCCCAGGAACATCCAGGAAGCTCCACAGCATCCAGAACAACAGAGCTCATCTGACTGCTATCTTATCCTCCAATTTTAATCTGCATTTTTCTCATACCAGAATATCATAGTATCATCAGTATCCATTTATCAGTTTCATCAACAATGCCAAACAAACCCTCAGCCGCTACCACATTGCTAGACATGAGCACCCAACCCACCCGAATTTTCAAGATCACCTCAAAGTCATGAGCCATCTTGACAGCTTTTATTGTTCCTTCGTCGCCTCTGGTCTAAATCATGGAACTTGCTGGCCCTCAATACTGAGGCATCCCCGTCATCATTCCCCTTCTCAAGGACAATGGGAAATGGATATTAAATGTGGCCTTGCAAGTGATATGTTTAAATAAAAAAAGAAATTAGTAGCAAAACACTCTGCTATTATTTTAACATCTAAGAAATGAAATCCTATTTCAGTGAAAGTTGGCTTCAACGTATGACAGATGATACTTTAAGATTCATTGTGCAGGCAGACTTAAGGTCAAATCATCATATGGCAGATAGTCTTTCACTAAATCATCACCAGCTTTGTGAGAGGCTTATTACATCTTTTCTGGCTGACGCATAGTGATGGTTTATTTTCAGCATCTGAGATGTTCTGGTCAGTATCATGAGAACGTGGGATTGTCCATGTGTTTGTCAAACAGCGTAACTGTTTAACTTTAACCTAACTTCAAAATCAATAGTCATTACTAAAGCTACTAAATCTTGGTGAGACAGAGATAGAATAATGTATGATTAAAAGCCTAAAAGTTCAGTTACTCAATGATTGCTCAGTGACTTCTGTTCAAAGTTCAAAGTTCAAAGTAAATTTATTACCAAGGTACATGTATGTCATTGTATACAACCCTGAGATTCATTTTCTTGTGAGTATACTCAATAAATCTATAGGATAATAAAAATTTAAAGAGGATCAATGAAAGACTGCCCAACTTGGGTGTTCAACCAGAGTGTAGAAGACAGCAAACTGTGCAAATGCATAAAGATAGAAATAATAATAATAAATTAATGAGAAATAAATATTAAGGACATAAGATGAAGAGTCCTTAAAAGTGAGTCCATAGATTGTAGGAACATTTCAATGATGGGGCAAGTGAAGTTGAGTGAAGTTATGCCTTTTGGTTCAAGATCCTGATGGATGAGGGGTAATAACTCTTCCTGAACCTGATGGTGTGAGTCCTGAGGCTCTTATACCGTCTTTCTGATGGCAGCAGAGAGAAGAGAGCATGTTCTGGGCGCTGGGGGTCACTGATGATGGATGCTGCTTTCCTGCGACAGCGTTTCATGTAGATGTGCTCAATGGCTAGGCGGGCTTTACCTGTGATGGACTGGACCAAATCCATTACCTTTTGTAGGATTTTCCATCCAAGAGCACTGGGGTAGCCAATCAGTATACTCCCCACTAAACATCTATAGAAGTTTGTCAAAGTTTTAGATGTCATGCCAAATCTCCACAAAATCTAAAGGATGTAGAGGTGCTGCTATGCTTTCTTCATATTTGCAATTACATACTGGGCCTAGGAGAGGTTCTCTGAAACAATAACTCCTTGGAATTTAAAGTTGCTGACCCTCTCCACCTCTGATCCTCCGATGAGACTGGTTTATGGATCTCCAGTTTCCTCCTCCTGTGGTGAATAATCAGCTCTTGCTGACACTGAGAGAGAGGTTGTTGCTGTGGCACCACTCAGCCAGATTTTCAATTTCCCTCCTGTAAGTTGACTCATCGGCACCTTTGATTCGGCCTATGACAGTGGTGCCATCAGCAAACCTGAGTGTGGCACTAGAGCTGTGCTTAGCCTTGCAACCGTAAGCGTAAAGCGAGTAGAGCAGGGGCTAAGCACACAGCTTTGTAGTACAGCTGTGCTGATGGAGAATGTGGAAGAGATGAAGTTGAGAATCTGAACTCTCTGGACTCTGCAAGAGAGGAAACCCAGGACGCAATTGCACAAGGAGGTGCTGATACCAAGATCTTGGAGCTTATTGGTTCGTTTTGAGGGGATGATGGTGTGATGATATTAATAAGAGAAAAATGGCGTGCAGTGTCAGCTTTGTAGTTAAACGCAAATGGTTTAACTTCTGTCTGAGAGCTAATGGCAGGATCAGCATAACCTGAAACACATGTCATTGGCATGAGCTACAAGTAAAATGATAATGTTGTGAGATAGATATATTTGAATTCAGCACTCAGTTAATGTGTTGGATAAGGACATTCTCCTGTGATGCAAAATTAATTAAATGCAGATTGTCATATAGAAGAAAGAAATAAGATCTTACCAAAAAAAATCTGAAAGAGCTTACATACTGGTAGGTGCTTAGAGGATGGGAATATGAAGAAAATAATCTTGGCATAGTGTGTCACCCATTTAACACTTAGATAAGAAAAACCTCCTCTTCCATGAGTGATTTGAATCTTTATTATTCTCCATTCCAGACTCACTGAGTATATTCAAGGCAGAGATGGACAGATGGTTAGATTATAGGAGAATTTAAGTATGTGGGGATCAGGCAGACAGGCAATTAGAGTTGAAGTTAATCGTCAGATCAGTCACACTCTTGTTTAATGGCTAAGCAAGCTTTAGAGGACATATGTATTTCCTTCTCCTGCTCTTATTTTTCATATTGTTATGTAATTATGAGCTTGGAGGAGTGAAGAAGGGAGGTTTGAGTCCAGCATTAGGTGCATCTTGGACTTCACTTTTCAAATGAAGGGACGTATCCCTGGTGATGTAGTGCTGAAACAGGGCCAAAGTGTCACCACAGACAGTAAAATAAACAGACACACACAGACAGCTGCAATGGAAAGTAGCTTTACCATAATCCCTTGCATTGTTCTGTCTGCTTGTGAGGCCACTCTGGTAATTGTAGATCACAACAGCATATTATGAAAGTAATCGATCCATAAGAAGTTACACTGGGAGCTGTATATAGAGAACTACAACTGTCATTTTTAGATGTATTGGCATTTCTTTTTTTCTTGACACCACTTTTTTGCTGATACTTATTCTGATATTATTATGTAGTACTGCACCCAGGAGCTGAGCTTTAATGTGCTGGCAGTGGTAGCAGTGGAGAATGCAGGTGTCATAGAGCTATCATTAACAAGCAACAGACTCAACATTCTCTGCAGCACATTTGCCTACTGACGTTTGACTGGCTGCCAGGCTAAGAGGTAACATGTCATCATACTTCAAATGGTTCAAATGTTTCCATTTTAATATCAGGGAATGTATACAGAATACAACCTGAAATTCTTACTCTTCACAGACATCCACAAACAGAAGAGAACCCCAAAAGATGAATAACAGTAAAACATTAGAACCCCTAAGCCCTTTCTCCCCCCCACACACAAGCAGCCCAGCAAAGCATCAACCTCTTCCCTCCATCCCACCTACTTCAGCAGAAAGCATCAGCACCCTCCACCCAGCAAGTAACAGCAAAGCCCCTAAAGAGAGACCATGATCTGCATCAGCAAAAGCTATTGTTAACCCGAAAGTGGGTAGAGTTAAGATGGCACCAAATGGCTGCTTCTTTAGGCTCATCCACAGAAACAGCTTGTTGCTCTCTCTAATGTCTCATTTTCTAGAACCAAGATGGCGGCGCGACGCAGCTTGCAGCGGCCACTCCGGAGCTGATTATCTCTTATTTGTGAAGCGGGGTGCCGTGCGCAATCATAATCGATTGAAAACGGACGTGGGAGCACGGAGGAACATCTGGAAATCTCCAGGAAGACCTTCTTCATTGCTGCTGCTGCTGTGAGGTCCGGGTCTCTGCTGAGAAGAACAGGCCCCCAGTCCTCAGGGTCACATTGCCGATGGCTGTTAGTGGGGCCGTCTTAATACGCTCGGCAGGGGATGGTGCTCAGAGAAGCTGTGCCGGAGGGGATGGTCGTCGGCTCGGAGGTTCGACGGACTCGGAGTCCACTGCGGTCAGGTCACTGTCGGTGTGTGCTGCGTCTGCGAAGCTGGTTTTGACGGAGCTTTCATTGTCTGCTGCATCTGCAAGGCTGAGTCAGGTGGTGCCGTGGAAGCCCATAGTGGGGGTATTCCCTTCTGCCGACGGCGTGGGATGGCGAGTCTGTTGGGACCCTGGGGACTTGTGGAAACTGTGTGGTGATTTCTTTTGAACTTATAGTCCTTTAACATCTTTGGACTATTTTTACTGTGCCCATGGTCTGTTTTTTTTTATCAATTATGCTATTGTTTGCACTGTTGTAACTATATGGTGTAACTATGTTGTTTTTGTGCAGGTCTTGTAGCTTTAGTTTTTAGTCTTGTTTTTGTCTGGTGGATTTGGAGCTCCTTTCCGGGGAACACGCTAAGATGGTAGCGCGATATTAATATGCAACAGCCTCTCTGGACTCTGGATTGGGGATTGCCAAACGTTACGTGGATTTTCTGGTGTAGTCTGTTTTGTCATACGCTTTTGTGATATCATTCTGGAGGAACATTGTCTCATTTTTTAACTGCATTGCATTTGTGGTTTCTAAATGACAATAAACTGAATCTGAATCTGAATCTGAATTTTCCCTTTTCAAGCTGGCTGGGGTTCTGTCGAAGTCCGTGATCTACAACAGCGTTCTTAACACAATTTCAACCCACAGTTCAAAGGGATATCACAAGCATGGCATTTGACAGATCCTGGAGTTGAGTTCATGATACAAAGGAGTCATAAAACGGACAAAAAAAAATCAAGCAATTTCTGCCCGAGATTTAACGATTTCCCATTGATGTGAAGAGGTCAACTGGGAACACAAAATGATGTGACTGGAGGTCACTACATAACGAGCAACAGGATTACAGCCTCCACTCAAGTCTTCAGTGCTACAGGATTTAGTGGTTTTAAATTAGAGTAAACAAGGACAGTAGTACACTCATGTAATGACCCATTATCCCCTCCGATCCATTCTCGAAGCAGCATGGCAATAGTCAGTAATTTAAACTGACAAATAAAATGACTTTATAATCTGATCTAAATGGTTCAAAGCAGAATTTGTTACAATTACTTTCGCTAGAGAGCCATAAAAATTTATACATGCTAAAAACATCCTGCTGGAGAAACTCAGCACACTGAGTTTGTAACTCATGGAAGATTCCGCACTAGACTCTAGGACCTAGGCCTCGATACTCCCCTATGCAACAGGACCCTCAGTTTCCTCACTTGCAGACAGATTGGCAAAAAAATCCACACCACAATCACCATCAGCG
Organism: Hemitrygon akajei; assembly: GCF_048418815.1. Lineage (NCBI taxonomy): Eukaryota > Metazoa > Chordata > Chondrichthyes > Myliobatiformes > Dasyatidae > Hemitrygon > Hemitrygon akajei. The sequence continues at coordinate 15,174,458 of NC_133150.1, read as the reverse complement.
CGGGTGCATCACGAGACAGTGTGTTTAAGCCCTCACTCTACTCATTTTATACCTATGACTGTGCGGCTAAGTACAGCTCAAATGCCACATTTAAGTTTGCTGATAACACCACTGTTGTAGGCTGAATCGAAGATAGTGATGAATCGGCATATAGGAGGGAGGTTGAAAATCTGCTTGAGTAGTGTCACAGGAACAATCTCTTACTCAATGCCAGCTCAAAGAGCTGAATATTGACTACAGGTGGAAGAACTGCAGGTCCACAAGATAGCTTTCATTTGGGGATGTCGGGGTGTTGCAGAGGGTCAGTACCCCAAATTTCTTGATGTCACCATATCACTAGTGCTTTCCTAGAATGAGCATATGTATCACTATAAAGGTGGCACAACACCATCCTCGATAATAGATTCCAGCAATTAAACATGTTAATCATTACCTTCATCATCAAGGAAGAGGGAAACAAATTCTCTCCGAAGTAATTTGAGTGAGATTTAAAAGAGGACTTTCTTTACAAAGGGGGTAGTGAGTTTCTGGAACTAGAAGCTGGAGGAAGTGGTCGAGGTAGGTACATTTGGAACATTTAAGAGGCATTTAGATGGGAGGAGAGGGTTATTGGCCGAACGTGGCAACTGGAGCTAGCAGGGAACAGTGTTGGTGGTCAGCATTGATCAGGTGGACCTGTTTCTGTGCTGTATTACTCTATAACAATAATTAATCTTTCAGGTCAAGAACTCACGCAGCGTCTCAACCATAAACACTGACCAGCTCTCTGTCCATGGTCATGTTGCCTGATCTACTGACTTTCTCCAGAGATTATTTTGTGTTCCAGATTAAAGCATCGGTAACCACCTCTCTCTGTGTGTTTTACTTAAGTGCAAGGTTCCCACTCAACAAACTGCCACTCCATATCTGATCTAATTGGCTCCATTTGCCCAAGACCTGTTACTGAACTGCAGTTTTCTTACTCTGTAGGATCCTCTGTGGGATCTTTAATATTCTCCATCTCTGACTTTGTCAAGCCACTTTCATAGGCTTTCTGAGACCATGCTTGCTCCTCCAGTATGGGACACCCTCCTTCATTATGGCCTTGTGAAATCTATGGCCTTGTGCAATCTATGGTGTGAGGTCTCTGATTCACCCCCATCTTCTGACTGTGGTTTCAGAATGACGTGAGCTTCATCCTTGCTGATATTAATCACAATAGTTTACGTGTTGCTTTTTTTTTGTAAAAAAAAAATCCCTCTGGTTTCACTAATGTTCTTCAGGGGAGGAAGTCTGCTGTCTTTAACTGGTTAGTCTGAGGTATATCTTGAGACCACATCATCTTGAACTTAAATTCCACCGTTTACATGTAAGTTTTAAACTCCCTGCTTCTAGATTACTAGTTCAATAACTGTACCCAAATCAAAGGTATCAAATGCCATATTGCCGAATATAAGAGAGAGATTGAAAATCTGTGAATGGTGCCACAACAACCACCTCTCACTCAACATCAGCAAAACCAAAGAGCTGATTATTGACTACAGGAGAAGAAAACTGGACGTCCATGATCCAGTCGTCATCCCAGGTTCAAAGGTGAAAGGGGTCAGCAACTTTGAATTCCTCAGTGGTATCATTTCAGAGGATCTGTCAGCGTCCAGCACGTAAGTGCTATTCCAGACAAGGGGTGACAGCAGATGTACTTTCCAAGAAGTTTGCAAAGATTTGGCACGCCATCTATAACTTTGACAAACTTCTATATGTGCACGGTGGAGAGAATACTGGCTCGTTGCATCACAGCCTGGTATGGAAGCACCAATACTCCTGAACAGAAAAGCCTGCAAAAAATACTGGATACATCCCATTCCATCACAGGTAATGTCCTCCCCACCATTGAGTACATCTACAAGGAGCCCTGTCACAGGAAAGCAGGACACCCACCATTCACTGCTGCCATCAGGAAGGAGGCACAGGAACCTTAACTGCCACACCAACAGAACCAGACTCCTGAACCAGTGTGGATATCTTCACTCACCTCAACACTGAACTAATTCCACAACCTATGGACTTACTATCAAGGACTATTCAACTCATGTTCTCAATATTTAGTTATTTATTTATTAGTTTTTTTGTACTTGCATAGATTGCCTACTTTTGCACGTTGGTTGTCTGTCTTAGTGTGTAGTTTAATGTGAATGGCCACGGGAAAATGAATCTCAGGGTAGTGTATGGTGACATATATGTACTTTGATCAATTTTAATCAATTACTTTGAAATTTAAATTTTGATACCCTGGAAGATCAATTTTCCTGCAATAACCCTACAGTGCTTGATTACTCTTCAGATCCAAAAATCTCTTTAGATTGGATTAGATTCAACTTTATTGTCATTGTGCCGAGTACAGATACAAAGCCAAATGAAATGCATCTAACCAGAAATGCAAAGAGTAGTGTTATTTACAAAATAACAGTGAATAAAAAGTAAGTGCTACAGCTACACAAATATAAAAGTACTGAGACAGTACAATGTGGGTGCAATACTGCTTAGCGCTGTGATGTGAGGTTCAGCAGGGTCACAGCCTCAGGGAAGAAGCTCTTCCTGTGCCTGCTGGTGCAGGAGCAGAGACTCCTGTAGTGCCTACCGGATGGGAGGAGAGTAAGAAGTCCATGGTTAGGGTGAGATGCATCTTTGATAATGCTTTTCGCCCTGCCCAGGCAGCGTTTATGGTAGATGTTCTCAATGGTGGGCCGATAATCTGCTGGGCAGTTTTCACCACACACTGGAGTGCTTTGCAGTCCAATTCAGGACAATTGCCATACCACACCGAGATGCAGTTGGTGAATATGCTCTCAATGGTACAATGGTAAAAGTCCATCAGTTTCCTGGGACAGAGGTGAGCTTTCTTGATGCTCCACAGGAAATAAAGGCGCTGTTGTACCTTTTTGATCAGGATGGAGGAGATCAGTGACCAGGTGAGATCCTTGGAAATGTGGACACCAAGGAATTTGAAGCTTGATACACACTCCACTACAGCTCCATTGATGTAGATGGGGACGTGAGTGTGGCTCCTAGCATACCTGAAGTCCACAATGATCTCCTCGGTCTTCTGGATGTTAAGGGCCAGGTTGATGTCGACACACCACGCAACCAGGTGCTGGACCTCGTCCCTGTAGGCCGTCTCGGCATCCCCTCTGATCATGCCAACCACCGTGGTGTCATCTGCGAACTTGATTATGGAATTAGAACCATGTACTGGAACGCAGTCATAGGTGAAAAGGGAGTACAGAAGAGGGCTCAGCACACAGCCTTGAGGCACGCCGGTGTTCAGGGTGAGAGTGGGGAAGGAGAGGTTGTCTAACTTAACAGATTGTGGTATGTTAGTCAGAAAGTCCAAGGTCCAATTGCAGAGGAATGAGTTGATACCAAGCTGGTGAAGTTTGGCGATCAGCTTGGAGGTGTTCACAGTATTGAATGCCGAACTAAAGTCAATGAACAGCATTCTGACGTAAGAGTTGGGGTTGTCCAGGTGGGTCAGGGCAGAGTGAAGTGCCGTGGAGATGACATCCTCTGTTGACCTGTTGGTGCGATACGCAAATTGATGGGGGTCCAGGGTAGCGGGCAGACAGGATTTCAGATGTGACAGAACCAGTCTCTCAAAGCACTTTGCAATGATGGGGGTGAGTGTCTGTCTTGAACAAAATCCTCAACTGATTTTCCATTCCTCACTTCCCTGCATGAAAATGAATCACAAAGTAGTGTTTGGTAACATGCACATACTTTGATAATATATTTACTTTGAACTTTGAAATACTAACTACCTTAGAGTGGAGTTGCCTCCTTTCATCTCAATGCTGAATGGTATACCCTTCATTTTAAGACCATGACTTTTGTTCTAAACATCACAGCAGATGAGAGAATCATCATCCCTGCACTGGCGGTGTCAGGGCATTTAAGAATTTTGCATACTTCAATTAAATCACCTCGTATCTTTCTAAACTCTTGATCCCTCTATATAAGACCACAAAGGTTCATGACAGAGGTGTACAAGGTATATGAGATGATAAGAGGCATGAATTGAATGGATAGCCAGAGACTTTTTCTCCCAGCTGGAAATGGCTAACACAAGGAGGCAAAATTTTAAGCTGATCAGCGGAACGTATAGAGGGGATGTCAGATGTATGGTTTTTACACAAAGAATGGTGGGTGCCGGGGATGTTCGTAGAGGCAGATGCATCTGAGAAAATCTTAGATAGGCAACAGAAGATAGAAAAATGAAGGGCTACATAGGAGGGAAGGGTTAGGTTGATCTTAGGTTAAAAAGCCAGCACAAAATTGTGGGCTGAAAGGCCTGTACTGAGCTGCAATGGTCTATGCTGTTTTAGCATTTTGGCACAGAGGAACATCTTCACTTGTAGGTTTCTGCTCAAGTCATACATCATCATGACTTGGGAATATTTTGTCAATTCTTCATTGACTCTAGGTCGAAATCCTGCAACACTCTGTGAGTACTTTCACAAGGAAAAAGCTCATCAGCATCTTTCCAGGAGCAAGTTAGAACGGGCAATAAATGTTGGTCCAAGTGGCAGTACCAAGTAAAATTTAAAAATACATTCTTATCCTCATATAGGATCGCATTATATGAGATCCTATAATGCAATCTCATAGGACAATAGACAATAGACAGTAGGTGCAGGAGTAGGCCATCCGGCCCTTCTAACCAGAACCGCCATTCACTGTGATCATGGCTGATCATACACAATCAGTACCCCGTTCCTGCCCTCTCCCCATGTCCCTTGACCCCACTATCTATAAGAGCTCTATCTAACTCTATCTTGAATGCATCCAGAGACTTGGCCTCCGCTGCCTTCTGGGGCAGAACATTCCACATATCCACCACTCTCTGGGTGAAAAAGTTTTTCCGCATCTCCGTTCTAAATGGCCTACCCCTTATTCTTAAACTGTGGCCTCTAATTCTGGACTCACCCATCAGCAGGAACATGCTTCCTGCCTCCAGTGTGTCCAATCCCTTAATAATCTTTTATGTATCAATCAGATCCCCTCTCATCCTTCTAAATTCCAGTGTATACAAGCCCAGTCGCTCCAATCTTTCAACATATGACAGTCCCGCCATTCCAGGAATTAACCTTGTGAACCTACGCTGCACTCCCTCAATAGCAAGAATGTCCTTCCTCAAATTTGGAGACCAAAACTGCACACCTCCAGGTGGGGTCTCACCAGGGCCCTGTACAGCTGCAGAAGGACCTCTTTACTCCTATACTCAATTCCTCTTGTTATAAAAGCCAGCATGCCATTAGCTTTCTTCACTGCCTGATGTACCTGCATGCTTGCTTTCATTGACTGATGTACAAGAATACCTAGATCTCGTTGTACTTCCCCTTTTCCTAACTTGACTCCATTTAGATAGTAATCTGCCTTCTTGTTCTTGCCACCAAAGTGGATAAACCTCACATTTATCCACATTAAACTGCATCTGCCATACATTTGCCCACTCACCCAACCTATCCAAGTCACCCTGCATTCTCATAACATCCTCCTGACATTTCACACTGCCACCCAGCTTTGTGTCATCGGCAAATTTGCTAATGTTACTTTTAATCCCTTCATCTAAATCATTAATGTATATTGTAAACAGCTGCGGTCCCAGCACCGAACCTTGCGGTACCCCACAGGTCACAGCCTGCCATTAATCGCTACTCTTTGTTTCCTGTCAGCCAGCCAATTTTCAATCCATGTCAGTATTTTGCCCCCAATACCATGTGCCCTAATTTTGCCCACTAATCGCCTATGTGGGACTTTATCAAAAGCTTTCTGGAAGTCCAGGTACACTACATCCACTGGCTCTCCCTTGTCCATTTTCATAGTTAGATCCTCAAAAAACTCCAGAAGATTAGTCAAGCATGATTTTCCCTTCATAAATCCATGCTGACTCGGACTGATCCTTCTACTGATATCCAAATGTGTCATAATTTCCTCTTTTATAATTGACTCCAGCATCTTTCCCACCACTGACGTCAGGCTAACCGATCTATAATTCCCTGTTTTCTCTCTCCCTCCTTTTTTGAAAAGTGGGACAACATTAGCCACCCTCCAATCAGCAGGAACTGTTCCTGAATCTATAGAACATTGGAAAATGATTACCAATGCGTCCACGATTTCTAGAGCCACCTCTTTAAGTACCCTGGGATGCAAACGATCAGGTCCCGGAGACTTATCAGCCTTCAGACTCAACAGTCTATCCAACAACGTTTCTTGCCTAATATAAATTTCCTTCAGTGCATCCTTTACCCTAGTTCCTTTGGCCATTATTACATCTGGGAGATTGTTTGTGTCTTCCCTAGTGAAGACAGATCCAAAGTACCTGTTCAACTCGTCTGCCATTTCCTTTAAGTGTTCCTTTAAGGAGCCCTTTAAGTGTTCAAGTATATGACATCCACTATCTCCCCCACCACCTTAACTACTCACCTAGTTATAGTCACACCAGAAAAAGCTATAACAGATTTAGTCAAATGATTTGCCTTTCACAACTCCATGTTGACTTTGTCCAGACTAATTATTATTTTCTAAGTGACCCCACCCTACTTCGTTAATCATTGGTTCCAGAATTTTTCCAGTACTAATGTTTAGTAAACTAGTCTGTAATTCTGTTTACTCTCCCAAACCTTTTTTGAATAGGTAGATTACATTCAGTCCCTTCTAATTTGTGTGAACTGTTGTAGAATCCATGGAATTTTGAAGAAGACAACAAGTGCATCCTTAACCACTCAGTGTAGATGGTCAGGTCCAGGGGATTTATGAACTTGCATTCCTATTAATTACTCCAGGTTTTTTATGAATTGCTTTCAGCTCCTCCTTCACTCCAAGTGTGTTATTTTTTATTATTTCTGAAAGATCTTTTGTCATCTTCCATGAAGGCAGAAACAAAATATTCATTAATTTTCTCTGCCAATTCATTATTTCCCATTATATTTTCTCTAGTCTCAATCTATGTTAATCACATTAAATTTTGTTAAACTTTTCCTTTATACCTAACTTATAATCTTTCTATGATTCATACTAAATTGCTCTTGTATAATTGCTTTTCCATTCCTTTATGCGTCAAGTAGCTACATTATAAATCTTTTTCTTTTAATCTATTGCTAACTTTAACAAATTGCATTTTCTCTGCTTGGTTCCTTCTGTATTTGGCATGTCAATGGAGAGTATATTGACTGGCTGCATCTCAGCCTGGTATGGAAGCATCAATGCCTTTGAGCAGGAAATCAGACAAAAGGTAATGGCATCGGCCCACTATATTACAGGTAAAGCTACACAAAATGCTGTTGCAGGAAAGCAACATGCAGCATTAGGGAACCCACCACCCAGGCCATACTCTCTTCACACTGCTGCCATCAAGAAGAAGGTACAGGAACTTCAAGACACACACTACCTGGTTCAGCAACAGTTATTACTCCTTAACCATCAGGCTCTTGAGCCAGTGGTGTTAATTTTACTGAACTTCACTTGCCCCTTTACTGAAATGTTCCGACAACCTATGAACTTACTTTCAAAAACTCTTCATCTCATGTTCTCGATATTTATCATTTATTTGTTATGATTATTACTATTATCGTTTTTTTTATTTTTTTCTCAGCTCAAGCTGGTAAAACCTGAGGTGTGGGTATAGCCAAGTCTACTCATTTCTCAATTGCTAGGAACTTTCAGACTATTCTAGTGGTGCTTAGTATTGTGACTTTTCGTATTAATATTATTATTCTTATTTCTGTTTTTCTGTATTTGTACTGTTTATTGTCTTTTGCACAGTGGTTGTACACCCATTTGATGCAGTCTGCCATTGATTCTATAATGGCTATTGGATTTATTAAGTATGCTGCAAAAGAAATAATTCTCAAGGTTGTATGTGGTGACATATATGTACTTTGATAATAAGTTTACTTTGAAGTTTGAACTTTGACCAACATAAAGAATTTTTTGTTGAAGTTTATTTGATTACCAGAAGATGGCGATCCTGTAGTTTACTAAGGATACTTCCATGTTGTCCTTTCTTAAATAATAGCATTGCGACATGGCTTCCTGGAAAAGTAATTCTGAGAACTAAGTTCTCATTTGAAGGTCTGTCAGATCAAATTTCAAACTTATGAAAGCTCAGTTTCCTATAGTGAACGAGCATCTCTCACTTCCAGCAGACCATTAAAGGGAACAGTGCTTGTTTGTGATAGAAAGTCTAACACGTTCCCTCCTACCCTGACCTGCACAAGTGTGCCACCTGTTGGCCGATACCAAGACACTCTCTCCACCAGCCTATCGCAGTGCATTGTCCTTTTCTACTTGACTTAAGAGACATAATGTGTCTTCAAATATTTTGGGTCAGAATTCCCTTTATGAGAAGATGTCCTTCATGCAGAGGATTGCAAATCATTATTTACTCAAACATATCTAACGAAAGTAGGAACAGGAGCAGGCCATCCAGCCCTTCAAACCAGTAAATACCAACACTGTTATTAATGTTTCTATCCTGAAAATGTTTCCTTTAAGTGAATAAACTTTTCTACATGGTAATAGGATACAGATTCACACCAATAGTCCCTGGCATTGTGAGCTGATTGTTTTAATCCTGCCAATGGAAATCAGTCAACATTTTACGTAAGCAGGAAAAAGACAAGATAGCGCCAGAGATTGGCAACACTTTGCAAACAGCTCTGGACAAAGTTGTGTGAGAATATGGTCTGAAATGACTCGATAAAAATGTTAGCATAGATATCAAAAATGTGAGCAAATACAATTATGGATGCATAAAGCAGAGAATAACTTTTTCCTGGAAAAATATTGAATCTAAGCATTGCAATCTACTGTAAGAAAAACTTGTACAAAAAGTCTAAACTAATAAAATCAAAAGAAAATTCTGTCTTCAAGGAATATAGTGAGGGACAGAATGACCAAAAGTCAATGACATAAATTAAAATACTAAGGGTTTATAACTAACAGAATGGCAAAGATGGTGCCAGCTCAAAATGAATAATGAATTCTATTAGTGGAAGACAACTCTATTTCAGTAGATTTTTCATTCCTTTTTCCCTATAGTAGGTAGTGGTAGGCATTCTTTCTGAATTATTACAATGCCTGTGGTTTGTGGCAGAGTTATTTCTACAAATCTGGTAAATAGGAAGTCCAGTACTAGATACATGTTATCCATTTTTTTAAAAAATAGCAGAGTACAAACATCAGTGCTTCATAAAATGTCACAGAAGAGCTCATGTCAATAAGTTCACAGCAAATCAACTAACATTTTATCAATGCAAGTGACACACAATGGCCATCTTCCACATGAGAGTCCAGCCATCTATCCATAATGCTCAATGCTTTTACCATTGCACTGAATTTTGGAATTGGGGAATTGCTTGCAAGGCCAGAATTAATTGCTCATCCCAACTGTCCTTCTTGAACTAGTACTCCTACTGAAAGTACTCGCACAGTCTTGCTGTGTCTAAGTTTCATAATTTAGACTCATTGATAATGAATTTCAACACATTTCCACCTCGGGGTAGCGTATGAGCTGGAGGGGGTCCTACAGGCACTAATGTTGCTCTTGTTCCTCTTCACGGTGGTGGCTAAGAGTTTAAGAAGATATATTGAAATAGTTGAATTGCAGTACATTTTACAGATTGTATACTAAGCAGAGGCAGGGGAAGTTCTGGGCTGTAGATTAAATGCCAGTCAAGAGTATAACTTTTGTCCTGGATGTTGGTGAGATAACGTAAGTCATCATTGATCAGACATTTACCAGCCACATAAACGATGCAACTGCAAGAGCAGTGATTGGATATTCCACGATGGGTGACTCACCTTGTGGCTCTCCAAAGTCTCTCCACCATTTGCAAGGGATATCAAAAGTCACTGAAATACCTGCGATTTACCTGAATGAGTGACATTCCTAAATCACACAAATCTCACCAATACCTTGGAATACATTTGCATTTCTTCAGTGTCATTGGGTTTAAATTATAGAACCTGGACCCAAAGTGGTTCAAGGACTGCAATAAATGCTGGCTTCCCCCCAATCCCATAAATAATACAATAATCCATTCTGAAAATGTTATGAGAACTCAGGATGGAAAGTCCACAGAATGCCCCTTTTATACTAATATTAACTTTTCTGAGAGAAACCAGAGAGTTAATCCTCTTTAACTACACAAATTATGGCCTGACTCCAGTAAGCAGCTGATTTAATACTCATTATCAAGAATGACGGAAGATTAAATCCAGTTGTGCAAACTTAGAATTATCAATTGGTGAGTATTTAGAAGTGAACAAGTGTTTTATTTATTTTAAATAAAATACGGAGAGCACATATCGCAATGTTTCAACACATTTGACCTTGAATTGAATTGGAAAAGGCTGTTTATATAATCAGCATTTAAAAAGTGCACAATAAATTCTGAAATGCATGAAAAAAATCTAAGTGCATGATACACGAGGAGTTATAACAGTATGGACAGACAATTGATGGTCAGGAAATGAAGGGTTAAATAAGTGGTGTTCAGAATGGTGATTTTGGGGTCACATCCAAGTTTGTTCTTTGTATACACAAGCATTTTAGATTTGTGCTTGAGAAACCTGATCCCTGTTATCTAATGAGATTGAAGTCGGTAAATTGGCAAGGGATATGACAAGGTGGTTGCTATTAGGAATGAGAAGAGACCTTAGATTAGGTTTGAATGTAGAACATTGTATGAAAGAGATCATTGTTTTTTTTTACAAACCAAGTTAAATACTTGATGCAAGAGGAAATTTAGAAGAAGTTTACATAGTAAAACAACCCCATGCACATCAGCTAAATCTGAAAGTGTAGCTCTTGAAAGAAGACTGACTCCTACACACTCGGTGTATGGGGTGCAATCACACCCATCTTTCTCCCCTCTGAATGCATTCTCTCTTCCTCCAAATGCTTCACAGATTGCTGAGATAAAGAAAGGAGTTAGCAATGATGCTACGTTGAAAGGCATTTACCATGCTAATGCCAATAGTATGAAATGAACTGAGGAGTTGCAGAGTTCATAATAAGACGTCTAATTACTGTTAATAATTCTGCCAGGAAGATATAAGCAGTGTTCAACATAGGGGAATAATCTAAACACAACGATTACAACATTGTGAAACTTTAAGATGGCTGTGCATTTTACCAACCTGATGCCTCAACAATGTGTGTTTGTTAGCCCATGTCTGCAAGGATGAATGCATCACCACTGCTGAATTGGCTCTCCTATGTTACCAACTATCTCAATTGTTCCACGAGGAGAACTAATGTTCCACCTCCACCAAACCTTTCAAAGTCCAGAGTTCTCTTCTACGGAAGAACTTAGTGAAAGAGTAACTAACACTGTTTCCTATTATGCTGTGTTTCCTGTCTTTATCAGAGAGCCTCTATAAATAAATGTTTACATGGTCTGCACAAAAGGATAATTCATTCCAGTAACAGGAAATGTTTGACTAGACTGTGCACAAAGGCAACAGAATGTGACCTATATTATATAGCTGTAGCCGTGTGCAACTAATGCACTCTGTACCAAATCCAAGCAAAATTGCAATGGGAATATTACTGCCATAAATTGAAATCATTGAACAAATCCCAATCTTTTTCTAAGTTATCACAGTAGAACTGAAGTCTAAAAGCATTACTCGCATGAGATTTTCTACAAATATCTCTTTTTAACACTACCAATTATATTTCTTGCTGAATGCATTCATCACACAAGCTTAATTCTAATATGGATTGTCATCGGAGTTTCTACTTGTTTTACATAGATCCAGTGACACTTTATAATCAAAGATATTTTTGCACAGTGTGCTTGCTTAAATCAAATTAGTCATGAAGCTTGAAAATAAAGAAAACCTTATTGCTCTTTAACATGTGATCAATCATTTTTTATCTGATTGATCTTCAGAATAAATTCTATTGTATATGCATGCTACAATTTGTGATTCTACAGCTATCAAGCATTCTGAATATAGCATTTTTAATGTACTAGGGAAGGAAGGTGACTTGTTTCACAGAATGGAAACCAGTGACTAGCAGTGTGCTGCGAAGTTTAATGTTAGGACCCTTGTTATTTATATTAATGGTTTGGTCGTGAGTACATAAGGCTTGATCAGTACATTTGCAGGTGACACAAAATTAGGAGATGGTGATAATAAAGAAGATTATCATAGATAACAAGGGGATTTTGATCAGCTGGGGAAGTGGGCCAAGGAATGGCAAATGGATTTCAACACAGCTTAAGTATGAGCTAATACACGTTGGAAAGTCAAACCAGTGAAGGACTATACTACTAATGGAAGGGTACTGGGGATTGTAAGAGAACAGAGGTATGTAGCAAGCTGGCCTTCATCAGTCAGAACATTGAGTATATGAGCTAGAACATTATAGAGTAGTGTATAAATCATTGATGAGGTTTCACTTGAAGTAGAGTGTACAATTTTAGTCACTCTGCTACAGGAAAGACGTGGTAAAATGGAAAGAGTGCAAAAAAGATTTATTAGGATGTTCAAACAACAACACACACAAAATGCTGGTGGAACAATAAGGTTTGACAAACCTTATTGAATTTTTATTGAATTGAATTTTTTGAAGTAGTTACGAGGAATGTTGACAAGGGTAAGGCAGTGGATGTAGTCTATATGGACTTCAGCAAGGCCTTTGACAAAGTTCCACATGGAAGGTTAGTTAAGAAGGTTCAGTCGTTAGGTATTAATGCCGGAGTAATAAAATGGATTCAACAGTGGCTAGATGGGAGATGCCAGAGAGTAGTGGTGGATAATTGTTTATCGGGATGGAGGCCGGTGACTAGCGGGGTGCCTCAGGGATCTGTTTTGGGCCCAATGTTGTTTGTAATATACATAAATGATCTGGATGATGGGGTGGTAAATTGGATTAGTAAGTATGCTGATGATACTAAGGTAGGAGGTGTTGTGGATAATGAGGTGGGTTTTCAAAGCTTGCAGGGAGATTTATGCCAGTTAGAAGAAAGGGCTGAACGTTGGCAGATGGAGTTTAATGCTGAGAAGTGTGAGGTTCTACATTTTGGCAGGAATAATCCAAATAGAACATACAGGGTAAATGGTAGGGCATTGAGGAATGCAGTGGAACAGAGAGATCTAGGAATAACAGTGCATAGTTCCCTGAAGGTGGAGTCTCATGTAGATAGGGTGGTGAAGAAGGCTTTTGGAATGCTGGCCTTTATAAATCAGAGCATTGAGTACAGAAGTTGGGATGTAATGTTAAAATTGTACAAGGCATTGGTAAGGCCAAATTTGGAATATTGTGTACAGTTCTGGTCACCGAATTATAGGAAAGATATCAATAAATTAGAGAGAGTGCAGAGACGATTTACTAGGATGTTACCTGGGTTTCAGCACTTAAGTTACAGAGAAAGGTTGAACAAGTTAGGTCTCTATTCATTGGAGCGTAGAAGGTTGAGGGGGGATTTGATGGAGGTATTTAAAATTTTGAGAGGGATAGATAGAGTTGACGTGAATAGGCTGTTTCCATTGAGAGTAGGGGAGATTCAAACGAGAGGACATGATTTGAGAGTTAGGGGGCAAAAGTTTAAGGGAAACACGAGGGGGTATTTCTTTACTCAGAGAGTGATAGCTGTGTGGAATGAGCTTCCTGTAGAAGTAGTAGAGGCCAGTTCAGTTGTGTCATTTAAGGTAAAATTGGATAGGTATATGGACAGGAAAGGAGTGGAGGTTTATGGGCTGAGTGCGGGTACTTGGGACTAGGTGAGATTAAGAGTTCGGCACGGACTAGGAGGGCCGGAATGGTCTGTTTCCGTGCTGTGATTGTTATATGGTTATATGGTTATAACACAGCAGGCCAGGCAGCATCTATAGGGAGAAGCGCTGTCAATGTTTCGGGCCGAGACCCTTCATCAGGACTAACCAAAAGGAAAGATAGTAAGAGATTTGAAAGTAGAGGGGAGAGGGGGAAATGCGAGATGATAGGAGAAGACTGGAGGGGGTGGGATGAAGCTAAGAGCTGGAAAGGTGATTGGCGAAAGTGATACAGAGCTGGAGAAGGGAAAGGATCATGTTCGTGTTTGTTGTTTATTAGGATGTTGTTAGGACTAGAAGGCCTGAGTCGTAGGGAGACGTTGGGCAGGCTAAGTCTTTATTCCTTGGGGTGCAGGATAATGAGGGCTGACAGAAATATTTAAAATTTTGAGAGGGGTAGAGAAGTTGGATGGAAACAGTCTTTTCTCCAAGGTAGGGAGTCTAAAACTATGGATATAGATTCAGGGAAATGGGGGGAGGGAGGAGATTTAAAGTTGGATCAGAGTAGCAACTATTTCATGCAGAGATTGGTGAGCAGATGGAATGAACTGCCAGAGGAGGTGGTTGTGGTAGGTACAATAGTATCATATAAGAAGCACTTAGATAGGTACATGGAGGGGTGGGGCTTAGAGGGATATGACATCAGTGCAGACATGGATAGGCACCATTGTTGTCATGGATACATTGGGCTGAAGGTCCTGTATCTGTACTGTATGTGCTTGATCACTCTAACTTTAGAACATTCAACACAGAACAGTACAGGCCCTTTGATCCATGAAGTCAATCCATGATCAACCTAGCCCTTCCTTTCTACGTAACTCATAATCCTCCATTTTTCTTTCATCTGTGTGCCTATATAAGAAACTCTTAAATGTTCCTAATATATCAGCCTCTACCATCACCTCCAGTAGTACATTCCAGACATTTTGCACTCTCTGTATAAAATACTTACCTCTGACAACTCCCCCAAACTTCCGTCCACACACATTAAAAGGATATCTCTGCCATTACCCACTCTTGCCCGGGGAAAAGGGCAATGGCAGTCCATTCTACTAATGTTTCTTATAAGCTTCTATACCGCCATCAAGTCAGCGCTCATCCTTCTTCAATCCAAAGAGAAAAGCCATAGCTCACTCTACCTATCATCATAACACATATTCCTTAATAAAGGTTTCATCCTGGAAAATCTCCTCTACACCTGTTCTAAAGCTTCCACATCCCTCCTATAATGAGGCAACCAGATCTGAACACAATACTCCAAGTGTGGTCTAACCAGAGTTTTATAGAGCTGCAACATTAATTCGCAGCTCTTGAACTTAGTCCCCTATCTGAAGAAGGTTAACACACCATAAGCATTTTTAACTACCTTTCATCTTGCCAAGCAACTTTGGATTAATCTATGGACTTGGACCCAAGGATCCTTCTGTTCCTCCACCACTTGCCATTAGTCCTATACTCTGTCTTCAGATTTGACCTACCAAAGTGTGTCATCTCACATTTTCCTGTATTGAACACCATCTGCCACTTCTCCTTCCAGCTCTGCATTCTATCTATGTCCCATTGTAGTGTGCAATAACATTCTATGCTATCTACAACACCATCAAATTATGTGTCAACTGCAAACTTACTTAATGGCCCTTTCATTTCCTTATCCAAATCATTGAAATCACCAAGAGCAGAACCAATCGCTGCAGAACACCACCAGTCACTAACCTCCAGGTGGAATATGCTCCATCTACGACCATGCTCTGCATTGTGTGGGCAAGTTAATTCTTAACCATGCTGCCAAGTTTTCATGGATTGCATTCCTCATGACTTTCCGGATGAAACTTCCATTGTCAAATGCCTTGCCAAAATCCACATCGTAACATTCACTTCATATTTATGATAGTGTGGCTAAGTACAGCTCCAAGCACAGTTTGCTGATGACACCAATGATATCAGCTGAGTCAAAGGTAGTGATGAATCAGCAAATAGGAGGAAGATTGAAAATCCGGTTGACTGGTGCCATAACAACAACCTCTCACTCAACATCGGCAAAGCCAAAGAGCTGACTATCGATTACAGGAAGAAGACAGAAATCGATGAGCCAGTCCTCATTGGAGGAATAGAAGTGAAGAGATTTGGTAGAATTAAATTTCTTGCTATTAACATATCAGAGGATCTGTCCGGGTACCAGCACATAAGTGTCATCATAAAAAAGGCATGGCACCACATTAGAAGAATCAGCGTGTCATTGAAAGCTTTGACTAACTTTTATAAATGCACAGAGGAAAGTATCCTATCTGGTTGTATCATGGGCTGTTATGAAAGCCTCAATGTCCAGGAACAGAGAAGACTGCAGAAAGTGATGGATGCAGCTCAGTTCATCACAGGCAAAGCCCTCCCCACTATTGAGCACAATTACACGGAGTGCTGACACGAGAAAGCAGTATCATTCATCAAGGACCCCCACCTTCCAGATAATGGCCTTTTCTGCCATTGGATGGGAGTCAGGTCCCACTACACCAGGTTCAGGCACAGTTATTACACTACATCCATCAGGCTCCTGTACCGGCATGGATAACTTCAACCACTTTTGTCCAATGACTTTTCAATAACTTTTGCCCAACGCCAGTGCCCTAGGCCTGAGTCGACATAATAGTAGCAGTAACCACTACTCTGAACTGATTCTATGACCTACAGAGTCACCTTCAATGACACTTTACAACTCATGGTCTCAGAATTATTTTTTATTTGCATAGTTTATTGTCTTTTGCATATTGTTTGTTTGTCATTCTTTAAGTATGGCTTTTCATAAATTCTATCGTATCTCTTTTTCCTGTAAATGCCTGCAAGAAAATAAATCTCAGGGTAGTAAGCGTTAATAGATAGATACTTTCATAATATATTTACTTTGAACTTTGATTCACCATTTCTACCATCATCAGTTTGTTTTGTGACTTCCTTAAAAAAACTGATCGGGCTTGTGAGGTAAAACCTGCCCCTCACAAAGTCATGCTGACGTCGGTAATGACACTATGCTTCTTCAAATGCTCATAAATCCTTACTTAAGTTCCCTTTCCACCCCTAACACTGGTTTCTAACTCCCAGAATTATCCCTGTTACTTTTTCTGAATAAAGGAACGTTGGTCATCATCCAGTTCTCTGGGACTACTTCTGTTGCCACTGAGGACACAAAGATCACAAAGATAATCATCAATTTCTTCCCTCACTTCCCCTACTAAACTAGGGTATATACCGTCCAGCTCTGGCTATCAAGAACTCCAAAATGCCTCTTCCTTCATCTCAGCATTCTCCAGCATATTAACCTGTTCTGTGCTGACATCACTTTTGTCAAGGTCCCTCCCTCTGTTGAACACAGAAAAGCAATGTATTCATTAAACACCGCCCCTACTTCTACCAGCTCAAGGCAATATTTCAGAATCAGAGTCAAGTTTATTATCACCAGCATGACTTGTGAAATCTGTTAACTTAGCAGCAGTTTAATGCAATAATTGATAATATAGAAAGAAAAAAATAAATAAGTAAATCAATTACAGTAAGAATGTATACAGAGATTAAAATTAGTGCAAAAATGGAAATGATACATATATTTATCAAAAAGTGAGGTAGTGATCATGGGTCAATGTCCACTTGGGAATCGGATGGCAGAGGGGAAGAAGCTGTTCCTGAATAGCTGAGTGTGTGTCTTCAGGCTTCTGTACCTCATTCCTGATGGTAGCCATGAGAAGAGGGCATGTCCTGGGTGATAGGAGTCCTTTCTGAGGCACCGTCCCTTGAAGATGTCTTGGATTCTACAGAGGCCAGTACCCAAAATGGAGCTGATTAATTTTACAACTTTCTGAGGTTTCTTTTTTTTTGTAATTTATTTTTTTATTGAAGTTCATCATCAAACAGACATTTCCATAAGATGTATTTCAGACATTGTACATATATATCATATAATCATATATATCACAAATCTCCACCAAGTATTTATCTGAAGTATACACTTATATACTCCTGCATTTTTCTATCATCCATGTGCCCACCTAAGAGTTTCTTAAAACTCCCTAATATATCTGCCTCTACCACCACCATGTTCTATGCATCCACCATTCCATGTAAAAGAACTTACCTCTAACATCCCCCATACCTTCCTCCAATTATCTTAAATTTATGCTCCTCATATATATCCCTTGTCCATGATATTCTGAAGGTCAGAGCATAGTGGTCACGATCTCCAAGATGCTTGCGCACTGAGATATCTGTCACCTGACCAAGTTGATTGCCTAGTTCAAGATGCAATATGGCCTCTCCTCTAGTTGACTTGCTCACAGAATGTGTCAGGAGTCCTTCCTGACGAATTCCACCCCATCTAAACTTTTAGCACTAAGGTGATGTAAATCAATATGAGTCACTCATGGCAACGGGCCTGTTATTTTTGCTCCTCTTGATCTGCCCTTCAGTGCCCCTGTTGCTATATAGAATATTCCCGAGAGAGTGACTGCTCCCTTCCTGTTTCTGACTTCTACCCACACTGACTCAATAGATTGTCCCTCCACGACATTCTCCCTTTCTGCAGCTGTGATACTATCCCTGATTATTAACACCACTTCCTCCTTCCCCTCCCCCTCTTTGACTTCCCTCCCTGTCGTTTTTGAAACATATAAACCCAGAACAGCAGTCAAACCTGCCCTAGCAGCTGCCAAGTCTCCACAATACTCACAACATCCTTTAGAAAAATAATTTCTCCTATCAGCTCCTTGCTGAGTAAGCCATCTATTAACAGTTGTCAGTGATATGCAGGACAGGCTGATGCCTTTGTTTACATCACAACACAATTATGTTTATTCGCAACATATGCTCATTTAGGAAACATCTGGCTCTGAGGCAGAATTTGCCAGCACATTCCAGGGTTTCCAGGTAATACAGCAGAAAAACTGTAAGGAAGAATTTCACCCTGGGTAGGTATATTGTAAGCTCATTCCTCCTAACTGTATATAGAAAGAATTCCCTTCATTCTTGCCCCTTACAAATGGATTCAAGGATACATTTCCTTTAATTTCTTAATTACATACGATCCCTTTAAATTACTTCCAGCATTGAAGTGTTAAAGCCAACCATTCAGCCTCATCAGTTTATGAAGTCATTTATGCTCCACTGAAGTCATTCTGTTCATCCCCACGTAGTTCCATCAGAATAATCCTGCCCTTTATGATTATCTATACTCTTCTTAACCGGCTGGTGGTGTAGTGGCATCAGCGCTGGACTTTGGGGCGAGAGGTCCTGAGTTCAAATCCAGCCAGCTCCCTTGCACGCTCTCCATCTGTGCCTGGGTTGAGTGTCAAGCTAGCAACACCTCACAAAAAAAACCTGGAGAGCGATTGGTTCTGCCAGGTTTCAGATGCCCAAGACACACCGTACGATGAGCAATCACCAAAAAGAACGATGCAAAAAGCTTGTCATGACGGCATCCCGACGACTCCACCAGGAGTTAAGGGCACACACATACACTTCTTAAACACATCCACTTGTCATCCATCCACTGCTAAATGAACAACAAAGTCATCCGTTTCCAGTGAATTTAACAAAAAACAATTGCACCTTTGAGGAAAAGGTCTCCCCTCTGTCCAGTATTTATCTGTCAGTCAACAACATATAACTGCTCCTTTAAAGTTTTACTTATGGAATTTGCCCTGTGTCAAAGCTCTATATTACTTATATAGTAGCATGATCACTCAAGACAAGTATGGTGGTCTCCGAAGGGGTTGTCTATTGGTGGATGTAGAGGCCAATCAAGGACAAACACATTTTGATGCAGCATAGGCTGAGTAAGTGGTGACTAATGGTTGGCAACCTTGATTGTTCAGTCTCTCCTTTCACACCTCCCACTTGTTCTCTGTGGCACAGCAGTGGCCGTTCTTGCTATGTTTTGTAACGCCAAAAGATTAACTTAATTGCAAGAAAAAGGGAGTCCAAGAGATGTGAGCCTTAATTCATTTTTATGTTAAGTGAGGTGCAAGCATGTCACATAGAGGTGTGATAACGTATGCCATTTACATACTTCTACATAAAACTACCATTGCATTATGTAAACAACAAAGAATGCTTAGTCAAACAATATATTTATAATATTACTCAAATACAAAATACATTTATTATCAAAGTATGTATGCAGTATACAACCTTGAGATTTATCTTCCCACAGTAAGCCATGAAACAAAGAAAACCATGGAACCCATTCAAAGAAAATCTCAAATGTCCAAAAAAAATAAAAGAACTAATTGTGTAAGTGGCAAAAAAAAGCAAAAAACATCGACCCACAAAGTCAATGGAACAGTCCAGGAATTTTCAATTTTAGCTCAGTGCAGTTCAATCTAGTACTGTGTTGTTGGTTGACTTCAGGTTGCAGACAGACTGCCCTGATTAATATCACACAAAATAGCAACAGAAAAAGGACAGAGAGAGAGAGAGAGAGAGAGAGAGAGAGAGAGAGAGAGAGAGAGAGAGAGAGAAGGAGGTGGAAGCAGGGAGGGGATAGGCAGAAGAGGTGAAGAAGGAATGTAAGGGGAAAGCACTATGGGTAGTAGAAGAAGGCAGAATCATGAGAGAGGTGATAGGCAGTTGGAAGAGGAGACAGAGTGAAAGTGGGATGGGGGAAGGGAGGGGGAGGGAATTACTGGAAGTTGGAGAATTCGATGTTCATACCAAGGGGCTGGAGGCTACCCAGACGGTATATGAGGTGTTGCTCCTCCAACCTAAGTTTGGCCTCATCATGGCAGTAGAGGAAGCCATGTATGGACATATCCGAATGGAAATGGGAAGCTAAAAAAGTAATTTTGTGAGTTTTCTGAAGGAGGTCACCTTTGCTTGTGTTGTTCACTGGCGCCATCTTCTACAAATATTATTGAAATATTAAAAACATCACACATTTTCCAGCTTAGCTATAAACTCCAACTCAATGTAGAGTTTATCTCAACTATATATACAATATAATATATCTTACAACTACTATACAGACATCCCGCTTGGTAAATTCAACATTGTCCCATTTAGACGTAAAGATTTAATCGCTGTGGAGGCTCTCTTGCTCTTGCAGGATGATGTCTTTCCAAGGAGAATCACTCCACTTGGCGAGTGGGACTTGTGGTTGTGACACAATCTCAGGCTCTGTGTCTCCTCCAGGGTAGTTGTAGGAGTTAACTCTAAGGCTGTTGTTCTGAGACGCTCCCGACTGTGCCAGCTTCTGGGATTTAGATGCTTTAACACCCTGTTAAAGCACCCGTAGATGCTGTACGGACAGCTGACGCGGTGAGGGTTGAGTCAGCCCATGCCCGCAGCTGTCTTGGCCACCTGCCCTCCTGGGTCCAGGCAGATCCAGCAACAGTCTGTGGTGCTGCAGATGAGGGTAGGGGATCATGTGGAAGACATTAGTTTCTACATTATTGACCCTCCACTCATGCCCCTGATCCTTGGGTACTCTTGGTTATACTAGCACAACCCATCCATGGATTGAAGGAAGGGGAGAATCATTGCTTGCTACAGTCATTGTAAGAGGGTTTGTTTGTGGCACGGTATTCCGACACCCAGAACTCTCTCATGACCAGTGCCCAACAGGGGAACAGCCTTCAGCACGAGGGAACCTGAGACCTTCTGGAGACCTAGTACGGTCCTCAGTTCTGACCCATGGGACTGTGTGAGTTCTGACACAGTGTCGTCAGGATCCCACAACAACTAGAGAAAAGGTATTTACAGTTCAGGAGAGGTCCAAGGAGATGCCTGAGCAGTCAGGGAAACTTGCCGCTAAGCCGCAAATACACTGACCTGACTCCAGTCACAAAAGCGTCTCGGACCAAGAGTTCTGCATACTGTTCCGCTGTGAGCGTTTGGCAGTCACAAGTCCGCACGAGTGCCTGTAGAGCTCGGAGAAATTCAGCAGTCGACTCCGTAGGCCGCTGTTTTCGTGTTGCCAAGTGATGCCGGGCATAAACTGCGTTCACCGGCCGCAGGTACTGTCTTTTGAGGGCGTCAAGTGCCCCCTCGTAGGTCGAGAGGTCCCTGATGAATGAATAAACTTTTGGGGCGACCCTCGAGAGGAGAAGTCTGAGCCTAACAGCTGAGTCGGTGGCACGAACCTCCTCCAAGTATGATTGGAAGCATACAAGCCAGTGTTCAAAGGCAAGAGCTGCTTCAGGGTCTTGGGGGTCCAAATCTAAGCGTTCTGGGCGTAAAACGGTTTCCATGTTTTAACTTCCAGTCAATAAAATTGATGCACCATCAATAACTCACGCTGAGACTTAGGAAGCGAGATATCGGCTTTTATTGACTGGAAGAATAAACAACACTACATCCTGGGGAAAATGAGGGAGAGCAGCAGCCCACAGTCGCCTTTATACAGGGGTCTGTGGGAGGAGCCACAGGAGCAGTCAGCAGGGTCTGTGGGAGGAGCCACAGGAGCAGTCAGACAGGTATATCTAGTTCACCACAACCACCGAGCACTCAAGCGTGAGCAAAGCAATAGCAAAGACACAGACTTCGCGTTTCACCCGGCATTCGACAGACCACAGGTTCTCTCTCTCCCTAATAAGGGAGAAGGAGGTGTCTCTGTTTTTTCCTCAGAGAGCGGGGGGACATAACAAACAACTGTCGGTGTATTGAAAGCAGTCTTCTACTCATCGCCTTCCCTAATACGGACCAGGTTGTCTGCACTCCGTAGGTCTAGTTCTGTGAATAATCTCGCCTCTTGGAGCATCTCAAAAGCTGTTTACGAAAGAACTTTGTGAGATTAGGGAGAGGACTCACAGGTTTGTCAAATCCTCTTTATCACCTAAGAAGAATCGAGAGTCATCCTTGAAGGAAGATCCAGAGGAGATAGCAACATCCAAGCCAGCTGAAATCCCTTCCGTCTACAAGAACTTGGAGGAAGTCTTCAGCGAGGGAGAGGCTTCGACTCTTCCACCTCACCGAGCCTACGACTGTGCTACAAACCTGCTGCCTGGTACATGTCCCCACGGGGTCAATTGTATGTGCTCTCAGGCCCAGAGAGAAGCGCAATGGAAGAGTCTATAAAGGAAGCTCTTCCCAGGGTTTCTTTGGGCCCTCCACCTCACCTGCTGGTGCAGGCTTCTTCCTTGTATAAAAGAAAGATGGGAGTCTGTGGCTGAGCATTGTTTATAGGGATTAAACTGCATAAGAGCCAAGAATCGCTACCCCTTTCCACTCATGAACACAGCTTTTGAGATGCCCCAAGGGGGCCAGATTATTCACAAAACTAGACCTACGGCGTGCAGACAATTTGGTCCATATTAGGGAAGGCAATGAGTGGAAGACTGTTCGATACACCGACAGCAAACTATGAGTACCTGGTTATGACCTTCGACCTTGTGAATGCACCAGCCGTTTTCCAAGATGTACTCCAGGATACCCTCCATAAGTATGCCTTTGTCTACTTGGATGATACTCTAATCTTCTCAAAGTCCATGGAGAAACAGGTCGCTCACATCAGCAACATTTTAAAGAGGCTTCTAGACCATGGACTTCATGTCAAGTTGGAGAAGTCAGAGTTTCAGGTGACGACTGTATCATATTTGAGTTTCATCATCTCCAATGGCAATCTCAGCTTCACTGACGATATTAAGAAATCCACGATCCCTTTTGTCTGGACAATTGAAGTGGAGGCTGTTTTTGCAGAACTTAAGCAGCAGCTCACATCAGCTTCCATCTTGGTTACTCAAAACCTGGACCTCCTGTTCATCATGAAAGTGGATGCCTCAGATATCGGAGGGGGTGCTGTCTTATCTCAACAATCATCTTCAGATAGTAAACTGCAAGCATGTGCATTCTCCTGCAGGCGGCTGTCCCCGGCAGAGAGGAGCTATGACATCGGGAATCGGAAGCTTATTGTGGTTAAGTTAGCCTTGGAGGAATGGCACCACTGGCCAGAGGAGGCCAAGAACCCTTCTATCATTTTGATCGACCACAAGAAACTGACGTATTCAGGAAGCCAAGAGGCTGAATTTCAGACAGGCAAGGTGGGCTTTGCTCTTTAACCACTTTGAATTCATCCTGACCTATTGTCTGGGGGTCGAAGAACCAGAAGCCAGATGCCCTGTCCTGTCAGTTTTACGAACTGGAACGAGAGGAGCAGTGTACCACTATCTTGCCCCAGGCCAGGGTGGTAGCACCAGTTCACTGGGGAATCAACACTCTTGTTCATATGACCCAAGCATGAGGGGAGGTTCCTAGAAATGGTCCTCCGAGCTGGCTGTTTGTCACAAATTCTATCCGGTCCCAACTACTCCATTGGGGACATGCATCGAGAATGACCGAATAGCTAGGGATTACCAGGACCCTCGAGTTTATCAAGAGGAGAAATTGTTGGCCCGGACTGACAAAAAAGGCTCAGCAGTACATGCAGGCAAGCAAGGTGTGTGCCCGGAACAAGGAGCCCAGTACACAACGTCAAGGACTCCTCCCCCACTGCCTGCTCTGGAAATCAGAATCAGGTTTATTATCACCGGCATGTGACTTGAAATGTGTTAACTTAGCAGCAGCAGTTCAATACAATACATAATCTCGCAGAGGAAAAAAAATAAATAAAATTAAAATAATAATCCCAGTAAATAAACAAATCAATTACATACTGTATATTGAATAGATTTTTTTTAAAAAACATGCAAAAACATAAATACTGTATATTTTTTAAAAAGTGAGTTAGTGTCCAAAGATTCAATGCCCATTTAGGAATCGGTTGGCGGAGGGGAAGAAGTTGTTCCTGAATCACTGAGTGTGTGCCTTCAGGCCTCTATACCTCCTACCCTGGGTGCTGGAGGTCCTTAATAATGGACGCTGCATTTCTGAGACACCGCTCCCTAAAGATATCCTGGGTACTTTGTAGGCAAGTACCCAAGATGGAGCTGACTAGATGTACAACCTTCTGCAGCTTCTTTTGGTCCTGTGCAGTAGCCCCTCCATACCAGACTGTGATGCACACCCTGGGCACACATCTCCAATGACTTTGTCACAGGTCTCCCACCATTCAAGGGGAAGTCAGATATCATGGTAGTTATCAATACATTTTTGAAAGCCTGCAAGCATTGGAGAAGCCACTGTCTGCAGCAGAGATGGCCAAAATTGTCCTGGTCCAGGTTTGTAAGATACATGGATTTCCAGTGGACAAGTGGACATTGTTTCAGATCACAGTCTACAATTCACATCACATGTCTGGAGGGTTTTCTGTAAACAGACAGGGACAACAGCAAGCCTTTTCTCTGGGTTTCACATACAGTCTGAAGGCCATATGGAGCAGACCAATCAAGATTTAGAACATACCCTATAAGATGCCTGGCCTCGGAAAGAGCTGATGAGTAGTGTGACCATTTGATGTGGGTAGAGGTCACCCACAACACCTTACAGCATTTGTCACCGTTCCAGCGCCGGTTTGATTATCTATCCCCCGTGTCTCTTTCCAGAACAGGAGGCTGAGTTTGGGGTCCCTGCAGCTGAAGATCTCATCCAATGCTGCAAACAAAAAAAAAATAGATTAGGGCAAGAGAGATTTTGCTGGACTCTACCCGGAAACCAGAGACCAAGGCAAGCTAAAAGAAAAGTCAAGGACCAGCTTTACAGCCTGGGTAACAGGTCTGGCTGCCCACTCATGATTTGTTTCTCCAAGTGGGATCTAAAAAGTTGCCGCCCAAGTTTACTGGACTCTTCAAAATCCTGAGGAAAGTAAACTCGGTGGCTTACACCTTGCAGCTCCCCAAGATCCTAAAGATCAATCCCACCTTCCACATCTCTAAATTAAATCCTGACCGCATCAGCCCCTTAGCCCCACCACCATCAGCCCCGCTGCCCCCAGGCTTATCGAGGGGGAACAGATCATCACAGTGAGAAGACGTTTGGACTCACATACTATTCGATCAATACTCCATGGACTGGGAAGGATTTGGACCCGAGGAGAGGTGCTGGGTGCCCGAAATTGGTGTGCACCCAGATGGAAGCTCTAGACAAGTTTGTAGAACACACCGCATTTGCAGAAAACTGCTAAAATAAAATAGCTAACAGCATAGCAGTAGAAATTCAATAAATCATATCCTTAACCAGTGTATTACATTCTCTCCCCACCAAAAATAGTCATGTCCTCATGTCTTTGTAAGTCTTCAGAGCTGATCAAACCATTATTATTAACACGGTACTCAAGTGAATTTTGAGAGTTCAGGATTCCCAATCCATTTGTCAGTGGAGGTAACATATCTCAATATCGTGACTGACACAACACACTGTTTTCCAGGTGCATCATATGCCAGCTATCTGGAAGTTTCCTGACTGAGAACTCCTTATCTCATCTTCAGCCTCAGCCACTCCTTGTAACTGTCCCTGTTTACTTGGGAATGCCTCCCCATGTCTATCACTCACACCTTCTGGTGACTCAGTCCCTCCTGCAACCTGACTGAACTCAGTCTAAGAAGGTTCTGCTGAACATCTTCAACCTTCGCTGATGCTAACCAGCATGACCTCTCTCAGATAGGTCACTCTAGCTACTCCCCCAGGATGTAACGTGGCAGGTTTACATAATTCCTCATTTATGCTCATCATCCTGCTTAGGAGGATCTTGCACCTTCCCAGAAGCAGCTCTGAAAACCAGTGAATGGACAAGGTTTTCAAAAATTTCTCTCCATTTCTCTCGTTGCTTGCTCTCACGAGCCTTCTCACAATGGGAGTATTTGTTTCCACAAGAATGGAAACTTCACCATTTTCAATCGGATCCAGGCAGACCAACACTGTTGTAAAAATAATCTCAGCTACTCCAACGTCTGCTTCCAAAATCTCCAGTTTCAGCAACAAGTAATCATCATACGGGTAATCATCAGCAGTAAGCCCCCAGACATCAAGGGCATTGAGTGGCATCAATGGTAATGCATTACATACTGGTTGTAAAAAGATCTGTGGGGTAATGCTGATTGGCATGCACTCTCTCCAAGATGCCAGCCCGTTCCTTCACTAGGTCTCTTTTTGCTTCTTCTTTTCTCTGTTTGATTAACCACTGACTTACTTGGTGAAGGTTTTTTTCTTGAAATGTCTATCCTCTCCACAGTTGTAACAGAAAATGCCAGTCTTCTTTCTAGTCAAAAGACCCACTTCAGCAGCATTCGTCAGCTTATTAAGTCCTACAGGTGGGTTGGGTTTCCTAACGAATGTGTCACATTTAGCTGAAACAATTGCAGACATCCACCAAGACAGCTCAGTTCGAAGGTGGCATCAGGAGTTACTTTAGCAACAGAGGATACCACTGAAGACAAATCTCAGCTTTTGGAAACATTCCACTCCTCAATCATATTTTCCTCCTTTCTAACTTCTCTGAGTAACTCAGTAAAAGACGCAGGAGGACGCATCTTGTAAGTCGTTCGAATGCGTAGAGCAACATGTCATGTGACAGCACGCCTTTCATAACTTGCACCATCCTCATGCAATTTCTCTCAGACAGTTGAATGACTCCAACCTGAAAAGATAGGCAGAAAGCTTCTTTCCTTCCTCCTGGATTGTGTGCCTAAACTTCATCATGAGATCGGCTGAACTTTCAGTGGTACCAAGAGCATCTTACAGAGCTTGCATATAGTTAGCTGATGTGGCTAAAGAATTTTCTACCTGACAGAACCTCACGACATCAGCCTTTGTTGTTGTTCAGTCGTTAAGTCAAGTCCGACTCTTCATGACCTCATAGACCATCAGGTCCATAGGGTTTTCATGGCAAGATACTGAAGTAGATTGCCAGGCCTTTCTTTTGCGTAGATACTGCTGCTGCCCAGGTTGGGATCCGGCTGGATTTTAAACTCAGGACCATCTGCCTTGAGGTCCAGTGCTGATGCCACTACACCATAGCCAGCCCACTACATCAGCCACCAGACCCTTTAAACTCTGTACTAATTTAAACACTCTATTTCTTTCATATTATCTGAGCACTGCCATTTAACTGGTAACTGAAATGTCTGATCCACTCAAGCCTCATATTCTTCTTCCCTATTGGGTGCGGGCTTAACTCCAGAGAAAATTCTCAGCCTGCGATAACTTTGGCTCTCCACAGGTACACTTTGGCACTTATTAACCAGCGATGTAATAGCCAAAGCCAGCTCAGGACTTAAATCAACCACTGAAGGAACATTGGACCTTTCACATCAGACAACTCCTTTCCCTCACTTCGCAGAAATGAGAGCAACTTGTCTTTAAAATCTTTACCCTCAGCTACATTCTGCTGCATCTTGACTGATATGGACTGGCTTTGGCCCCACATCTCCAGGTACCCTTATCATATTGAGCAGTGGGACTTCAATCACGTCATTGGTAGTCATATCGCATCCGACCTTAAACTCCACGGCATCCATAATAAAGTATCTTAATTATAACACACCTCTCTTTCCATAAAACACTTGTTTAAATGCTGATTTAAACACACAAATAAACTACTTAATTAATCCTTATACAGCATTCGATCACCAGATGAAGCCCTCAAAAATGTAACTATCTCACCATGGCTTGTATCAAACTTGGTTCATTAGCCAACTCTGGCTAACAGCCAATCAACTCAGTATTGCATGGGTAATGGTGAAAGAAACTAGTGTTTTGTGGAAAGTGAGGTCCTAAGTTGAGCAAATGGCTCCTTAACTCAAGCAAAGCCAAAGTGCTAGTCAATGATACTTAACTAACAGACCACAATGCATTTACAAAAAACTGCTTAAATAAAATAACCAACAGCATAGCAGTAGAAATTCAATAAAACATGTCCTTAATCAGGGCATTACATGTTAATTGGCTGCTATGTTCCTTATGTTACAGAAGTAACTAAACTTTAGAAGAGTTGTTAATGATTTTTTGGGCATCCCATCAATCAGAAACATTGTTAATATCTTTTGAAAGTAGAGAGGTAATAGAAGAAATGCTTTCTTGAAAAAGTACTGAGAAAGAAATAATGCACATTTTTTCAAGATTTTCACAGTCTTTGGAAGTCTGAAAGTGTTTTGTAATTTATGGCAGTATTTTTTTAATTTTACTTGCTGTAGCAACCAATCTATACACAGCATGGGCTCTGAAACCACAAAGGTCACTTTAATTTTAGTACTACCCATTGAGAAATAGGCCAGGGCACATCTCCAGTGGTCTTCTTTGAATTAGCACCATGAAATCCTTTATGTAAGGGGATATAAGGGCTCATTTAGAAATTCATTCAAAAGATGGCTGCTTCAGATTACAAAAAATGAGTTGGATTCTCGGCATGCATGTTTTGTTCAAGATTTGGGAGTGGAGAGTGAATCAACAAATTTCAGGCAAAGAGGCAACCTACACAACTATTGGTGTTACATTGTGTTTATTGATGTTCAGTCCTTTTAAGCATTTGCAAGATGGAGCTGACACTGCAGTGATAGGTTGTAATTGCTGCTTACTACCAAAGGGATGGGGTACTGTGATGTTCAGATCGTGACTTCTATCGTGAGATCAATTTGGATCTGTTCTTGGAATTTACAGTTTAAACTTAGCATTTCTACAAACCTCACCATGTAAATATAGCTCTGCTCTGGGACGGGCCGAATGTGGCCTCCAGAGGTTAAAAGTTCCAAACATTTCTAAGGACCACCAAAAGTGCTTACTTTTGTAAAATCATGGTATGACATGCAATGCCAGTAATTTCAGAGCAAAGGCCTTTTGAAATCCCTTGGGCAATATTGGGTTGATGTAACATTCTTGTGTAGGTGGATTTGTTAAACATGCTTTCCAATGAATGACAAATATTTTTGAAAAGCATTTGGTCTGATATTTGTTATTTCCTGTTGGCTTCCTCGTAGTGTTTCAGATGTTAAAATGGCCCAGCTTTCCCTTTTATCAATAAATAGTTGCTAATGAAATTGAATAGTATAAGAGATGCTCAAAAACTTTCATAGAAACAGAGAAACATAGAAAACCTACAGCACAATACAGCTTTTTGGCCCACAAAGCTGTGCTGAACATGTCCTTACCTGAGAAATTACCTAGGGTTTTTCTGAGCTCCGTATACCTGTCCAGGAGTCCCATCGTATACGCCTCCACCACCATTGCCAGCAGCCCATTCCACACACTCACCACTCTGCGTAAAAAACTTACCCCTGACATCTCCTCTGTACCTACTTCCAAGCACCTCAATACTGTGCCCTCTCATGTTAGCCATTTCAGCCCAGGGAAAAAGCCTCTGACTATTCTCGCGATCAATGCCTCTCATCATCTTATACATCTCTATCAGGTCACCTCTCATCCTCCGCTGCACCAAGGAAAAAAGGCCGAGTTCACTCAATCTATTCTCATAAGGCATGCTCCCCAATCCAGGCGACATCCTTGTAAATCTCCTCTGCACCCTTTCTGTAGTTCCCACATCCTTCCTATAGTGAGGCAACCAGAAATGAGCACCGTACTCCAAGTGGGGTCTGACCAGGGTCCTATATAGCTGCAACATTACCTCTTGGCTCTTGAACTCAATCCCACGATTGATGAAGGTCAACGCACCGTATGTCTTCTTAACCATAGAGTCAACCTGCACAGCAGCTTTGAGTGTCCTATGAACTCGGATCCCAAGATCCCTCTGATCCTCTATACTGACAAGAGTCTTACCATTAAAACTATATTCTGTCACCATATTTGACCTACCAAAACGAATCACCTCACACTTATCTGGGTTGAAATCCATCTGCCACTTCTCAGCCCAGTTTTGCATCCTATCAATGTCCCGCTGTAAGATCTGACAGCCCTCCACACTATCCACAACACCTCCAACCTTTGTGTCATCAGCAAATTTACTAACCCATCCCTCCACTTTCTCATCCAGGTCATTTATAAAACTCACAAAGAGTAGGGGTCCCAGAACAGATCCCTGAGGCACCCCACTGGTCACCGACCTTCATGCAGAATATGACCCGTCTATAGCCACTCTTTGCCTTCGGTGGGCAAGCCAGTTCTGGATCCACAAAGCAATGACCCCTTGGATCCCATGCCTCCTTACTTTCTCAATAAGCCTACATGGGGTGCCTTATCAAATGCCTTGCTAAAATCCATATACACTACATCTACGGCTCTACCCTCATCAGTGGTTAGTCACATCTTCAAAATATTCAATCAGGCTCCTAAGTTACAACCTGCCTTTGACAAAGCCATGCTGACTATTCCTAATCATATTATGTCTCTCCAAATGTTCCTAAATCCTGCCTCTCAGGATCTTCTCCATCAACTTACCAACCACTGAAGTAAGACTCACTGGTCTATAATTTCCTGGGCTATCTCTACTCCCTTTCTTGAATAAGGGAACAACATCCGCAGCCCTTCAATCCTCTGGAGTCTCTCCCATCCTCATTGATGATGCAAAGATCATTGCCAGAGGCTCAGCAATCTCCTCCCTCACTTCCCACAGTGGCCTGGGGTATATCTCGTCCTGTCCTGGTGACTTATCCAACTTGATGCTTTCTAAATACTCCAACACATCCTCTTCCTTAATATCTACATGCTCAAGCTTTTCATCCCTACAATCGCCAAGATCCTTTTCCGTAGTGAATACTGAAGCAAAGTACCCATTAAGTACCTCTGCTACCTCCTCCGGTTCCATACACATTTCTACTGCACACTTGATTGCTCCTATTCTTTCATGTCTTATCCTTTTGCTCTTCACATACTTGTAGAATGTCTTGTGGTTCTCCTTAATCCTGTCCGCCAAGGCTTTCTCATGGCCCCTTTTGGCTCTCTTAATTTCTTTCTTAAGCTCCTTCCTGCTTGCCTTATAATCTTCTTGATCTCTAACATTACCTAGCTCTCTGAACCTTTTGTAAGATTTTCTTTTTTTCTTGACTAGATTTATTACACCCTTTGTACACCATGATTCCTGTACCCTTCCATAACTTCCCTGTAATATTGGAAAGTACCTATACAGAACTCTACACAAAAATTCCCTGAATATTTGCATCATTTCATCCGTACTTTTCCCTGAGAACATCTGTTTCCAATTTAAGCTTCCAAATTCCTGCCTGATAGCCTCATAATTCCCCTTACTCCAATTAAACTCTTTCCTAAATTGTGATCACTATCTCCAATATGCTCTCCCACTGAGAGATCTGACACCTGACCAGGTTCATTTCCCAATACCAAATCGAGTACAGCCTCTCCTCTTGTAGGTTTATCTACATATTGTGTCAAGAAACCTTCCTGAACACACCTAACAAACTCCACCCCATCTAAACCCTTCTCACTAGGACAATGCCAATCAAAATTTGGGAAATTAATATCTCCTACCATGACAATGCTGTTATTTTTATACCTTTCCAGAATCTGTCTCCCTATCTGCTCCTCTATGTCCCTGTTACTACTGGGTGGTCTATAAAAAAACACCCAGTACAGTTATTGACCCCTTCCTGTTTCTATCTTCCACCCACAGAGACTCCGTAGACAATCGCTCCATGTCTTCCTCGTTTTCTGCAGCCATGACACTATCTCTGATCAACAGTGCCATGCCCCCACCTCTTCTGCCTCCCTCCTTGTCCTTTCTGAAACATATAAAGCCTGTACTCGAAGTAACTATTCCTGCCCCTGAGCCATCCAAGTCTCTGTAATGGCCACAAATAGCTCATGTCTTCCAGCTGGGTTAAATCTTTGAATAGAGTATGGTGGATTAGTGTCGTGGCTCATACGTGTCTCTTTTCCCTATTTAAAGCATTGACTGTAGCTAGCATAGACTCTAGAATCAAAGCTATTACCAGACCACAAGAACAACATCTCACTGAACGTCAGCAAACCCAAAGCGTTGATTATTGACTACTGCAGAAGGAAATCAGAGGTTCTTGAGCCAGCACTCATCAGGGGATTGGAGATGGAGAGGGACAGTAACTTAAAATTCCTTGGCGTTAGCATTTCAGAGGATCTGTCCTGGGATCAGCACAAAGGAGGCACAACAATGCTTCCACTTTCTTGGAAGTTTGCATAGACTCGACGTGTCATCAGAAACTCTGACGACCTTCTACAGATGCACAGTGGAGAGTTTACTGACCGGTATGGAAACGCTTGTGCCCATGACTGGAAAGGGCTACAAAAAGTAGTGGATATGGCCCAGTCCATCATAGAAAAAGCCCTCCCTTCTATTGAGAACATCCACAAGGAGCGCTACCACAAGAAAGTAGAATCCATCATCAAGGACCCCCACCATCCAGGCCATGCTCTCTCCTCACTGCTACCATCTGGAAGAGGATACAGGAACTTAGGTCACATGCTATCAGGTTGAGTAACAGCTGATACTCTTCAACCAGCAGGTTCCCGAACCAAACTCATCTCAACACTGGAATTATTCCAAACCTATAGTCTCACTTTCAAGGACTCTACAACTCATGTTTTACTATTAATTCATTATGTATGTTCTGGGTAGATGGCGCTTGTCAGCCTGGGAATTCAGTCCATCTAAGAGAGGGAAAACTCTGATTTCAAACCTTCGCTGCCTTGCGGCCATACCCACTCATGGGAAAGGCTTCAGGAGTAAACCCTGAGGACAAATCCGGAGCTGGAGTCCCTAAGGCAGTCTGACGTTGCCTTCAACCTCGCTCTGGCAACTCCTGCGACGTCACTGGTGCCAAGTTGTATCGGTCCTTGCCCTTACTTTGGACAACATCAGTAACATGGAGAGGGGAGACTTGCTGCATGGTCATCTGCTGGTTTTCCATACAACCTTGCGCCCTGCGCCCTGGAGAGGACTTTCCAGGCGCAGATCCATGGTCTTGCGAGACTAACGGATCCCATCATCATTCATTATGTATGTATTGATTTAATTAATTATTATTTATCTTCTTTTGCACATTAGTTGTCTGCCTATCTTTCTTTGTGTATAGTCTTTCATTGATTATATTGCATTTCTCTGTATCTGTTGTGAATGCCCACCAGAAAATGTACTTTGACAATAAATTTACTTTGATCATTGAACTTGGAATTACTTTCACTGACATATGTCACTATCAGATATGTCAGTTTTCTGGATCAATGGAATCTCCTCCGGGGAAAGTACGAGCTGTACAAAAGGTTATACCTGAACCTAACAGGAAGCAATATCTTTGCGGCAGGTTTGCTAGTGCTACTCGAGAGGGTGTAAATCAATTTGGCAGGGGAATGGGAACTGGAGTCATAGGACTGAGGATGAGGTTGTTGGTTTACAGAGGCAGTGGATAGTGAGACTGCTAGAAAGGAGACGTTGATGATAGGGCAAAATTGTAGTCAATGGGATGAGTTGCAATGTAAAAGGGAGACAAAATCAGAAAGGATAATAAGTACAGGACTGAAGGTATTATACTTGAATGCACATAATATACTGAATAAGACAGATGAACTTGTAGCACTGTTAAAGGATCTTCTTTCAGCCATGATTCAGAGATGGTCACAACTTCAGATATAAAAAGCATACAAGAAAAGTGAGAGTAGATGGAAAATGATGCTGGAGAAATAATAATGAAAGACAAGGAAATGGCAGATGGACTAAATAAATATTTAGCATCAGTCCACTGTGGAAGACACAAGCAGTATGCTGGAAGATAGGGAGTGTCAGGGGGCAGAAGTTCTTAGGAAACTGAAAGAGCTGAAGGTAGATAAGTCATCTGATCTTCAGCTCAGGGTTCTGAAAGAGGTGGCTGAAGAGATTGTGCAGGAATTAATAATGATCTTTCAAGAATCAATTGATTCTGGAATGGTTCAGGAGGACTGGGAAAATGCAAGTGTGATGCCACTCTTCAAGAATTGAGAGAAGGCGAAGGAAGGAAATTATAGGCCAGTTAATCTGACCCCAGTGGTTGCTAAGATGTTGGAATCGATTGTTAAGGATGTGGTTTCGGGATAATTGGAGGCACATGATAAAACAGGCCGAAGTCATCATGGTTTCCTCAAGGGAAAATCTTGCCAGACAAATCTGTTGGAATTCTTTGAAGAAATAACAAGCAAGATAGACAAAGGTGAATCAGTGATATTGTGTAGTTAGATTTTCAGAAAGCCTTTGACAAGGTGCCACACATGAGGCTGCTTAACATGTTAAGAGCCTATGGTACTATAGAAAAGATACTAGCATAGATAAAGCATTGGTTAATTGGCAGGAGGCAAAGAGTTGGAATAAAGGAAACCTTTTCTGGTTGCCTGCTAGTGACTGGTGGTGTTCCACAGGGATCTGTGTTGGGACTGCTTTGTTTTGCATTGAATATCAATGATTTGGATGATGGAATTGATGGTTTTGTGGCCAAGTTTTCAGATGATACAAAGATAGGTGGAGGGGCAGGTAGTTTTGAGGAAGCAGTGAGGCTACAGAAGGATTTTGACAGATTAGGAGATTGGGCAAAGAAATAGCAGATGGAATACAGTGATGGGAAGTGTTTGGTCATGCACTTTGGTAGAAAAAATATTTCTAAATGGGGAGAAATTTCAAAAAATATGGGGCGTACAGGGTCTTGGAAGACCTCATTGAGGATTCCCTAAAGGTTGAGTCCATGATGAGGAAGGCTAAAGCAATATTAGCTTTCATTTCGAGAGGACTAGATTTTAAAGCAAGGATGTAATTTTGAGACTGTAGAAGACACTGCTGAGGTCGCATTTGGAATATTATGAGCAGCTTTGGGTCCCTTTTCTAAGAAAGGATGTGATAGCATTGGAGAGGTTCAAAGGATGTTCATGAAAATGATTCCAGAATTGAAAGGCATATCAAATGAGAAGTGTTTGATGGCTGTGTGCCTGTACCCACTGGAATTCAGAAGAATGAAAGAGAATCTAATTGAACCTTATTGAATGTTGAATAGCCCCAGTAGAGTTGATGTGGAGAGGATGTTTCCTATGGTGAGGGAGTCTAAAACCAGAGGACACAACCTCAGAATAGACGGATGTCCGTTTAGAGCAGAGATGTGGGAGGAATTTCCTTAGCCAGAGATTGATGAACCTATGGAATTTGTTACTACAGGTGGCTGTGAAGCCTAACTCATTGGATATATTTAAGGCAGAGGTTGATAGATTCTTGATAGTCAGGGCATGAAGGGATACGAGGAGAAGGCAGGAGAGGGCAAAGGAGCAACCACGATGAATGGTGGAGCTGACTCAATAGCCTAATTCTGCTCCTATATTTTATGGTCTTACCATATATACTGTGAAAGTTCTTAGGTGTGAATATCACTGAAAATTTCCACATGGATGCTATGGCCAAGAAAACACACCGGCGCCTCTACTCCCTCGGATGGCCGCAGAAATTCAGCATGTCCTTGCTGAATCTCACCAGTTTTTACAGACTCACCATAGCTGGATGCTATGCTTGCCGAAGACCACAAGGAATTGCAGAGTTGTGAGCACTGCCGAGTCCAACACAGAAACCAGTCTCGCTTCTATTGACTCTGTCTACATACCCGCTGCCTCAGGAAAGTAGGCAACATAGTTAAGGATCCTTTGCAAACTGGTCATTCCCTCTTCTCCCCCCTCGCCTATGGCAGAAGACACAATACCTCTGGAACTCCTACCACCAAGGACAGCTTTCATCCTGCTGTTATAAGACTTTTGTCATGCCCAAGCACCTTATTTGTTTCCCTGTTCTGCACTTCCCTGGAAAAAGCAACACCACGTTCTGCATTCTGTGATGTTTATTTTTTTGTACTACCTTGGTGCCTTCTGTGTGGTTTGTTCTGTCTGAATAACGTGCAGTCAAAAGCTTTTCACTGTAAATGTAACCGTAGTGAACCATTAACTGAATGTGTGTATTTTGTGAAGTGACTGTTTTTCATGAATAGGATTCACCTGGGCACTTTTCCACATTTCCAGATAAATACCAGTTTTGTAAATATACTGGAACAATTTGTTGGAAGATGGGCCAAGGCGTGGAGGACAAGTCTTCAGTGCTATAGCTGGAAAGTTGCCTGGTCCATTGCTGTATCAATTTTTGATATCGTACAGAGTAAATGAAGATGACTGAGCACTGTGATGGTGCAGATTCCAGGTGGTCGCTGTGATGGGTCGTCTACTCAGCAGTTCTCTCTGAATGTGAATGCAAGCAGTTCAGCCTTACCTTTGACACACACATGTTGAGATCTCCATCACTGAGGTTGGGGGAGGGGTTTGTGGTTCTTGGCCTTTCCTTGCATTACCTATTGTTATCCATGACTAGATATGGCAGGATTACAGAGTTTTCCTCTGATCCGTTATTAGAGGGAATGTGGAATTCTGTCTATTATATACTGTTTATTCTGTTTGACACACATTGGCAGCAGCGGAAGACAGGCAGAGCACCACCAAACAGGAAGAGTTCTTTCTCCTTGCGTGGGGATTTTTCTTATTTTTGAAACTATAACAGATAGAGGCTAGCGGAGCAGCCATCATCGGAGTGGGGGCTAGAGTCGGAGTGGGAACTCAGAGGCTTTGACGAGAAGAGGGTGCGGTCAAAGAAGCAGGTAAGAAGGGTAGGTTTTTTCCCCTCGTTATTGATGATTTGGTCTTGGTTGCCCATTGTACAGTGCAGACAGGATAGCAGACAAGGCAGTGGAATGCTCCTCCTGTAGGATGTGAGAATTCATGGAGCGTGATGGTCTTTCTGACAACTACACTTGTGGGAAGTGCAGCCAACTCCAGCTCATGAAAGACCGCATTAAGGAGCTGGAGCTGGAGTTGGATGAATTAAGGATCACCCAGGAAGCAGAGCAATTGATAGATAAGACCTTTGAGCAGGTGGTTACACCCAGAGTGCAGAATTCAGGGAGTAGATGGGTGAACAGCAAGAGAGGTAAAGGAAGAATGAAATCTGTGCAGGGTACCCCTGTGGCCATTCCCCTCAGCTACAGGTATACCCCTTTGGATACTGCTGAGGGGAGTGACCTATCTGGGCA
Source organism: Hemitrygon akajei (assembly GCF_048418815.1). NCBI lineage: Eukaryota > Metazoa > Chordata > Chondrichthyes > Myliobatiformes > Dasyatidae > Hemitrygon > Hemitrygon akajei. Next base: position 15,136,773 of record NC_133150.1, on the reverse strand, counting down.
AAGCAGCAGCAGCCAGACCAATGGCGCAGTGGTTGACTCTGAGCCTCAGAAGGGTAGGGTGAAGTCAGGTGGAGCAATAGTCAGAGGGGACTCAATAGTTAGGGGGACAGATAGGAGATTTTGCAGCAGCAAAAGAGACACCACAATACTGTGTTGCCTCCTGGGTTTTAGGGTCCAGGATGTCTCTGAGTGTTGCAGAGTATTCTTGAAGGCGAGGGAGAGCGGCCAGAGGTCATGATACATATTGGTACCAATGACACAGGCAGGAAAGGCATTGAGGTCCTGCACAGTAAGTTTAAGGAATTAGGAAGGAGACCGAAGAGCAGGACCTCCAAGATGGTAATCTCCAGATTACTCTCGGTGCCGCGAGCTAGCGAAGGTCAGAACAGGAAGATACCGCAGACGAATGAGTGGCTGAGGAGATGCTGCAGGGAGCAGGGTATCACATTCTTGGATCATTGGAACATTTCTAGGGAAGAGGTGATCTGTTCAAGTGGGACGGGTTGCACCTGAACTGGAGGGGAAGCAATATCCTGGGAGGGAGGTTTGCTAATGATGCTGGGGAGGGTTTAAACTAGGTTTTTGCAGAGGGGTGGGAACCAAAGTGAAGATGCAGAGGATGGGGTGGTTGGCGCACAAGTAGAGACGGCTTGTAGGGAGTTTGTGAGGAAGGGTAGGCAGATGATAAAACAAAGATGCACTCAGGCAGATGGTTTGATATGTGTCTATTTTAATGCAAGGAGTATCATAAACAAGGCAGATGAACTTAGAGCGTGGATCAATATGTGGAACTATGGTGTTGTGGCCATTACAGAGACTTGGATGTCTCAGGGGCAGGAATAGCTGCTGAACGTGCCAGGCTTTAGATGTGTCAAAAAGGACAGCAAGGGAGTCAAAAGAGGGAGGGAGGGTGGCATTGCTAATCAGGGATAGTAACACGGCTGCAGAAAAGGAGAAAGTCTACTGAGTCTGTGTGGGTGGAGGTCAAAAACAGGAAGGGGCATTAACACTACTGGGTGTTTTTTAGAGACCCCCCCCCGCCAATAGTAACAGAGACATCGAAGAGCAACTAGGGAGGAATATTCTGGAACAATGCAATAATAACAGGGTTGTTGTGATGGATGATTTTAACTTTCCTAATATTAACTGGCATCTCCTTAGAGCAATGGGTTTGGATGAGGTGGAGTTTGTTAGGTGTGTTCAGGAAGGTTTCCTGACACAAAATGTAAATAAACCAACTAGAGGAGAGGCTGTACTTGATCTGGTATTGGGAAATTAACCTGGTCAGGTGTCAGATCTCTCAGTGGGAGAGCATTTTGGAGATAGTGATCACAACTCTTACCTCCTTCACCATACAGCTGGAGAGAGATATGAGCAGCCAATTTGGGAAAATAATTAATTGGGGTAGGGGGAAATATGATGCTATTAGGCAGAAACTTGGGAGCATAAATTGGGAGCAGATGTCTCAGGGAAATGCATGGCAGGAATGTAGCAAATGTTCAGGGAACATTTGCTTGGCATTTTGTATAGGTATGTACCATTGAGGCAGGGAAAAGATGGTAGGTTAAAAGAACAATGGTGTGCAAAGGATATAGAAAATCTAGTTAAGGAGAAGAGAAAAGCTTATGAAAGCTTCAAGAAACTAGGTACTGTTAGAGCTCTTGAAAATTAAGAGGTTGCCAGGAAGAAGCTTAAGAATGAAATTAGGAGAGATCGAGGGGGCCACAAGAAGGCCTTGGTGAGCAGGATTAAGGAAAACTCCAAGGCATTCTACAAGTATATGAAGAGCAAAGAGGATAAGACGTGAGAGAATAGGACCAATCAGGTGCATCAGTGGAAATGTTTACATAGAGTCGGAGTAGGTAGCAGAGGTACTTAATGAATACTTTGCTTCAGTATTCACCAGTGAAAAGGACCTTGGCAGTTGTGGGGATGAGTTACAGTGGACTGAAATGCTTGAGTGTATAGTCATTAAGAAACAGAATGTGCTGGAGCTTTTGAAAAACATTAAGCTAGATAAGTCACCAGGTTCAGACAAGATATATCCTGGGTTACTGCGGGAAGTGAGGGAGGAGATTGCTGAGCCTCTGGCAAAGATCTTTACATCAGCAATAGGGACAGGAGAAGTACCAGGGGATTGGAGGGTTACAAATGTTGTTCGCTTGTTCAAGAAAGGGAGGAGAGATAACCCAGAAAATTATAGACCAGTGAGTCTTACCTCAGTGGTTGGTAAGTTGATGGAGAAAATCCTTGTGAATAGGGGTGGCGTGGTAACATTGCGGTTAGCGTAACATTATCAAAGCACCAGCAAACAGGGTTCAATTCTCGTAAGGTGCATTCTCCCCATGACCCCATGGCTTTCCTCCCCCTCTCCCAAGACTTTTAGATTAGTAGTTAATTGGTCATTTGGCTGTAATTGGACGGTGTGGGGTCATTGGTCCAGAAGAGCCTGTTACCGTGCTGTCTCTCTAAATAAAATAAAATACGTGATGTGACCCATGACTTCAGCCAAAAATGCTTACTGATGCAATTTCCTCCAGTGATAGATTGTTTCAAAGCCATGAAATCCATTTTCGAGGAAGAGACTTTACATATTTTCTAATCTTATATCAATGCTGCTGATATATTCTCTTCAACAAATCCTTTAAAAGGTTGCTCTTTCATCTGAGATTATTTGGACTTTCCTCTTTTATACTTTCTGAGTGATATATAACAAACAAAATAACAATCTTTTCTCTTTGTAAAACCAAGAGTTGAACAGGGAGATGTCTCCCTATATTCCCAGCAATATTTCATCCCTTTAACTGCCAGGCATATCTGCTGTAAAAACATGTGTTTCTTTTTAAGTAATCTATTGGGTTTTACTTTGGTGATTTGTTTAACTACAGGAAGGAATGTAAGTTAATTAAATGGAGCAGGATGTCAGAATGTCATGGGAAACTCTGTAGCAGGTCCAGAATGGTTGAATTCATGTAGTTTATGATCTCCTAGGTTATCAAGTGAACTAGAAATGTAAATTGAAAATGTAACTTATCATAATACAATTCAAGTACAATATTCACTGTAGTCATTCAAATTGGAATTTGCTTGATCTCCTGATCAAGAGGCTACAGTTTAAATCCCACCATGTTTGCTTGGGAGTCTAAACTCAGTTCATAAGTTATATAAATTCTTAAATTGAAATCAATTATGGATTTCAAAATATGATAATAACCTTGAAAGATTTCAAGTATTATGGTAACACATGGGGGAAGTAAATCTCCTGCCTTTATCAGGTCTGACCAGTGTGTGACACCTGACCCAGCAACACAACAGATTCCTAATAAGATGGGCTTTGTTTATCACACGTACGTTGAAGCATACCGTGAAATGCGTTGTGCCAGATCAAATCAGCATGGATTGTGCTGAGCAGTCCACAAATGTCACCATGCTTCCAGCACCAACGTAGCACGCTGGCAGCTTGTTAACCCCTAACCATACATACCTGGGGGCAAACAGTAGCACTCAGAGGAAACCCATGTGATCACGGGGACAGCTCCTTGTCTCAGCAGCAGGAATCGAACCCTGTGATCTTACAGCTGATGCGGCCAATGGTTCCTTTATTGTCCCTCACAATTAAGAAGTTTCAAGATATTGAATATTTTCAACACAGAATGAGACACTTCAGCAATTGGCACAAAATCTATAACCTAATCCCATTTTCCAGTATTTAAATCCTAGCGCTGCGGCAGCCAGCTCTCAAATGCGTAACTAGGCACTGTGTGAAGGCTTCCTGCCATCACCTTTTCAGCAGTGATTTCACACCCCTATCATCTCCTCATATTTCTCTAATTCTTTGAACAATTACATTAATCTGATGCCCTCGGGTTAAGGAAATGAAGTCCTCCCTACTTACTTCACCGAAGATCCTTATATTACACACTTCAATTAAATTTCTCCTCAGCCTTCTCTGCTCCAGTTACAGCAAAACCAATCATCCTCTTTTTTTTCCTCAGCTAAACCAATCCGGTCCTGTCAACATTTTTGTTCATCTCTCCACAACTCTCTCCTCTGCGGTCACGTTTTTTCCTATAATGTGATGAGCTGAACCACATACAGTACACAAGGCAACACATTCAAAATACTGGAGGAATTCAGCAGATCACGCAGCATCTATGGAAATGAAGAGGTAGGCATCGTTTTGGGCCAAGACTCTTCATTAGGACTGGAGAGGAAGGGGAAAGATGTCAGAGCAGGAAGGTGGGCCGAGGGTGCCCAAGGTGTGGCCAAGCAAACAAGGTACACATTTGGATCAACGCGCGAGTTGTTGGAGGAAATCAGTGGGTCAAGCAGCACCCACAGACATAATGGATGGTCAGTGCTTTGGGTCAAGACCTTTCCACTGGACTCAGAGATAGAGAGGAGATAGCCAGTTTGAAAAGGCGGAAGGGAAAGTGTGGAACAAGGGCTGACAGGGGATAGGTAGATCTGGTTGAGGAGCAGTGATGGGCACCTGGAAGAGGGAGAGTGAAAGTAGTGACAGGAGTTGAGAGATTACATGTGAACTCAAACGATTAAAGATGGTAGAATCTGATAGGAAAGGAAGGTGAAGCATAGAATCCAGTAAAGGAGAAGGGAGGGGCAGTGGAAGAGGTTTAGAACTCCATCAGAACACTGATCATAAAGGGAAACTGATCATGAAAGGACATTCTTCTGGAAGGTTCTTGAGTTTAGAATTTACATAGCTGCAATGGATTCTAAACTGAAGTCAGAAGACCACCAGTGGTGGAGTCAACATTATAGGCTCAGTCTACTTCGTAGCCGAATAGCAGTTAGGAATGAACTTCCCAGTGACGTCCATCTCCTGGATTCAGTTTATATTAAATACGTGGTCATTTTAATTAAGAATCTTTCAGAGTGGATTGGTAACAGGTAGTGAAAGTAACTGTCCTCATCCATTTAACTGGACAACTGTCTATGGGAAGATCCAGGTCTTCGTGGTCTGAACCTGCCAAAGGGAATTGTCCTCAATGGTCCTTTCCTGTCTACATTTACCTGGTCTGGAGTGGTCACCGGCTCCCCAGGTCTGCGATCACATGTGTAAGATATAGCAGTGAACATTCCCGGGCAATTTATTTCACAGTCCCTGCTCCTGGGACACTCTCAAAGGCAGTGGTGGAAGCTACAGTTGAGATAGAGATTCATTAAAATGGAGAGGCTTTTATACCGCTTGTGCCAACTGTTGATTTCCACATTGTTTGTTAATGATCTAGATCATGGAGTTGATGGCTTTGTGGCAAAGTCTGAGGACGATATGAAGATAGGTGGAGGGGTAGGTAGTGCTGAGGAAGCAATGTGACTTCAGCAGGACAAATTGGAAGAATGGGCAAAAAGGTGGCGATGGAACACAGGGTTGCAAAATGCATGATAATGCATTTTGGTAAAAGGAACAATAGTACAGACCATTATCTAAATGGGGAGAAGGTACAAACATCCAAGGTGCTTAGGGATTTATGATTCCTCGTGCAAGACTCCCAGAAGGTTCATTTACAGGTTGAGTCTGTGATAAAGAAGGCAAATGCAATGTTGGCATTTATTTCAACAGGAATAGAATATTGGATTAGATTAAACTTTATTGTCATTGTGCCGAGTACAGATACAAAGCCAAATGAAATGCATCTAACCAGAAATGCAAAGAGTAGTGTTATTTACAAAATAACAGTGAATAAAAAGTAAGTGCTACAGCACACAAATATTAAAGTACTGAGACAGTACAATATGGGTGCAATACAGCTTTGCGCTGTGATGTGAGGTTCAGCAGGGTCACAGCCTCAGGGAAGAAGCTCTTCCTGTGCCTGCTGGTGCAGGAGCGGAGGCTCCTGTAGTGCCTACCGGATGGGAGGAGGGTAAAAAGTCCATGGTTAGGATGAGGTGCATCCTTTTAAAATATAAAAGTGAGCAGAAAATGTGAGATTTTACCAGACCCCATATCTCAGAAAGGATGTGTTGTCATTGGAGAGAGTCCAGAGGATGATTCCAGGGGTTAACATATGAGGAGTGTTTGGCAACTTTGTGCCTGTACTCACTGGAATTCAGAAAAATGCGGGGGGGAATCTCATTGAAACCTACCAGATGTTGAAAGCACTAGATAAGGTGAATGTGGAGAGGCTGTTTCCTATGGTGGGGGTATCCAGAACTAGAGGACAGAGCCTTAAAATTGAGGGGTGATCCTTCAGAACAGAAGTAAGGAGGATTTTTTTAGCCAGAGAGTAGTAAATCTGTGGAATGCTCTGTTACAGACTGTGGTGGAGGCCAAGACCGTACATGTATTTAAAATGGAATTTTATTGGCCAGGGGATCAAAGGATATGGCAAGAAGGCAGGTGTATGCGGTTGAGTGGGATCGGGGATCAGCCATGATGGAATGGTGGAGCAGACTCAATGGGCTGAATGTCATAATTCTGCTCCTATGTCTTATGGTCTTAACCCTTTTACATAACCACTGACAATCATACACAGTAAATATTTTTAATCTGAAATAAATTTAAATCATAAAGGTAAAATAATTTAAAAAAGACAACTTACCTTCTTTGCTGCCTCTCAAACTGAAGGAAAGTTCTCATTGAAATTAATTTCCCTTCATTCCTGTATCAGCTTTGAACCAACAGAATCTGATCAGTGATTCCACAAGTAATGTGATACCCACTGATTTAAGGATGCATTGCAACTATATATATTGAGAGCCAAAGAAAAAGCTGCAGTAGACACCAAAGACTCTCACAAATTTCAAAGAGTGTTCTGTGGAGACAATTCTAACTGGCTGCTTCACCATTTGTTATGGAGGGGCCACCACACAGGATCAGAAAAAGCTGCAGAAAGTTGCAAACTCAACCATGCCCATCAAGGGCACTAACCTCCCCAGCATTGAGTACAGCTTCACAAGGTGATGCCTCAAAAAGGCAGCATACATCATTAAGAAACCCCATCACCCAGGACATGCCTTCTTATCATTGCTATCATCAAGGAGGTGGTACAGGAGCCTGAAGATACACATTCAACATTTTAAAAACTGCTTCTTCCCCTCTGCAATCAAATTTCTGAATGGACAATGAACTCATGTCCACAACCTTAATTTTTTTGCTCTCTTCGTGTGTTACTTAATGAATTTAATTTTTAAAATATATTTCTTATTCTAATTTATAGTTCTTTATTATTATATATTGCAATGTACGAATTTCACGACAAGAGAAAATCGGCAGGTACCGGAAATTCAAGCAACACACACACAATGCTGGAGGAACTCGGCAGGCGAGGCAGTATCTATGGAAAAGAGTACAGTCGACATTTCGGGCCGAGACCCTTCAGCAGGACTGGAGGTAAAAAGATGAGGACTCTCCAACACGACATAGGCCAATGATATTAAACCTGATTCTGATTATGTAGTTTCATGGTCAGTTCCACTTTGTGAGTTGGAATTCTGACATCAATAACCACAGGAACAGGTTTTCAAATATGTGGTATAGATGGGATAACAAGCACATTATATATAGCAATAGAGAAATCAAAACTGAGTGTTTTAATTGCATTTAAGCATGAACATGAGAAATAGAAGGGAATCTCACCTCATTGCAAGACCAAGACAACAGACATGGGCCACTTTGCCGCACAAGTATAGTGTATTGGACATCCTTGCAGAAAAGTATCTTGATCATAAATTTTCAATATCCTGATCCAATTATTTCAAACTTCCAAGAATATTGATTATTGATGATGACAAGATAAGATTTGTTCACGGATAAATGAGAAAGATATGTAGCTAATGTTGCAAAAAAAGAAGCAAGGCCCAGTAGTTATAATCACAATACGTAAACCAAATTGTCATTTGTATATTCAGTAATTGTCATTCACATAATTACAGTGTTTAGATTTTCTCCAACAATAACACTTATTGTTCACAGGTTTTATGCCTGTTGGTTCTGTGAGAGTTGGTGAGATATCCCTTTTCCATTGGCAAACAATGTTGAATCCTGAGGCTTAATTTCTGTCAAGGATTTACTGGTGGGGTAGGGAGGAGAGATGCAGAATAATATGAGAATGTTGAATATGACAGCCTTAGAAAAAATATCTAAAATTGAAAAGCTCCTTTAAGCTCATGTTTTGCTTCTCCCTGACTTGGGAATATTGAAGGAGATAGAAATGCAGAAATTTAACAGGGAACACATAATTTGGCAAGGTGGTTGGGACACATCCCTGCATTTGTTTCATGCAAGTGATCCTCAATCCAGTCCCGAAAACCCTCCTATCCACCTCCACAGCAAAGAAACGAGAACATGCACAATCTTCCCTCCTTCTCTCAGTTTCCCCCTGCTTATCAATCTTCAAAGTTCAAAGTAAATTCATTATCAAAGCACACATATGTCACCATATACAGCACTGGGATTAATTTTCTTGTGGGCATACTCAATAAATCCAATAACCATAATAGAATCAATGAAAGACCACACACCAGTGTGCAAAAGACAACAAGCTGTGCAAATACAAAAAGAATGAAGAAAGAAATAATAATGATAATAAATGAATAAACAATAAATATTGAGAACATGCGATGAAGAGTCCTTGAATCTGAGTCCATAGTTTGTGGGTACAGTTCAGTGATGGGGCAGAGAAGTTGAATGAAGTTCAAGACCCTAATGGATGAGGGGTAATAACTGTTCCTGAGCCTGGTGGTGGGAGTCCTGAGGCTCCTGTGCAGCAGTGAAAAGAGAACATGACCTGGGTGATGGGGATCTCTGATTGTAGATGCTGCTTTTCTGTGACAATGCTTTTTGTGTGACTGGTTAAGATCTGAAAACAAGGTTGCAGCATTTCCTGAAACATTAAATAAGAGTAACATAAAATAGACAGAGAAGCTGACTTTACATCATTGAAAATTCTCAAATATCTATTCCAGTATCCATTTCTTCTCTCTCTTTCTTGTCTTTCTTTCTCTCCCGCGCCCCTACCACGTGCTTCTCTCTGTCAGTCTTTTTTTTTTCATCTTGCTCCCATCAACTCCAGATTTACTCAGGAACATGATGTTAGAAATACTACCTATCCAGTATGTTTGAAGATATTCTTAAACACTGTTTCCATTGCAGATCATCTCAAACCTGTTTTGAAAAAAGGTACTTTTTGTTGTTAAACCACCTACTGTTCACAAGCACTCCTACGCAAGTGACATGAACTGTCCAGAATGTGAACAAGATGATGTGTTTTAATAGGTGTATAATTTGCAGAGAGTGTTCAGCAACTGTAATTTACATATATAACATTAAATGGGGTAACATCAGTTTGATAACAGCCTCTTCTTCTTCAGTGGGAGGCTCATGGTCCCTCTTCCTCATAAGAAATGGGCACTTGGGGGTTGACATTGAGATACACAGCTGGATTACACAAACATTTCTAAATTACAATGCCTGTTTAGGAGAGATTGTTTACAAATTTTATGACAAGTGCAAGAAGGAATTAATCAAATATAATATCAAAAATAAATCCTTATAGTGCTAGTTTGCAGTCATGAGAACTTCTGCTAAGATCAGCGTGAGAAGAATGGATCTCTTCCACAAACTATCACAGGTTAATAGTTCACTTTACATGTGAAATGAACAGCCTTTTTTTTAAAGCCGCGATAAAATGTGCTCAGAGATGTGGAGAAAGATATGGAATGTCACAGATCAGCCATGATGTCATGCCACAAAGTTTAAAGAACTCGCTGACCTCTGCTCCTGGATTCTGAAGTTTTTATGATTCTTTTTTTCCATTAATCTCAGCAAACTGTGAAGCTCTGAGAATGGAGTCATAAAGGATTGAAATTAATCCTGGGAATTTTCCAGGTTAAAGCCTCTGTTCAAAGTATATTTATTGTAATTGGTGGAAATGGACATAATTCACAATCACTGACATTGAACTGGGGTTCACTTTAAGAGGCTGTTCCGACGTGATGATATAGTACATGAAGTTCTGTTACCGTGCTTTTGTGTTGAGTGTTTGGATAACAATAAGTGGGTTATCACAGCTTTTCTTAAACATAAAAATGCTTCATGCCATTTTATTGGTGAAAATCTACACTGGTGTCCCCAATGCTGTAATTCCAGAGTTATTGAACAGGTCAGCCAATGCGGTCACTTTGAAACCGCCGGAGCTTTGGGAGCAGACACCATTGCGTGGTTTGTACAAGTCGAGGTCGTATTTGCGCTGCAAGAAGTCACTGCGGACCACACAAAATTCATCCATGTGGTAGCGTTTCTCAGCAGTTCCACAGCATTGGGAGTGGTGACTCTACTAGAACACCCAGCTAAACATGATAAATACTGATCACTGAAGACTCATTTTACAGACTTCTGGATTATCGGAGTCTGAGTTTCTCTCCTTGCCTGGCCTCGGGGATGCTAAGCCTTCAGAGCTAATGGACCACATGCTGTTGTTCCTGGGAAATGACCGTCCTTGTTTTATTCTTAAAGAGCTTTTCATGCAGCAAGTGCCTGATCAAGTCTGCATAGCTCTCACTAATGCACCCATCAAGGACTATAGGGAGCTTAGTAAAATGGCTGATAGTCTACACTCAGCCAGGCAGAGGTGCATCATTCCTCCTCCTTTCCCTGCCTCAATAAGCCCAGTCAGCAAGGCCTCCAACATAAGGACTCCCGCATATGTGAAACGGACAAAGCTGGGTCTGAGTTTTCGCCATGCTTGCTTTGGCAGGAGCGCGAGGAAATGCTGACCGCCTTGAAGCTTGAACAGTGCCAGTGCATCGGGACATCAGAGGTCTGTGGGTTCCAGTTGTCAGGGATGTCATTACAGACACCCTTTCAGGGTGACATTTCCCGTGTGACACAGGTGCTCAAGTGAGTGTGCTGCCAGCATCATCTATTGAAGAGAAAGCAAAAAGTTATGTACTCTCGCTACAGGATCCAGACTTAGGGCACACAACAGGTAACGCTCTGCTTCAGAGGCTGACATTACACATGGGATTCCGTCCTGGCTAAAGTAGTTAAACCTCTACTTGGTGCAGATTTCCTATTAGGACAATTAGTCGATCTTAAGAACTGCTGGCCTGTGGATGTCAAGGACTTTGGGTCATTGCCCTGCTCTCCTAATAAGTTCCCCACAACAACTCCGTCAAGCACGTGCACCACTGAACGCTCAACTGCTGGGGGAACCCCTGATCTTCACCAAGCCCACACTCTCCACTAAAGTCATAAAACATGGGGTTGAGCAGCCTCGCAGTCCATGGCTGCCCATGTAGACTGGACCCAGAAAAGCAGGCAACTGCAGAAGTTGTGTTTGCCAGGATGGAAAGTCTTGGGATTGTACTCAGGTCGAATAGCCCTGGGCTTTGCCCCTCCATGTGGTCCCCAAGTCCGATGGTGGTTGCCACCTGTATGACAATTACTGATGCCTTACTAAGGTCACAACCCCCGATCATTACCAGGTCCCACGTATCCAAAACTTTTCAGTACATTTAGTCAGAAAGTTAATTTATTCCAAGATTGATCTAGTTAGAGACTACCATCAGGTGCCTGTGTGCTCAGAGGACATTCCTAAAACAGCTGTGATAACCCCACTTGATCTCTCCGAGTTGCTGCACAAGCCAATTGGGCTGAAAAATGCAGCTCAGACTTTCCAATGGCTGATGGACTCTGTCTTTAAAGAATTAGATTTTCTTTTTGTTTACCTGGATGACATACTTGACACCAATGTATCCAAATCTGAAAACGTATCCATTCTCCACACACTTCTCATGTGCTTAAGCCAACATAGTTGATTACTAACCCTGCTAAATGCCAGTTTGGGTTGTCAACCGTTGATTTTCTTGGCCATTGCATCTCCACAGAAAGTGTGAAATCCTTCCCATAAAAGGTAACTGCTATTATGGATTTCCCACTGCCCCGCACTGCTAAAATACTACAGGAGTTTCTAGGTATGGTAAACTTCTATCTCCACATCATTCTGTGAGCTGCTGAAATTATGCCCCCTGTGTATTTGATGTTGCCAAAAGAGCTCGTTCCAAAGTAATCCTACAGGCACACTGGCAGCCATTACTACTGACGTTTCAGACTATGCTATGGGTGCTGTGCACAAACAGTTGATCGGAGGTGTGTGGCAACCGCTCACCTTCTTCAGCCAGCAGCTCCAACCCCCCCAAAAGGAAGCACTGCACTTTGACCGTGAGCTTCTCAGTCTCTATCCGGCTATCCGCCATTTTCATTTTCTCCTAGAGATTCGCCATTTCACAGCAATGGCGAAAATATCAGACCCTTGGTCTGCACAGCAGCAGTGCCACCTGGCCTACATATCAGAGTTCGTAACTGATATACAATATATCAAGGGGAAAAGTAACGCCATGGCTGATTGCCTCTCACGGCCAGCCATTGAGGCCATACTCATAGGGGTTGACTATGCCAGCATGGCAGCCAACCAAGCTACTCACCTAGAGGTTCATGCTCACTGAACAGCAATAACGGGCCTGCGGTTTGATCGGGGAAGCTGGGGTTTTTCTTCTGTGCGATGTCTCTACCGGTCACCCTTACCCCGTAGCGCCCACAAACTGGAGACAGGTTGTTTTTAACTCCATACGTGACCTCTCACATCCAGGCCGGAAAGCCTCTCGGAAATTGTTTGCACTAAAGTCTGTGTGGCACTTAGAAAGGACCGTGTGATTGGAGTGTAGCTTGTGTGCAGCGCCAATAGGAAAAAAAATTAAGGGCCACGTCCAGACCTTCAGCGACAGTTTGACCACGTCAGTGTGGATCTTGTTGGTCCACTTCCTCCCTCCTGCAGCTTCATGCACGTCCTTATTATGGTGGACCATGCCACCAGGTGGCTACAGATCATCCCTCTAGCATCGACGATGGCCGCTGATGTGGCTGGGAAGTTCATCAGCATCAGGGTTGCTTGGTTTGCCACCCCATCTGATAAGTCCTCCGATCGCCATCCCCAATTCATATCAGACTTAGGCTACATCACACCAAGGTGCATCACCCATAATCCAATGGCCTACAGAGTGGTTCCACTGGGCCTGAAAGGCTTCTCTGACGGATGAGTGTCGACATGATCATCTCCCATGGGTCCTGCTAGGGCTCAGAATAGCTCCAAAAGAAGGCCTTATCTGCTGAGTTGATATACAGACAGCCATTACAAGTGCCAAGTGATTTTATTCCCAACGACACAACCACCTAGTCAGCCACTCAACACTGTTCCACCTTCCTCAGTAAATTCAAATTCTTTGCACCTATTCCTATCTTCCATCATGGTGTACAGGGTTCCTGTTGCCCTACGTTCCTCTTCGTTTGTTTTTGTACGCCGTGATGCACATCAACCTCCCCCTCAGCCCCCTTACAATGGCCTTTTTTGCTGCATTTTGGAACGCAGAGCAAGATTTCAATAGATTGCCTTAAGCCGGCCCACCAAGGCTTGGAGGATTGGGCTACCATGGCCCTGCTGTCACAACATGACCATGAGCATGCCAACACACCTCTGGACAAGCCAGATGCACCTACTGTTCCTCCACCCATGGAACACAGGACTTGAGCCGAGTGATTCGTCTGAGCTCCAGACAGGCTCACAATGTCAGTTTTAGTGAATACTGGGGTCGAGGGTCGGGGGTCGAGGGGAGGGTTCCTGTGCAGGGTAATGTAATCAGTGGAAACGTACATAATTCTCAACCACCAACGTTGAGTTGGGTTTCACTTTAAGAGGCTGGTCTGACATGATGATGTAATTACATGAAATACTGTTATGGCATTTTTGTGTTTAGTATTTGGATTACAATAAATCAGTCATTACTGGTTTTCTTAAACATAAAACACTTCATGCCATTTTATTTGGGAAAACCATTTATTATCAAAATATGTATACATTATACAGCCATGAGCTTGGTCTCTTTACTGGCAGCCACAAAACAAAGAAATCAAGTAGAACCAATTAAAAGAAGACTGTTAAACACCCAATCTGCAGTCAAAAAACACATGGTGCAAACAATAAAAGTAAGCAAATAACATTCAGAACTGAAGTTCATGAAAGTGAGTCCACAGCCACAAAGTTGGTTGTCCCCACAGCCGATCAAGGAGTCTGTCAGTTGCAGACCACAGCCTCAGTTCGGCTCAGAGACGAGAAAAGCACATGGAGTAGCAAGCTGAACACTGGCCTGTCACTCTCCTCTGCCCCTGATACCCTGACCTTTTCGATCTGGCCCACAGTTTAAATCAGCGAAGCTTCAGGCTGTGGCGCTTCAATACGGCTAAACATTGGCTCGTTTCCCACTCTCGGAACCAGGCCCCACCACCTCGACTCGGCCCAAGCCACAACCATCTTGCAACTTTGAGACTTCAGTTCACACCACAAAACTGCCAGGTCATTCAGGCGGTTCAAAAGTGCAACTCCGAAAGAGAAATTATAGGCTATTGATTGCAGTGATCGCTTCCAAGATACAGTCTGATTAATAAAGTAGTTAATAGTTCTGGTGCGCTATTATCAGTTTCTGAAGTCTGTAGAGTCTTACTTTGCATTTAAAACATCTTTTAGACTAGATTAGCCTGAAGGCATTTAATTTGGCAAGACTTTGTTTCATAGAATAATGAACTGAAGCGGCATGTTTTATTTTTTTTTGTTTTAAGTTGATCAAAGAGCCAGTTCATGAGCTTGGTCATTCCAACCTGTTCCGCTTTATGGGATTGAAGTATTACTAGATAGTGGGAGGTAATGGATACAAAAATCCAAGAATTAGTGTGCAACGGTACTTACCTTTCCTGATATTGGGCAATTCCTGACCTGCATCCACCTCGGTGGCACGTGTTGTGCTGTTGCCTTGCTGCTTCCATCTCCTGTCACGTCAGCTTTAGGACCAGATCAGGTCTTCTCAGGTTTTCTCAGAGGAGAAAAGGGCCTCAGAAACTACATCACATCTTCACGTCACACCTTCAAAGTTCAAAGTAAATTTATTATCCAAGTTCGTATAGAGTAGTGGTCACCAACCTTTTTAAGCCCAAGATCCCCTACCTCGGCCTTAGTGAAAGGCAAGATCGACCCCAGTTCGATTAGTTACATGCACGCGCACTGGGGCAGGAAAGGCCAGAAGTAAAACCCCGCAAACCCAGAAGTAGAAATAATGTATAAACACCAGGGGTACCCACCCTTTTTTGCACCGCGGACCAGTTTAATATTGACAATATTCTTGCGGACCAGCCGACGGTGGGGGGGGGGGGGGGGCGATGTTAAACACGTCAGGAATACAGCGATACTCGAAGCAGGTTTCTTATGTCCAGTCTATTCTGCAATTTAGTTTTCGTGGCTCTCGGCACTTGGCTGCTGTCCCGCTTGCTCACGTTTTCTCCGCTGAGAAATCTCAGCGGGTTCGTCTTTAAATGCAGGGTGCTTGGACACAAGGTGCCGAAGCAGTTTTGAGGGCTTCAGTGGCTCGTTAGACAGCCTCCCAGCCCAAACACCAGCCTCCCGCCCGCCCACCACAGACGCCTTAGCCAGGTGCGGCTTGTCGTGGGTGGGGTGAGAGGACAAGGTCAGGGCTGGTGGTCCCCGTACCGGGGCTGCGGCGGTCTCAGTCTGGAGAGACTGAGCGAGCAAGGAGAGTGACAGGGTGCCCACCCCCTCCCCCCCGTAGATTCTATCGGCCAACAAAAGTTTGGTTCAGTGGATCGCAGCGAGGTAGCTGCTCTGCTACTTACGAAATGCTGAGCCCCAATTAGGTTGTCTGCGAATATTTTAGCACCGGGTTCCCCACAAACATTCGGTGTGGTAAACAGGTTTAGAGGCGGTGCCCATCTGTCCGCGCTCCGGGCCGGTAGCAACGGCACTTCCTGCCGGCCGCCCGAAGCAAACCAGTGATCCCTGTCGTGAGAGTATCACTGTGTTTAGGTGACTGATGACCTCGCGTGTGTTCAAATTCAACAGTGGGCGTGACAGGGAATGAGGAAAGGTGCAGCTGACTCATATTGTTTCCTCGCGGCCCGGTGGTTGGGGACCACTGAATTACACTGTGTAGTGTGGGGGAGCTACACGCATGCACAGTGGACAGAAAGAATGGAACTAAAACCCCGCAACCCGGAAACAATCTCTCAACAGTATTTGTGTATTTATTTTTCTTTTTTTTGGGGATCTACTGGGAAAGTCTCAAAGATCGACCAGTTGATCGCGACTGACGGGCTGGTGACCACTAATATACAGCATGCCACCATATGCTATCCTGAGATTCATTTTCTTGCAGGCAATCACAGTAAAACATCGAAATACAATAGAATCAATAGAACAGAGTGAAATGACACACCAACAAAAGACTGACTAGCAACCAATGTTCAAGTGAAAACAACATGTGTAAACACAAAAAGAAACAATTAATTAATTAATTAATTAATAATAAGCACTTTATTGATCCCAGTTTGGAAATTCTTTCATTACAGCAGCAACTACCGTAGATTCCGGATTTTAAGCCGCTACTTTTTTCCCACATTTTGAACAGCTTTGAACTTTGCGGCCTTTAATCCGAAGCGGCTAATACATGATTTTTTTCATGCCGCCTCGTAAACATTTTGCCTCATAACAGTAGACCAATAAAATTGATGAGTAGTTCACAGAGGTCCAATGAAATTGTACGATAAATCAAGCGCACTTTCACAATTAAATTATTGTAAATCAGTCATTTGTACTCACCCTCATCAACATGGAAAACACTCGAAGCATTGTGCTGCCTTATGGCAGTTACTTAGTTTATAATATTTTCGCTTAGTAATTCATTTTCTAGTTAAAGTTAGAAGAGTTTTAACTATATTTGTTTTCTGTACTACATCGCGGGATGCTATGACGTCATACCCGGTTTCGCGGTGTCTTGTGGGAAAACGCTGGTTTGCGATGAAACGGAACGGAGGGAGGGAGCGCATTACGCGAGCGGCTTTGGATCTGAGCGAACGCTGCTTTTAAGTTAAAGGCGATCAATAACTTTTCCTGGTAGGCTGCAGTATATATATTTTTTACCAGTCGTTAGGAGATATTGGAATGTTGTTCAGTAAAGAAGTATACGCAACGTATATTTAAAAGTAGCCGCGTTACGGGCACGGTTCGAAAAAAAGCATTTGCAATATGTATTTGTTTTTGTTACCATATGGATTTAATTAAAAGTTAAAAAATCCTCACGTGTAATATCTTTCTGTGTAAATATCTCATATTACAACGTGGGACACCTGCGGCCGAAAATCCGGTGCGGCCTAAAATCCGGTGCGGCCTTTACAATTAAAAAATTGATTTTATTTCTAAAATTAGAGCCAGCGGCTTTTAATCAGGTGCGCTCTGTAGTCCGGAATCTACGGTAATAATAAGAAGATAAGAACATAAGAAATAGGAGCAGGAGTCGGCCATCTGGCCTGTCGAGCCTGCTCAGCCATTCAATAAGATCATGGTTGATTTGACCATGGACTCATCTCCAACTACCTGCCTTACCCCCATAACCCTTAATTCCCCTACTATGCAAAAATCTACCTAACCTTGTCTTAAATATATTTAATGTGTAGCCTCCACTGCTTCATTGGGCAGAGAATTCCACAGACTCACCACTCTCTGGGAAAAGCCTCCTCATCTCCATCCTAAATCCGGTGATTTCCCAGGAGAGACAGCATGTGGTCCATTAGTTCTGAGGGCCCAGCATTGCTGAAGTCAGGTAAGGACGGCAACTTTTTGGCACACCCAGACGCCAATAGACCAAAAGCTTGTGAAAGGTGATTTTCCAGCAATCAGTATTTATCTCATTCAGATGTGTATTCAAGCAGATTCACTACTCTTGCGGCCGTGGAATTTTATTTTGTTTTAAGTTGATCAAAGGCCCAGTAGAAAAATTTGGCGTCGTCGACGGAGGTTTCTCGAAGTGCGAATTGAGCCTCAGCCTGTACAACCAAGCAATAGCATTTTGCTCCCAAAACTCCGGCAGTTGCAAAGCAACTGCATTGGCCAACATGTTCTATTACTCTGGAACCGTCCTCGAGCATTTGGGTCTCCAATATAGGTTTTCACCAATAAAACGGTGGAGACGTTTTATGCTTAGGAAAAGACATAGCAAGTCATTTATTGAACATCAAAAACTGAATTCAAAGCATGCTAAAAAAAATCCTTTATGTGAATACATCATCACTTCAGACTAGCCTCTTAACGTGAACCTCCAAATCAATGTCACTGGTTATGAATTATGTACATTCCCATCAATTACATTACACTACAAATTCAACAGCGTCTCTGTTCATCAACATCCTGTAACACACCACTGTTTAATGAATATGTCCCTGGGAAACAGGGGATGCCAAAAACATTCATTTCAACCAACATTCGTTGTGCTGTCTTAATCTTTGCAGCATTTCTGACCATTTATTAAAAAATCACTTGCACTAACTCAGTAGGGTATTTCAGAATAATTCCTGCTGATACTGGAGTTCAGCCTCTGTATATAGGATTTACGAAATGCAGGACAGTGTATTGGTGACTTACTACAACAAGAAGCAACCTGCTAGAGGAGGTTCACAAGGATGATTCCAGGAATGAAAGGGTTATCATGTGAGGAACGTTTGATAGCTCTGGGTCCATACTCATTGGAATTTAGAAGGATGGGGGGGAGGGAGAATTTGATTGAAACCTTTTGAATGTTGAAAGGCCTAGACAAAGTAGATGTGGAAAGGATTTTTCCATGGTGGGGAGTCTGGGACAAGAGGGCACAGCCTCAGGATAGAGGGGCACCCATTTGAAACAGAGATGTTGAGAAATTTCTTTAGCCAGAGGCTGGTGAATTTGTGGAATTTATTACCACAGGCAGCTGTGGAGGCGAGGTTGTTGGGTGTATTTAAGGCAGAGCTTGATAGGTTCTTGATTGGACACGACATCAAGGGTTATGGGGAGAAGGCTAGGATATGGGGCTCAGGAGGGGGGAAAAAGGATCAGCCATGATTGAATGGCTGACCAGACTCGACAGGACAAATTCCCTAATTCTGCTCTTATGCCTCATGGTTTTAACTCAGCAGGTCGAGCAACATCTGTGGAGGCAAAGAGATAAGAGATGTTTCAGGATGCTACTCTGCATCAAGACTGAGAGTGCAGAGGGAAGACAGTCAATATGAACAAATGAGAGGTGAGACAGGGGTTAGTAGGTCAAGAAAGTTGAGATTAGGGTTGATAGGAAGGGGCAGAGAGAGTTTAGAGACAGAGGCTAGTTGATTATAGGGTCAAAGTCCAGATGCAATCTGGAATTTGATTCTGAGTGATGCAGCGGGAGTCAGAGTCAGGACACAATCAAGGGCAGAGCTGACAGATTGGTCTGGCATATGAAGATGTTAGGGATGAAATTCGGTGAAAGTGGAAGTTGAGTGGTAAGGTAAGGGAAGTTATGTCTGTGGCAAGAGCACAGATTTAAAATGTCCGTCAATTCCTTTCTCCCTTGTGCATTTATTTAACTTTTTCTCAAACTCCTGTACACTTGCCACTTTTGGTTGATGTATTCAGCAGCCTACCTGTCCTCTGGGTAAGCAAGCTTCCCCTGCGTTTCCCACTGCATTTGAGGGAGACTTTTATACTGATGGCCCTGAGTTTAGATCTTTGCAACAGAGGAATCACTCCCCTACACAGAGAGGGATCTTTAATTATCCTGTCAGCCTCCTGCTCAGCCTTCCTTTTTATAGTGAAGAGCGCATCAGCCTGTTCAATCATCCCTGACAGTTACATCCTGTCAGTCCTTGTATTGTTCTGATAAATCATTTTTGCATTTTCTCAACTCAACCATCTATATTTTTCATATTATGCAGAACAAACTCTTCACAGTCCTTCTATAGAAATCTAAAATAATTTCCGATGCTTTCAATTTCTCTTTCTCAGGAAGTCAGTTTCTCTCCCTCGTGCAATGAGCTTCAATAGTTTGCTTGTGTTATGTAGATTTATTCATCTGAATTTTCACCATGAGGGATTTGTACAACAAACTCCAAGACAGAAGACCACCACTCCCAGCTCCCACCAATTCTTTAATGCCATTTAGACCTATCTTCTACAATGAACATAGCCTCATCTTTCTTCACTATTCCACCTTGCTGTCTTTACAGTGAATGTCCACACAGAAGTGAATCTCAGGGTAGTGTATGTGGCATATATGTACTTGGATAATAAATTTACTTTGAAATTTGAACGCATATATATACCTCTGGTTTCGTTCATTGCTGATGTTCTCAGCAGATTAATTTTCCCATTTCACAAATATTAAGTCAGGGCAGACGAAAAAGCTGATCAAAATTCATGTGTTTTTTTTTATTTCTTTTTTTTGATGCCTCACACTTTAGAGGCCATATCGCAGAGAGCATTCTGATGATGATTGCTCACCCTGACTTCGGTTACTTGTAATAGACCTGGGTGTCCAGTAAGTCATTCAAATCAATAATATTTTCATATTGAAGGTTTTCAGTTGTCACGGTAACAATCACACATTATATGCATGCTGAGACGCAGTGCACAGTGAATTAATACAAAAAGAATCTGGGTAAAATCAGGGGCTTGATGCAAGTTGCACGTTCAGCAATCACCCTGCCACTACCTGTGTACGCTTGACATGCTGATCCACAGAGAAGGCTAGACACAAATCCAGACAATGGATGCCTGGCCCACCTGCTATCAAGTCTTCTGTATTATTTAAAGGTGATTCCTATGTGGTGAACTACATATACCTGTCTGGACACACCCCCTGATGACTGCTCCTGTGGCTCCTCCCACAGACCCCTGTATAAAGGTGATGGAGGTCTGAGCCTGGCCTCTCAGTCTCCAGGATGTAGTATGGTGGTCACTCACTGCTCGTTCCTTCTTCCAGTCAATAAAAGCCGATACCTCGCTTTTACGTCTCAGAGTGAGTTATTGATGGTGCATCATCCTACTCATGAAAACCAGCAGCTGGAACTCAAGCCCTGTGTATCCTCTTTAAGGAATATATTTATTCCTTCCAATTAGTCCCTCCATAGTTCCACCAACACCCTTATCTTTTGATCAACCCCTGTTCAATCCAGAGAGAGCCCTTCATCTAACCATCTACTTAGCAGTCCTTCCTCCCTCAAGGTCTTACTGATTACCAAACTGTCGGCCCATTTTGCACTGCCAGGCTGCCAACCCTCTCCCATCTGCTCCCTGCACCCAACCCACACCACCAAAATCATGGCCAGAGCACACATCTTCCCTCTGTAATCCTTCCTCATCGGTCCTCATAGCCTTCGCCACTGATCATTGGACTGGCCTATTCCCATCAGAATTTTTGATTCCAATGAAGGGCCTCAACCTGAAACTTCAACTGTCCAGTGCTGCATGAACCTTTGGGTTCCTCCGCCATTTACATTCCAACATCTGCAGGCACTTCAGTCCTTTAAAAATTCCTTTGCTTAGACCAGCGAGTGACTCTTCCTTTTCCTGTCCTCAAAAGACATTCAGTTACTTAAACATTTTAATAACCTTGACTGTTATTAATGGAAACATTCCTTCCTCTTTTTACTTAATCGCTATAATGAATGCCAGGGCGTTGACTTTGTGTGAAATTTGCAAGAAGAAATGGATCACGAAGGGATTAAATGCAACTGTTGTTTTGCCACGTTACCACCACACTAATTATCAGGTTCACTGGAACTAATCCTGTGCCTCTAAGTATTACTCAGACAAACATCTGTTCATTAAGATGAGGAAGGAATTCAACTGCCTATGTCAGCATTATCAAAATCCCGTGAACAGTACTGTTCACTGTCCTTTTAATAACAATATATACGGTGGATTATTTTGTTACAGACTAGTTTTGTGCGGTCATAAATTTATGTAGAGAGGAGGAAGGAAGTCTTGAGCATGGTATTTTAGAACATAGAACATAGAATAGTACAGCACATTACAGGCCCTTCGGCCCACAATGTTGTGCTGACCCTCAAACCCTGTTTTAATGTATAAAACCCTTACCCATAGGTATAGTAAACATTTTCACCTTTTAAATTGTTCAGGCATTCTCTAATTGTCTTTATAAATGTGATGATAACAATTAATTAGAATCAAAATCTGGTTTATTATCACATATATTGTGAAATTTGTTGTTTTCCAGCAGCAATACAGTGTAATACATAAAAAACTAATATAAACTATAACAGGAATATAACAAATAAATAGTGCAAAACAAGAACAAGATAGTGAGGTAGTATTCATGGGTTCATGGACCATTCCAAAACCGGATGGTGGAATGAAATAAATTTCATCTATTCTCTGGAGGCTTGGATGCACCTATTAAATGTGCAGGAAGGCTCTATTTCAAGACTATTACTTGGTTCACTAACCCAATGATTCATCACAGTGAATTGAAATGGCTTTTACTTGCAAGGAGGGCCACAAAATCAAATAAACTTTAGTGAAGAATGTGCTGTGTCTTGAAGCAGCCATTTATCGCTCATCGTTAATTGTCCTTGAGGAAGTAGAGATGAGCCGTGCTCTTAAACTGCTACAGTCCATTGGGTAGCAGTGCTGTGAAAGGGGAGCTCAGACTGAGCAATTGCAATGTGTTTCTTAATCAGTCTGACTTGGGGTGTTATTTGTAGGTGGTGACATTACCAAGTAGGTGCTGTTTTTGTTCCGTCTGTTTGGGGGGTGCTATGAAAGAAGTACATTAGATTTTGTAGATGGCCTATACTGTACCCAACAGTGCCAGGAATAAAGGGATTGAATGTTATGGTGTTTGAATGTCAGTCAAGAAAATTGTTGGTCCTGTATGATGTTGAGCCCATTGTGTTACTGAGGCTGTACACATTAAGCCACTAGATTTCAAAAACAGATAACTGCATTTCACAAACCAAATCTCTACAGAATGTGGTATTTTGTTTTGTATTAGGTGATGCTCTTGGTAATGATGAGATATTACATTAAACATAGGACAGAGTACAAGTTAATTTTAACAATTCAAAATTAAATCCATTTCAGTACTCCGAAGTTAATATAATAAAGCCCGCAAAAAAAAATGTTTTGAACATATTCTCAGTCAAGGAGCAAGCTGTAAAAAACGGATATCTCTGAAGAAAGAAAATCATTGAAGGAATAGTCTGATTTGGATTCACACACTAAATCCCGTGGTCAAGGTCTTGTTTGACATAAATTCCTTTTCATTTAGTCACTACTTTCTCTGCAGAAACAAACATAATCATACGCTCTCCTACATGGGAATTTCGTCCATAATAATGAAATGCTTCAGGTGCTTCACAAGTATGTGGGAAATGTATTTTAGACATTTTATAAATGCAAATTCACCATGGGCAAGACAAATAGAAATTATTCATTAGCTTTTGCCACACATGTTCATTTGGAAATATCTTTTCTCTTACACTGTGCTATGAATAATGTTATTGAATGCATCTGAAGTTGCTGAAATTCAAGTACTTCTCAGAGTGCTGCAAGTGCATGACACAGAATCAGACATCTCTTCCCAAATGATTTATACCAACACAAATACACATTAGCACTTTCACAGCTGCCTTAATTATTTTAAACTTATCACTAATAATTCCTAATCTTTTCCCCTCAGGTGTCAATCAAACCTCCCCCATGAATTAAATCGTGTTACTCGCCTCAACTAATTCGCGATTGACATTTACTGTTTATTCCTAATTGCTCCAGCTTGAGAAGCAGGTCATCAGCTTTGGCAGGGAGGGGATGGTAACAGAATTCCTTCTCTGAAGGGTAATGGGAAACCATTTACTGAACATTGTGTGGCTAAACACAGATGCAATACCATATTCAATTTTCCTGGATGACTCTCCCGTTGTAGACCAAATCAAAGGTGGTGATGAATCAGTGTGCAGGAGGGAGAATGAAAATCTGGCTGAGCGGTGCCACAACAACGACCTCTCACTCAATGTCAGCAAGACCAAGGAGATGACTATTGTCTTCAGGAGGAGAAAACCAGAGGATCATCAACCAGTCCTCATCGGGGATCAGAGGTGGAGAAGGCCAGCAACTTTAAGTTCTTCAATGTTATTATTTTGGAGGACATATCTTGGGCCCAGCATACACATGCAAATGCAAGTAAAGCACAGCAGCATCTCTACTTCCTTAGAAGTTTGTGAAGCTTCAGCAACTTTGACAAACTTCTATAGATGTGTGGTGGAGAGTATACTGACTGGTTGCATCACAGTTTGGTTTGGAAGCAGTCTGGTTTCTTGAGCAAGAAAACCCTACAAAAAGTCATGGATTTGGTCTAGTCCATCTCAATTAAAGCCATCCCCACCATTGAGCACATCTACGTGAAGCGTTGTCACAGGAAACCAGCTTACATCATCAGGAGCCGCCACCACAAAGTTCATGCTTTCTTCTCGCTGCTGCCTTCAGCAAGAAGGTACAGGAGCCTCAAGACTCACACCACAGGTTCAAGGACAGTTGTTACCCCTCAACCATCAGGCCCTTGAACTAAAGAGATACCTTCTCTCAACTTTACTTGCCCCATCATTGAAATGTTCTCACAACGTATGGACTCACTTTCAAGGACTAGACATTTCATGTTCTTGATATTTATTGCTTATTTATTTATCATTATTATTATTGTATTTGCAGTGTTTGTTTTATTTTACACACTGAATGCTGGATGAAAGATCTTTCATTGATTCGATTATGGTTATTATTCTATGGCAGATTTATCAAGAATGCCCACAAGAAAATGATTCTCAGGGTTGTATATGTACTTTGATAATAAATTTACTTTGAACTTTTCGAACTTTTAACATCACTGCCTGCCGCAAAGTCAACTTGGCTCTTAATCCATGTTCCTAATGTCTGTGTTCTTCATCGCTGGATGAAGAAGTTTCTCCTGAATTCCTGACTGAATTCAACAATTTTTTTAGGACAATGAACACTAGCATTGAGTTGCCTCACAAGTCACAGAGTCATAGAGCTACAGTATCATACAGCATGTGAATAAGGGCCTTCAGCCCAATTTATCCACAAAGAACAAAAATCCCATCTAATCTAACCCCATATTCTTGTGTTTGGAACACTTCCCTCTAAATCTTGCCTATCCATGTACCTGTTCATGTACCTTTGAAATATTATTAATGCACATGCCTCAAACAGTTCTTCCACATACTGATCACACTTTGGTTGAAAAGTCACCCTTCACGTTCCTATTAAATATCTCCACTTTCATCTTAAACCTGTGCTCTCTAGTTCTTCCATTCCCCAACCCTGAAAAAAAAATTGTCTGCATTCACCCTGTCTATGCCTCTCATAATTTTATACACCTCCATAAGATTGCCTTTCATTCTATGCTGCAAAGAATAAGGTTCCAACTTGTTCAACCTCTCTGCATTACAGAGTCTATTGAGCATCTCAGCAACGTCCTTGTTAATCTCCTCTGAACTTCTTCCAGCTAACCGTGTCTTTCCTACGTATTGTGACCAAAACTGATTTCGTAATTCCAAATGTGGCCTCACCAACATCTTGAACAACTGTAACATAACATCCCAACTTCCATACTCAACTCCCTGACTGGTGAGAACCAGCATGCCAAAAGCCTTCCTAACCATCCTGCTTGCCCATGAGACCAGAGCATAAAATTTATTCCGGCATTCCAGTGCCATCCTCAGGAAGCAAATCCAAAGCAACTAAAAACTAAAAACTTTTACCTTTTTTAGGAGTGTGCATATGCTGGAATCTGGAGCTATAATTTGCCGGAGGAACTCAGGAGGTCAGGCAATATATGTAGGAGGAAGGATGGTTTCCTCCCAAGATATCAACAATTTGCGAAGTATCCACAACAAAGGAGGGAAGTGTAGCAGTTAGTGTGACTCTGTCACAGCCCAGTGCACTCCAGAGTTCAGAGTTCAATTCTGGTGCCATTCTGTAAGGAATCTTTATGTGTTCTCCTTGTGGAATGTGCAGGTTTTCTCCAGGTTCTCCGGCTTCCTCCCACAGTGTGGTGAACTACATATACCTGTCTGGACACGCCCCCTGCTGACTGTTCCTGTGGCTCCTCCCACAGACCCCGGTATAAAGGCGATTGAGGCCTGACCCCGGCCCTCATTCTCCAGGATGTAGTATGGTGGTCAACTACTGCTTGTTCTTTCTTCCAGTCAATAAAAGCCGATATCTCGACTTCACATCTCAGAGAGTTATTAATGGTGCATCAATTTTATTGACTGGAAGTTTTAAAACATGGAAAGCGTTTTACGTCCGGAAAGATTGGATTTGGACCCCCAAGACCCTGAAGCAGCTCTTGCCTTTGAACTCTGGCTTGCATGCTTCCAATCATACTTGGAGGAGGTTAAGTGCAACTGAACCCGCTGTTATGCATCAAATTCTCCTCTCGAGGGTCACCCCGAAAGTTTACTCACTTATCAGAGGCCTGCCGACCTACAAAGGGGCACTGGACACCCTCAAAAGACAGTACCTAGGGCCGGTGAACACCGTCTACGCAAGACATCACTTAGCTACGCGACGGCGCGGCCTGCAGAGTCGAGCACCAAGTTTCTCTGAGCCCTACAGACACTCGTGCAGACTTGCGATTGCAAAACACTCACGGCGGAACAGCATGCGGAGCTCCTCGTACAAAACGCCTTTGTTACAGGAATCAAGTCAGTGTATGCGCACCAGCGGCTGCTGGAAAATGCCGATCTTACCTTACGCTCGGCGATCGAGACGGCCGACACGCTGGAGGCTGCTCTGCACAACGCTGATGCTGTCCAGCCGCGCGATCCCCCGCCGGTTCCCGTGAGCGAATTCGCCAACGCCGCTGCCAGTCGTGATTCCACAAACTCCCCGAACCCGACCACAGCTGCTGCCAGTCGCAAGCCTGCGCAGTGTTACTTCTGCGGACTCAAAAAGCACCCCCGAAAACACTGCCCGGCCCAAGAAGCGACCTGCTCCAGCTGCGGGAAGAAGGGCCATTTCGCCAAGGTCTGTAAGTCTAAACCACGAGCAGGGTCGGGCAGCGCTGCGTGTGAGGCATGGGGGCCGCCATCTTGCCTGCCCGCCTCGTGCGAGGCATGGGGGCCGCCATCTTGCATGCCCGGATGGGGGCGGCCATCTTTGTCGGTGCCAACATGCCCCACCCCCTACCCACCGGTGCTTACCGGGCACCAAGACGGCGGTTCAACTCTGGCCACCGTAACCCTCGACCAAAGCGCCCCACACCAGCTTGCAAGGTCAATGATGGACATCCTGGTGGAGGGGCACAGGACTAGCTGCCTGTTTGACATGGGCAGCACTGAGAGTTTTATTGACCCGGACACAGTGCAACGCTGCGGACTCGTGACACGGCCGGTAAGCCAGAGGGTCACCTTGGCTTCTGGGTCATATTCCACAGACATCCAGGTGGGTTGTGTAGCGACATTGGTGGTGCAGGGCACAGAATATCGGAACTTTGCGCTACTGGTCATGCCTCAACTGTGCGCACCTGTGCTATTGGGGCTGGACTTCCAGAGCCACCTCGAAAGTGTGACTATGGCATATGACGGGCCCCTCCCACCACTCACTGTCAGGAATCCTCAGTTTGGTGAGTCTTCGCCACATACCCCGCTACTGACCACACACACACACCGACACACACATCCCCCCCAGCACCATGCCGACAGCTGCGCTACTGACACCACTTGCAGCCTCTCCACCCTCAAGATCCCTCCCCCACCACTGTTCGCCAACCTGACCCCCGACTGTACACCTGTGGCAACTAAAAGCAGGAGGTACAGCACGGGGGACAGGGCCTTCATTCAGTCAGAGGTGCAGCGGCTGCTCAGGGAGGGGATCATTGAGCCAAGCACAAGCCCTTGGAGGGCCCAGGTGGTTGTTGTTCGGACCAGGGAGAAAAATAGGATGGTAGTGGACTATAGTCAAACCTTCAATAGGTTCACGCAGCTTGACGCGTACCCCCTACCCCGCATCGCGGATACGGTCAACCAGATTGCTCAGTACAAGGTGTACTCGACAATAGATCTGAAATCCGTTTATCACCAGCTCCCCATCCGCCAAGAGGACCGCCCCTACACCGCCTTCGAGGCGGTCGGCAGGCTCTATCACTTCCTGCGCGTGCCATTCGGTGTCACAAATGGTGTCTCAGTCTTCCAGAGGGAAATGGACCGGATGGTGGACCAGTGCCAACTGAAGGCCACATTTCCCTATCTGGATAACATCACCATCTGTGGTCACGACTGGCCGGATCACAACACCAACCTCCAACGAATTTTCCAAGTGGCCAAAGCCCTGAACCTTACTTAAAATAGGGACAAGTGTGTGTTCGGAACCACCCGACTCGCTATCCTTGGGTATGTCGTGGAAAACGGGGTCATTGGCCCTGATCCCGACCATATGCGCCCCCTGTTAGAAGTCCCTCTTCCCACCACTCTCAAAGCCCTCAGACAGTGCCTGGGCTTCTTTTCCTATTACGCCCAATGGGTCCCTCATTACGCAGACAAGGCCCGCCCCCTGGTCAAGTCCACCACTTTTCCCCTCTCTGCCGAGGCCCGCGCATCCTTCAGCTGCATTAAAGGGGACATTGCCAAAGCAACGATGTATGCGGTGGACGAGACCATTCCCTTCCAAGTAGAGAGTGACGCCTCCGATTTCGTGCTGGCTGCTACCCTCAATCAGGCAGGCAGGCCAGTAGCATTCATCTCTCTTACCCTTCAAGGCCCTGAAATTCAGCACTCCGCGGTGGACAAAGAAGCCCAGGCCATTGTGGAAGCTATTAGGCACTGGAGGCACTATCTCGCTGGCAAAAGGTTCACCTTGGTGACTGAGCAGTGCTCAGTTGCGTTCATGTTCAGCAACCAACAGCGGGGCAAAATCAAAAATGATAAAATTTTGCGGTGGAGAATAGAACTCTCCACCTACAACTAGGATATCCTGTACCGGCCTGGAAGGCTCAATGAGCCCCCTGATGCCCTATCCCGGGGAGCGTGTGCCAGTGCACAGCTCGACCAGCTATACGCTCTCCATGCACATCTTTGCCACCCAGGGGTCACACAATTTTACCATTTCGTGAAAGCCCGGAACCTGCCGTACTCCCTGGAGGACATCAGGACGATGACCAGGGACTGCCAAGTCTGCGCTGAGTGCAAACCGCACTTCTACTGTCCTGAAAAGACACAACTTATCAAGGCCACCCGCCCCTTTGAGTGACTGAGTGTTGACTTTAAGGGCCCCCTTCCCTCCACCGATCTCAATGTCTACTTTCTCAATATTATTGACGAGTACTCACGGTTCCCCTTTGCCATCCCCTGCCCCAACACCACTACCACGTTCGTCATAAAAGCCCTGCGCCAGCTCTTCACTCTGTTCAGATATCCCTGCTATATCCACAGTGATAGAGGGTCTTCCTTTATGAGTGACGAGCTACACCAGTACCTGCTGGTTAGGGGCATTGCTACTAGTCGGACCACGAGCTATAATCCCTGGGGAAATGGACAGGTGGAGAGGGAGAATGCCACAGTGTGGAAGGCCACACTTTTAGCCCTTAAGTCAAAAGGGTTGCCAGTCTCTCGATGGCAGGAGGTCCTCCCTGAGGCACTCCACTCTATCCGCTCCCTGTTATGTACGTCCACCAATGCCACCCCTCACGAGCACCTATTCTCTTTTCCCAGGAAGCCTGCCACTGGGACCACCCTACCGGCTTGGCTGACATCCCCAGGGCCAGTGCTGCTCCGGAAACATGTGAGGAGCAATAAATACTCCCCGCTGGTCGAGAGGGTTCACCTTCTACATGCGAACCCCCAGTATGCTTACGTGGTCTTACCTGATGGGCGGGAGAACACAGTCTCCGTCCGCGACCTGGCGCCCGCAGGAGCAGCAGACCACTACCCCGAACACTCCACAGTAACTATGAACCCTGTACCCGAGGTGACACCGCGCACACTGAGCCCTACACAGATTCCTCACGACACTCCTATACCGGGCGTCTCGTACGCGCCTATACCAGGCGCCTCGCACACGCATGAGGGATCACTGACGCCTAGTGGGCTGACACCTCCAGTTAGGCCGGAACCAGCACAACCACCGTCTCTGGTGCAATCACCACCGGCACCTGTGCAATCACAGCCAGTGCTACGTAGATCGCAGCGACAGATTCGACCACCTGATAGACTTAACCTGTAAATATACTTGTCAGAAACTTCAGCCCATGGGGACTCTCTTTTAAAACAAAGGGGGGGGGGGGTGAATGTGGTGAACTACATATACCTGTCTGGACACGCCCCCTGCTGACTGCTCCTGTGGCTCCTCCCACAGACCCCGGCATAAGGGCGATTGAGGCCTGAGCCCGGCCCTCAGTCTCCAGGGTGTAGCATGGTGGTCAACTACTGCTTGTTCTTTCTTCCAGTCAATAAAAGCCGATATCTTGCCTTCACGTCTCAGAGAGAGTTATTGATGGTGCATCACACAGTCCAAAGACATACCGGGTAGGTAAACTGATCACTGTAAATTGTTCCCTGAGTAGGTTATGGTTAATTGGGTTTGTCTGGGACTACTGGGGCAACGTGGCTCAAAGGGCCAGAAGGGCCTTCTCTGTGCTTTATCGATAAATAAATACCCTTTCTTCCTATGGACGTTGCTCGACCTTCTGAGTTCCTCCAGCTAATTGTTTGCTAATCCTATTTTAATCCTCATAATATTACAATTGCAATTGAACTCATTGGGTCCATGAATACCACATGAGGTGCAATCTCACACAAAATCTGCGAGAAAATTCCCTGACATAAGTGTTATGGAATCCCATCAGGCTCCTGTTCTCACGGTGAACTCCTTGCCCAAAAATCACTGGCAAATTTTGCCTTTAAGTTTAGGATTTGTGCTGAATTTCCAAACTTGGGGGAATTAATGTGGATAAACGTCAGTAGTTTACAGTAGAGCTGCCACGTAGCCTGGTAAATAACAGGCCTGGATCTAGTCATTACCACCTCACTATTTGTTTGGGTTACTGCATGCGAACTTGAGTGGAACATTTTCTACGTTCCTGCCGTGACAACTGGTGTTAATAATTGCAGTTTATTTTCCCCTCAAGTTGTGTTTTTTTCCCCCCTTGACAAAAGACTAAGAGGCTTTGAACACCTGGTACAGCATTTGTTACTTTATCCAGCTGAATTGTTCTCCAAAAGATCCCTCAGCAGTCATAATGGGAGGAAGATTGTTGGCTGTGTCTGTGTTCGAGAGGGAGTGAAATTAGATACCTCTGCTAACGCAATGTATGATGTTACTGGTCAGGTTGTTCTGTCTCACAGATGCTTTTGATTCAAATTATTTGGCAGAGTACGCAGAGCATAAACTTCTCTCTTACACTTACATGTAGGATATCATTATATGTTCGAAAGCATCAGTGGTCAAAATTTTAATGCCAGGCAGAATTTCAAGCCTTGTCTTGCCTCTAATTTCCCAATTCCACATCCTCAATTCATAAACTGTTCTGGTCACCTAAATTTTTCACAGCACTATTCATGGTGAAAGACATGTTAGTGACTGCTACTATTCCATTGACATAAGTATTTTAATAAAAGGCAGAACAGAATGCAAACGTGGGTATATAGCTAAACATTTAAGCAGAAGTGTTAGTTTTGTAGGTGTAGGTATTTCACATACCTTGTGTTTATGCAGATGAATATGCTTAATTATTTGCCCTTTTAGGTTCACAAGTTTTATTTCCCTCTCTTCCTCTCTTCCTGCTCCAGTTCATGCCAGAGTGCCTCTCTATAAACGCTCAAGTGGCCATTCTTCACAGATGAATGGCAACCAGCCAGCTGAGTAAAAACACCCTCCCACTCTTTGTGCTGACCACTGGACTGTGAATGTCTCTGGGTTTCTGTTGCTTTAATCCTTATTCTACAGAGGGACTGGACTCTGAGATATATCCTCAGATGCACTAGGGCACGTCATCAGCGATGTAACCTGGGGTCATCGGGTGTTTCAGTCCTTTCAACACCAGACACTCTTGCCCAGGCGACCCAGCCTGGCTTGTATCCCAGCAGCACTGGTCCACAGGTCACACCCCTTGATCCATAGCCATCTGAAGGCTCGTTTGACAGCCTCTGTGGCAGTTCTGATGGCTATTTTCTTTGTAGCCCCTGTTCTGCACAGTGAACAGCCAGCAAAACCTCTACATGCCGCCTCCTTAGACTCATATCATGGCCTCCACCCTGTCTCTGGCACTGCTACCAGCTCCTAGTATCGGGCTTTCTTATGCTTAAATGTCTCCTCAATCCAGTCTTCACAAGCAGCTATCAGTTCTACCATAACCACCTGCTTTGAGGTTTCTGACAGAATGACCACGTCAGGCCTCAGGGATTCAGAGTGATAAATCACTCTGAGTGTCAATCATTTCTGGGGTCATAGCCGATGTTTTTTTTCCATTAAACCACCCATAAGACAATCTCTGCATAACAACAATGAAATGCATTTGACGAAACACCAACAACAGACACCAACAAAATTAAAACTAATGGAATTAAATGGGCAGTAAATTGGTTGAGGGACAGAAAGCAGGAAACACAGGTAGCCTGAGTAGAACGATTCAACATTAAAGGATCAGTGATTTACCCACTGACATGCTTTGGTAAGTGGCACCCTGATGGAAATATTGCTTGGTCAGACATCAGGTTACCCACATATGCGATTTACCAGCACCTGTTAAGTCTAGCATTTGCCAGATAACCAGCTTTTATCGTGTGCAGCCTTCCAAGTATAGGAAATGTAACTTTGATTTATCGCTTCATTTTAAATAAATGCAAGAATGTGATTCTTAATGGGAAGTTGCTTTATTCTCGATCCTTTCACCGAGGTTTCCAAAAATTAAAAAAGATGATTTGAAAGACCTGCATATAGTTCAATCTGATTCCACCAACGTTCTCTCCAAATAAGACCATTTGAGATATCTGTTGGTTTAGTCGGGAGAGACATGATGATACTCTTAATTTTTTTTTCAGCATCAGTGACAATTGTAACCACAAATGGAAACAGTCAACATCTTTTTCAGTTTTTCTTGCCAATTTTCATGGAATTTCTACAGAACTAATGCTAATAATAATACATGCATCTCTGGCCAACCCCAAAAAAACACAATTTTTTTGCTTTGATGTGGTTGCATGAGAGAAAAGAGAAACAAACAACAGACATCTCCTACAAGGCTAATAGCTTTCAAACAGTTGCCTCATAAACTGTTCCAAAGAACAACTTATTATACTAACGTTAATCCAATTTAGAATACAACAACCTAAAGGACATTGTAGATGTAGAGCTGTGTTGCAGAAATCACAAGTAATGAGGTTTGATATTTCAGGTGTAAGGTTTCTGAAACCCATTGGGTCCCAATTTTCAGATTTTGCACACAATAGGTCAATACTACAACTATTATTAAGTGGAATAAATGATTCTGTATGTTTTTAAAGACGTAGCAATATTTTAACCACAGCTGTCAAGGATAATTTGAAAACTAGAAATCATTTAAACTGCAGCTAGAATTCCTTGTTCCCCATTTAATAATCACTGCAACCCCATGCAGCACACTAACACTCAACATTATATTTTATCCAGAAAAAACTAGCCTTCATTTTGAAAATCTGGAATAATAAAACAAAGTAATAAATTCTGAACTGGTTGGGCCCCAGGCATTTGTTACTTCATAAATCTCTAATATAAACATAAGTAAGAAAATGCTGCCAAACACACGAGCTAAATTATGGGGGAAAAAAATTCCATTTGCATTTCCATACACCAGCCAACAACTGGAAGCTCTCAGTCTTCAGGAGACTTGGGGAAATAATTTGATATGGTGCCTTCAACAGAGTAAAATATCCCAAACCTCCAGACACTGGAACAATTTCTGGCACCAAGCATTAATCTGACCAGAGGCAGAGGTCATATCACTGCAGCAAAGCTCATGTAAACAGGCAAGTAACAACAGGATGTTATAACTCAAATATTTGTGAAAGAAAAACATTCATTTTTCCATCAGTCTGGTCAGCGGAGCTGGATTATGCTGACCACCGAGAAAAGTTTCTCAACTTCACCCTACTTTTTTCCTGGTACTTGACCAAAATAATAGTGGTACTTTACAAATGTGCAAACTGCTAGCTGTGCATACTTACACCACTTTTAAAAGAGCACAGACCAAAACATAGTCGATGAAGTGCTTTATACCACGTGAACCAGGAATACTAACGTGAGTAACATCCCATAAGCGGGCCTGCATATCGTGCAAACAGAATGAATTATAAAATACAAGGAAAGAAAATGAAAGGTTTTGGAAAATATGTGTTGGGATCATGCATCAAGAAGTCAAATGGTGCATGTAAAGGCACATAAACAGGACGCTGACAAAAGAGTCACAGAATGATTTATTCAAAGGCTGAAGCATGCAAGCCTAAGCCTTTCCCTTGCAGATCACACAAAGCGAGGCAGTTAAGTTGATGTCTGGGTTCAAGAAGCGAAGGTCTTCAGTGTTGCTACACAGTAAAGAGGCTTAAGTTAGTCGTGTGTGAGAGAATAAGCTGTAGGGTTGCAGGGAAATAAGGATAAAAGGAATAGGACTTTCCTCTGAAAGCAAGAGTGAGGTGAATGGGATAAGTGTTCTCCTTCATTGTTATGTACATGTACATATAAACTGACCATAGGACAGTACAGTACAGCAAAGGCACTTCAGCCCACAACGTTGTGCCGGCCTTTTAACCAAGATCCATCTAATCTTTCCCTCCCATGTAACCCTCCAGGACTTCCTGTCAGATCGCAGGCAAGTGGTAAGAGTGGGCTCCCTCACCTCTGCCCCTCTGCCCCTCAGCACAGGTGCCCCTCAGGGTTGTGTCCTAAGCCCCCCTCCTTTACTCTCTGTATACCCATGACTGTGTCGCCACCTGCAGCTCCAATCTGCTAATTAAATTTTCTGACGATACTACATTGATTGGTCTAATCTCAAATAATAACGAGACAGCCTACAGAGAAGAAGTTATCACCCTGACACAGTGGTGTCAAGAAAACAACCTCTCCCTCATTGTCGTAAGAACAAAGGAGCTGGTTGTGGACTATGGGAGGAATGGAGACAGGCTAACCCCTATTGAAATCAATGGATCTGGGGTCGAGAGGGTGAACAGTTTCAAGTTCCTTGGCATACACATCACCGAGGATCTCATGTTGTCTGTACATATCGGCTGTGAGGTGAAAAAAGCACATCGCCTCTCTCACCTCAGATGGTCAAAGAAATTTGGTATGAGTCCCCAAATCCTAAAAACTTTCTACAGGGATACAATTGAGAGCATCTTCACCGGCTGCATCACTGCCTGGTATGGGAACTGTACTTCCCTCAATCACAGGACGCTGTGGACAGCCCAGCACATCTGTAGATGTGAGCTTCCCACTATTCAGGACATTTACAGTGACAGGCGCATAAAAAGGGCCCGAAGGATCATTGGGGACCCGAGTCACCCCAACCACAAACTGTTCCAGCTGCTACCATCTGGGAAACAGCACCACAGCATAAAAGCCAGGATCAACAGGCTCCGGTACAGCTTCTTCCACCAAGCCGTCAGACTGATTAATTCACGCTGATACAATTGTATTTCTATGCTATACTGACTGTCCTGTTGTACATACTGTTTATCACAAATTACTCTAAATTGCACAGTGCACATTTAGACCCAGACATAACGTAAAAAGTTTTAAACTTCACATATCTGAAGGATATAAGTAATAAAGTCAATTCAATTCAGGTTTTTTTCATCCATTTGCCTTTCTAAGTGTTTCTTAAATATCCTGAATGTACCTGCCTCTAACATGTACTCCATCCACTACTACTCTCTGTAAAACACCTATCTTTGCCATCTCTTTAAAATTGTGCTCTCTCATATTAGCTTTCTGTCCTGGGAAAGATGTCAGCTGTCCACTATATCAGTGCCTCTTATCATCTTATACACTTCTATCAAGTTGCCTATCATTTCCAAACGGAGAAGCCATAGCTTACTCG
Source organism: Hemitrygon akajei (assembly GCF_048418815.1). NCBI lineage: Eukaryota > Metazoa > Chordata > Chondrichthyes > Myliobatiformes > Dasyatidae > Hemitrygon > Hemitrygon akajei. The sequence continues at coordinate 15,100,806 of NC_133150.1, read as the reverse complement.
ATCTTTCCTCATAAAACATAATCTCTAATCCAGGCAGCATCCTGTTAAATCTCTTCTGTGATCTCTTTAAAACTTCCACATTCTTCCTATAATGAGGTGACCAGACCTGAACACAATAGTCCAAATGTGGTCAAACTAGAGTTTTATAGAACTACAACATTACCTTGCAGCTCTCAAACTCAATCCCCGATTAATGAAGGACAGCACACCATATACCTGTTTAGCCACTCTATCAACTTACATAGCAACTTTGAGGTTTCTATGTGCATGGATCCCACTGATCCTCCACAATGCTAAGAATCCTGCCACTAACCTTGTACCCTGCCTTCAGGTTCAACCTTTCAAAGTGTACCACTTCACATTTGTCTAGGTTGTACTCCATCTGCCACTTCTCAGCCCAGCTCTGCATCCTGACTGTGTCCTGTTGTAACCTGTGGCAACCTTCTACACTATCCACAACACCACCTACTTTCATGCCATCTGCAAATTTACTAACCCACCCTTCCACTCTTACTCATCTGAGTAATTTATAAAAATCACAAGAGCAGGGATTCCTGAACAGACCCCTGCAGACACTATTTGTCACCAACCTTCAGACAAAATATGCTAAAACTACTACTACCCTCTGCCTTCTGTGAGCTGGCCAATTCCTAATCTACGCTGCCAAGTTTCCATGGATCCCATGCCTACTATTGGAACCTTATTGAATGCTTTACTAAAATCCATATACACAGCATCCAGTGCTTTACCTTCATCAATTTGTTTTTTCATTCCTCAAGAGGGGAATAGACGTTGGTGGGGGGGCAGGGTCCTAAAGGAGAAGTCGCTATTCATGCCATCAGGTTGAAGGCTACCCAGGAAGAATATAATGCGTTGCTCCTCCACCCCGAGGGCGGTCTCATTGAGGCACAAGAGGCAGCCATGGACTGACAAACAGAACGGGAATGGGAATTGGAATTAAAATGTTTGGGCACTTGGAACTTCTGTTTTTGGTGAACGGAGCGAAGGCTCCTTCGGGATTCCCTTGTCTGTTCGATCCTCCCTACTAATCTCCCTCCTGGCAAGGGGCCAAAGTGCTACACCTGCCCATTCACCTCCTCCCTCACCTCCATTCAGGGCTCCATACAGTCCTTCCAGGTGAGGCAACACTTTACCTGTAAAACTCCTATGGTTGTCTATTGTGTCCAGTGTTCCTGATGTGACCTCCTCTACATTGGTGAGATATGCCGTAAACTAGGGGAACGCATCATTAAGCGCGTCTGCTCCATCCACCAACAGTGGAACTTCCCAGTGGCCAAAGATTTTAATTCCAAGACCCATTTCTGTTCTGATAAGTCAATCCGTGGCTGCCTCTTGTGCCATGATGAGCCCACCCTCAGGATAGAAGAGTAACATCTTATATTCTGTCTGGGTGGCCTCCAATCTGATAGCATGAATATTGATTTCTCCTTCTGGAAACTCACTCCCCTCCTCTATTCTCCACTTCAGCTTCTCGCATCTTCTCACCTGCCTAACACCCCAGGATTCTAAAAGAGGTGGCTGAAGCAATTGTCGAGACATTAGTAAAGATCTTCCAAAAATCAATAGATTCTGCCATGGTTCTGGAGGACTATAAATTTGCAAATGTCACACCAAGTAGGGAAGGAGGCAGAAGAATAGAAATTACTGAACTCGGTGTTTGGGAAGATGGTGGAGTCGATCGCAAATGACGTGATTTTGGGGTACTTAGAGGCACATGACAAAATAGGCCAAAGTCAGCACGGTTACATTAAGGGAAGATCTTGTCTGACAAACCTGTTGGGATTCTTTGAAGAAATAACAAGCAGGATAGACAAAGGAGATTCAGGAATATTGTGTATGTGGAATTTCAGAAGGCTTTTGACAAGATGCCACTCATAAGGTTGCTAAACAAGAGCTAAGGGTATTACAAGAAAGTTATTAGCATGGATGAAGGATTGGCTGATTGGCAGGAGACAAAGAGTGGGAATAAAGGGATCCTTTTTGGATTGACTGCCAGGGACTAGTGGTGTTCCACAGGGGCCTATGTTGCCACCACTTCTTTTTACAGAGTAAGTCAATGATTTTGATGATAAAATCGATGGCTCTGTGGCCAGGTTTGTGGACGATATGAAGACAGTTGGAAGATCAGATGGTGCTGAGGAAGCTAAGAAGCTGCAGAAGAACTTAGATAGATTAGGAGAAAGGGCAAAGAGATGGCAGATGGAGTAAAGTGTTGGGGAGCGTATGGTCATAGATTTTGGTGAAAGGAATAAAAGCATAGATTATTTTCTAAATGGGGAGAAAATTCAAAAAATCCAAGGTGCAAAGTGCTTTGCGAGTCCTCATGCAGGATTCCCTAAGGGCTGATTTGCAGGTTGAATCAGTGGTGAAGAAGACGAATAGATTGTTAACATTCATTTCAAGAGGACTAGAACATAAAAGCAAGGATGTAATGCTGAGGCTGTATAAGGCGTGGTGAGGCCTCACTTGGAGTATTGTATGCAGCTTTAGGCCCCTTTTTTAAGAGAGGATGTGCTGACGTTTGAGAGGATTCAGAGGAGGTTCACAAGAATGATCCTGGGAATGAAAGTGTTATCATAGGAACAGTGATTAAATGCTCTAGGTCTATACTCACTGGAATTCAGAAGAATGAGGAGGGATCTCCCTGAAACCTATCAAATGTTGATAGAGTAGATGTGAAGATGTTTCCTTTGATGGTGGAGTTTAGGACCAGAGGGCATAGGCTCAAAATTGAGGGATGTTGATATAAAACAGAGGTGAAGGGAAATTTCTTTTACCGGAAGGTGGTGAATCTGTGGAATTCGTTGCCACAGACGGCTGTGCAGGCCAGATCACTAGGTGCATTTAAGGCAGAGTTTGATAGCTCTTGATTAGTCAGGGTATGAAAGGTCATGGCGAGAAGGCAGGAGAATGGGTCTGAGAGGGAAATGGATCAGCCATGATGAAATGGTGGAGCAAGTTCAGTGAATGTGTTTTGCAAAAATTCACTGTGGGTGTAGGGGTATGCAGTATAGTGATCCAGAAGCTTCTCAAGTTGTGAGGGGCAATGTCCTCATCCAAAGAGACCACAGGTTAGGTGGGCTGGAGAAACTCCATGAAGTCTAGAACTTGCAGCTACTGGACACAGCTCTCACAGAGTTATCATGCATGACAAAAAATTTAAAGATAGTGGCCCAAACAGAAAGTGTCACTTTGGAAGGGGAGACAGTTGGGTATCTCCATGGGAGCAGGTGAAAACGCACTAGAACTTTTAGAGAGTCCACGTCAATAGAGAAAAGTGCAAGAACAAGATTAAAAAGATAAAGCAGGTAAATGTGAGGACTTCCTGTGAGGAAACAAGCTCAAAAGTTGGCACATTACATTCAATCACTGCTGATTAAAGAGTAGGAAAAGGATTGAGTGATAAAGAGCTGAGTGTTGGATTACACAATGGTGTACAGAAAGGTGATATTCCCAGAAGTCATATCATGGTGAAAGTTGTGAGTAGAGAGTGAAGAACTTAATTTTCAGGACATTACAAGAATACTGAGAATATTTTCAATACCCAGAGGCTCTTTGGATGTAGGTCAGTAAGAGTTATGGACCTGTTTACTTCACCGTTGGTTAGCAAGTACAGCAGAGGCACAGTGGTTAAGTTACTAGACTAGTAATGTAGATGTCTGGATGAATAATCCAGAGATTTAACGCCCAAACCTACCATAACAGCTGTAGAATTTAATTACAGTTCATTTTCCAAACTTCAAAAATAAATAACAACTAGTTTGCATAATGAGGAGCTCAAAAGTTACCAAGTTGCTGTAAAACTATATTTAGTTCCCCAGCACTTTTCAGAAGAGGAAACATGCCACTGTTACCCAATATGGACTACGTATGTTCCCCTGTGGTTAATTCCTAAGGGCCTCTGAAATGGGCAGACAGGCCACTGAGTTGCTCCCAGCAGAGAAACCTTATAAAGACTCCTTACAGACATCTGGAGACTGCTGCTTAACTTAGAAGAGCTATTCTTGGAATGGTACTGTAACAGCAATGTTCCAGATTCTTTCATTATAATCCTTGATATGTCTGCCCTATGTGCAAGGCAGACACACCTGAAATGTTGGCACAGTGGGTGGGACCAGCCTCTTGAATTTTCAACATTGCCACCAGACCACATGAAGTCTCCTGATATCAAGTCAAATATGGGCAAGAAAACCTCATTCTAATTGTCACCCACAATGCTCCTTCACTGATGATTCAGTAGTTGCCCACGTTAGATGGAAAAAGGTATGTGTTCTGGGTGGGGAATTTCATTGTCTATCACTATGTGTGGCTTGATGATGTAGGTACTGACTGAGTTGGATAATTTGTGTAAAACAGGGCTGATAGGCAGAGTCTGAAATCAACTGAAATGTTATCTTCGCTAATCTAGTTGGTGCATCTGGAAGAGACCACCGCACATTCCTCGTGGAGATAAAATCTCATCTAAACCGCGGGGATGGCATCTAAATGCATTTTGTGGCACGACAATCATGATGGATGGAATAGACTCAGAACACACCTAACAAACTGAGTCACAGCAATGTACACCACAACAATCCGCTCCTCGTAACCATCAAGCCATGCTTGCAGCAGCATCAGCTGCACCTAAGATATGAAGTGCCAGCCAAGTGAACATGCAACACAGGATTCTCATTAGTGCTGAACAAATAGTGAAAAGTGATCTCAAAACCAAAGTGCCATCATCCCTTTACATCTAGCTATGAATGGTGTTTTCTAATTAAGCGGCTAGTAGAAGGAGGAGTCTTCAAGATTATCCCCATCACCCAACATAGAGAATAGGATGAAACTGTCTTAACTATGATCAGCCAGAAGTCCTGTGTGAGGAACACTGTTCTGTTCGGCTGTATTCATCTATGATTGAATGATAATTAAACTTGAATGATCCATCTCGGCTTATAGATGAGATCCCCTGTATCTCAGAAGCCAGCCTCCAGTCAGTTCAATTCATTCAAGGAACAACTAACAGCAATGGAAACAGCAGAGGCCATGGGACCAGACAGCTACCCAGCCAAACTATTGCAGTTCAACTACAATACTGGCATTGAGCCAACAAATGTGGAAAATTGCTCCAGTGTGTTCTGTTCACAAAAGAAAAACAGAACAAATGTAGCCTGGCTAATTAGAACCAATCAATTTCTCTCAGCAAAGTGATCAGACGTGTTTTCGACTGAGCTAAGAGTAGCACCTTTTCATCAATGTCCTGATTGGTCTTCATTCGGACCATTCTGCTTCCAGCTTCTCAGAGCCTTGGTCCAACTATAGACCAAAGGCAACATGCAAGTGTCTGGGCTAGACACCAAAGAAGTATTGAAATGGGTATGACATTAAGGAGCCAGAGGAAAACCAAAGTCAATGCCTTTTAAGAGAATTATACCCCAGTGGTTATAGTCATACCATGCACATAGAAGGATGGTCATGTTGGAAGTCAATCATCACAGGAGAAGTTCCTCAGTAGGCACAACTATCTTCATAAATGATCTTCCTTCCACCATTAGGCTAGAGAGGATTCACTGGTGATAGAATATTCAAAATCACTTGCACCTCCTCAGCAAATGAAAGTGTCTATGCTTGCAAGTCCTATACAAAATTCAGGCAAGAGTTGATAAGTGACAAATAATATTTGTGTCCCAGAAGCAATACCATTCTCCAACAAGAGAGCCTACCATATTACCTTAACTTTCACTGATATTTCCATTAGAGTCCCCACTATTAACATCCTGGAGCCCACCATTAATCATGAGCTCAACAAGCCCAGTCACATAAGTATTGCTGCCACACAGTTAAGTCAAAAAGTGGACAGGTTATTGTGGGTGACAGAGTAAACATTCCTAGTTTGTCCAACATGTCCTTATCACTAATACACTCCAATTCAGGTAACATACTGTTGGACCTCTTCTGTATTCTCTCCAAAGCCTCCATGTCCTTGCTGTACACAATGCACCAAATTTGGCCAAAGCGAGTTTTATTCGGTTGCAATATGACTTACTGACTTTTATGCTCAGTTCTGCGATTGATGAAGACAAGCATGCCAAGTGCTTTCTTTACCAACTTCTCCAGTCATGTTGCCACCTTCAGAGAGCTGGGTGATGGACTTTAGGAAGACCAAGCCTGCACTGCTCCCTGATGGTGAGCATATGGATGTGGTAAGCACCTACCAGTACCTGGACGTGCACCTGGATGACAGACTTGAGTAGAACACCAACTCTGAGGCCGTGTATAAGAAGGCCCAGAGTTGCCTTCACTTCCTGAGGATACTGAGGTCCTTTGGAGTAGGCAGGCCTCTCCTTCACATGTTCTACCAGTCTGTTGTTGCCAGATCAATCTTCTGTGCAGTGGTATGTTGAAGCAATAGTATCAACATGGATGATGCCAACAGGGTCAATAAACTGATCAGAAGGGATGGCTCTGTTATAGGAGTCAAACTAGACACACTGGTGACTGTGGTAGAACTAAGGACCTTATGGGAAATCCTGGCAACTCTGGACCATGTTTCTCACCCTCTGCATGCCACCTTGGCTGAACAGAGGAGCACTTTTAATAATAGACTAAGACAACTGTGCTGCTCCAAAGAGCACTATATGAAATCATTCTTATCCTTGGCCAACACACTCTAAAATGAGTCAACCTATAGCCAGGGAAGTGATGACCCCTCCCCCCCCCCCCGCCCCCCCACCGTTAGACTGAGGTAAATTATTTTTTATTCTTTCTACTTCTCTTCTAATATGTATATATTTATGCACTGTAATGCTACTGTGACACTGTAATTTCCTTTGGGATCAATAAACTATCTACTTAAGGACTTGCATCTCAAGTTCCCTGTATGCATCAATGCTCCAGTTGTTCCAACACACTTTCCTCCAGCATTTGACTCCCAGAATGCATCACCTTATATTTCTTTGGATTAAATACTATCTGCCATTTTGCTGCTCAAATATTAACATTCTCTTCTCTAATCTTACCATCATTAAATACCTTTTCCTTGATGAATCTGATATGGAGAACTCATTGATAAATTTGCTCTGTCTCCTCATGCATAAATATACTCCTTTGTCCTTAATTGGACTTACCCTCGCTCCAAGACCTAGGGCTAAATACCTCCTTCAGCAACTTGATCCTCAGTTTCTTCTCTTGTAGATTCCAGTCAGTTTGCAACAACATCCCCTCCATAATCTCCCTCAGCACAGGTGTACCACAAGGCTGTGTGCTTAGCCCCCTGCTCTACTCACTTCATGCATATGATTGTGAGGCTAAGCACAACTCCAATGCCATATTTAAGATTGCTGATGGCACCACTGTAGTTGGCCAAATCAAGGGTGGTGATGCATCAGCATACAGAAGGGAGACTGAAAATCTGGTTGAATGGTGCTACAGCAACAACCTCTCACTCAATGTCAGCAAAGTCTAAGAGCTGATTATTGAAATAGGCTGGGTTAACTGGAGGTCCTTAAGCCAGTCTTCACTAGGGGGTTGGAGATGGGATGGGGAGAGTCGCAACTTTAAATTCCTCAGTGTTATCATTTCAGAGGATCTGTCCTGGTCCAGCATGTAACTGCCTTTACAAAGAAGGCACGGCACCACCTCTACTTTCTTCGAAGTTTGTGCAGATTTGGTATGCCATCTAAAACTTTGCCAAACTTTGATAGATGTATGGTGGATGCTGTTGTGTGAATGATGTCACCAGAAAAAAGTACTGGTAGATGTAAAGCAGCTTCTTTATTTAACAAAACAAAGTACAGCAGGCATCACATGGAGACATGTTAGGTCGAAAGGTCTGCCTATGCCCTGCACTACACTCGTTTTATATGCTAAGGAACAAACAAAGTTCAGGAGGATTCAAACACATTCATATTTACAACCTTCCCACCATCACACCAAACCAAGCATTAATCCTGTCCGATCCATGCAGTGGAATGTTGACTGGACTTGTGCATATGCAGATATTCAGCTAAATGCCTGTTTCCTGGTCTGCCTGGTCTGTGAATCTATTGTTCAAAGCTGCATTAAGATCAAATCCACAATGCATATTCAGATCTGAAGACTGGTGGCCAAAGCTATTAGCTAAATGTAAATGTGCTGAACCCAAAAAATCACTTTAACAGTGGAGAGTACTTTGACCTAATGTGGAATCAACAATACTGTTGAATGGGGAAAATGCTACAAAAAGTAATGGATGCAGTGTTGTGTGCTGTTCATTGATTCTATTGTTTCTACTGTGAATGGCCACAAGAAAATGAATAGTTGAGTGTGGCATATATGTACTTTAGTAATAAATTTACTTTGAAATTTGAACTTCTGAACCTTCCTAACAACCCTCGTGCTCCTAATACATATACCAAAAGTAACATGAGTGAATCTGCAGATGCTGGAAATAAATAAAAACACAAAATGCTGGCAGAACTCCGCAGGCCAGACAGCATCTCTGGGAGGAGGTAGTGACGACGTCCCGGGCCGAAACCCTTCATCAGGAGTGTAGAAACATGGGATGGTCGAGGGGGGATAAGAAGTGGGGGGAGGGATGAAGTAGAGAGCTGGGAAGTGATAGGCCGAAGGGAAATGGGCTAGGGGGGAAGGTGGAGAATTATGGGAAATAAAAGAGAAAGAAAGGTAGGGGTGGGGGGGGGGGAAAGAGAGAGAAAGAGAACCAGACTAAAATTATAGATAGGGATGGGGTAAGGTGGGGGGGGGGGGGTGGGGGGCAGGGGTATCAACGGAGGTCTGTGAGTTGAATGTTCATCCCGGCAGGTAGGAGGCTACCTAGGCGGGAGATAAGGTATTGCTCCATCAACCTGCGTGTGGCCTCATCTTGACGGTAGAGGAGGCCATGGACAGACATGTCGGAGTGGGAGTGGTCTGTGGAATTGAAGTGTGTGGCCACAGGGAGATCCCGCCACTGCTGGAGGACTGAGCGCTGGTGTTCAGAGAAACGGTCTCCCAGTCTGCGGCAGGTCTCCCCAATGTATAAATCGCCACATCGGGAGCACCGGATACAGTATATCACCCCAGTTGACTTGCAGGTGAAGTGGTGCCTCACCTGAAAGGACTGTCTGGGGCCTAGGATGGTGGTGAGGGTAGAAGTGTGGGGGCAGGTGTAGCACTTCTTCTGTTTGCAGGAATCGTTTGCATGTCTGTCCATGGCCTCCTCTACTATCGAGATGAGGCCACACGCAGGCTGATGGAGCAATACCTTATCTCCTGCATAGGTAGCCTCCTACCTGCCGGCATGAACATATATCAAAAGTGTTGGATTTTCTTTAATTCAACTTGCTGAGGACTTTTCATTGCCCTTTTAAGCCCATTGTTAAGGTCTTGTTTAAATTCTTCCTTGTTTCCTTTACATTCCTCAAGAACCTTATCTGATATTAATTTTCTAAAACTTACTTATGTTTCCTTTCCCTTTTTGATTAACCTTACAAAGTCTTTCGTCATCCAATGTTTTTTGAGTCTTGCGATCCTTATCTTTCATCCACACTGGAACATGTTGGTCTTGAATTCTAATCCACTGGCCTCTAATAGACTCATACATGCCAGATGTCAAGTTACTTTCAAACAGCCACTCACAGTCTACTTTACCCATTTTCTACCTAATACTGTTGAAACTAGACTTCCCTTAATGTAGAATTTTGCCCAAGGACTGGACTTACCCTGACCTATAACTAATGGAATCATGGTCAATGTTCCCAAAGTGTTCCATCACTGAAACTTTGACAGCTGGCCAGGCTCATTACACAACATGAGGTCCAGTACAGCTCTATCTCTAGATGGACTATCTACATGTTGTTTAAATAAGCGCTCCTGGATTCAGCTAACAGATTCTGCCCCCTCTATGACATTGGCACTAAAGGAGTCCTGGTCAATATTGGCAAAACAGTAGCATAGTGGTTAGCACAATGCTCTCACTGCTCAGGGTGTTCTGGAATTTGGAGTTCATTTCTGCTGCCCTACTGTAAGGAGTCTCTGGATGTCCTCCCTGTTGAATGCGTGGGTGTCCAAAGTTCAAAGTACTTCACTTTTTTCACAATTTTTCTGGTGATTAGTTCAAAGTTCAAAGTACATTTATTATCAAAGTACATACACATTATACAACCTTGAGATTCATCTCCTTACAGGAAGCCACAAAACAACAAATCCAATAGAACCCATTTATAAAAGACCGTGAAACACCCGATGTGTAACAAATCATGCAAACAATAAGAGTAAGCAAATAACTTTCAGAACTGAAGCTCACCAAAGTGAGTCTATGCCATGAAGCCAGTCATCAATGCCGCTGATTCAGGAGCCTATTAGTTGCAGGCCACGTCCTCAGTGAAGCACAGGGATGAGTGAACCTCACAGAGCAGCCAGCTGAACACCAGGTCTAATACCCTGACCTTTTTCAATCTGGCTTGGTGCTTCAATTAGCCAAACCTCAGGTAGTTCCTGGTTCTGGGACCTAGGTCCTGCCGCTTGGATACACACTCAGGACTGGGACCTGCCGGCTCGACTCTGCCTCACCTCAGCTCGCCTCTCCTCAGTACTGCCACGAGAAATTGCCTCCAAATCCACTCCTGCGAAGGTCAAACATTGGTTCATTCCCCACTCACTCTCGGGCTCTGGCCCCACCATCTTGGTTTGGCCCATGCGTGCCACGCCACAAACATCCTGCACCTTCAAGCCTTCACACAACAAAAATGCCAGGTCCTACAGGCGGTTCAAAAACTCAGCTTCAAAAAGGAAGTTACAGGCTATTGATTGTAGTGATCGTGTCCAAGAAAAAGTATGAGTAATACAATCGTTTAACATTTTATTTGTTTCGTTTGCTATACATGTGCTTCAGCAGGGCCATCTAAACCCAGAAGTTTTCCCTGTATTCTGATATCCTCCCACAGTCAAAAGATGTACCAGGTAGGCTAATTGGTCATTGTAAAATGTCCCGAGATTAGTTCAGGGTTAATCAGGTTTGTCAGGCGGTTGTTGAGGCCGCGTGATTCAAAGGAATAAAATAAATATTCAGAGAATTAAAATCACCTGCAACAATAAAGCTGTTGCTTTTACACCTTTCCACGATTTGCCTAAATATCTGTTTCTCCAACTCCTTTTGGTTTTAGGAGGCATCTAGTATAGCCCCATCATCGTGATTTATTTTGAGCTTTATCCATCTGGTTTGATGGGATGAGTTCTTCATGATGAATAATGCAATCTCCCCCTCTCTGTCGTGTCTAAAACACTGGTATGCCAGAATGTTGAGCTACCTGTCCTGCTCTTCCCTCAAACAATTTTTCTAACAACTCCTTTTCAGTTGTTCCATGTTATGAAGGGCAAGTTCATGATAATCGTTGGGGATTTTAACATGACAGTGGATTGGGATAACCAGGTCAGTACTGGACCTCAAGAGAGAATTTGTAGAAAGTCTAAGGGATGGCTTTTTAGAACAGTTTGTTGTTGAGCCCACTAGGGGATTGGCTGTGCTGGATTGGGTGTTGTGCAATGATCCGGAGGTGATAAGACTCCAGAAGTGTTCCCCAAGGACAAGGAAACCTTAGGGAACAGTGATCACAATATGATCGAGTTCATTTTGAAATTTGAGAAGGAGAAGCTAAATTCTAATGTGTCGGTATTTCAGTGGAATAAAGGGAATTATAATGGCAAGAGAGGGGAACTGGCCAAAGTTGACTGGAAAGGGACACTAGCAGGTAGGACAGCAGAGCAGCAATGGCTGGAGTTTCTGCAAAAAATGAGGGAAGTGTAAGACAGATATATTCCAACTAAGAAGAATTTTTTGAATAGAAGAAGGGCACTACTATGGCAGACAAGTGAAGTCAGAGCCAAAGTAAAAGCAAAAGAGGGAAGCCAAAGCTAGTGGGAACATAGAGGATTGGGTAGCTTTAAAAAACTTGCAAGAAGGTCATTAGGAAATTATGAAAGGAAGCTGGCAGCTAATATCCAAGAAGATACTAAAAGCTTTTTTCAAGTATATAAAGGGTAAAAGAGAGTTGAGGGTAGATGTAGGAACAATAGAAAATGTCACTGGAGATATTTTAATGAGAGACGCAGAGATGGCAGAGGAACTGAATTCGTATTTTGCATCAATCTTCATAGTGGAAGATATCTGCATTATTCCGGACATTCAAGACTGTCAGGGAAATGAAATATGTGCAGTGAAAATTACGACTGAGAAGGTGCTCAGGAAGCTTAATGGTCTGAGGGTGGATAAATCTCCTGGACCTGATGGAATGCACCCTTGGTTTCTGAAGGAAGTAGCTGGAGAGATTGCAAAGGCATTAACAATGATCTTTCAAGAATTGATAGATTCTGGCATTGTACCGGATGATTGGAAAATTGCAACTGTTACTCCGCTATTTAAGAAGGGTAGGAGGCAACAGAAAGGAAACTATAGACCTGTTAGCCTAAAGTCAATGGTTGGGAAGTGTTGGAATCAATTGTTAGGGATGAGATTATGGTGTACCTGAAGGCACATGACAAGATAGGCCAAAGCCAGCATAGTTTCCCGAAAGGAAAATCCTGCCTGACTAACATACTGCAATTTTTTTGAGGAAATTACAAGCAGGGTAGACAAAGGAAATTCAGCGAATGTGGTGTGCTTGGATTTTCAGAAGGCCATTGACGCACATGAGGCTGCTTAGCAAGATAAGAGCCCATGGAATTACAGGGAAGCTACTAGCATGGATGATCAGCAGAAAATTAAGAGTGGGAATAAAGGGATCCTATTCTGGCAGGCTGCCGGTTGCCAGTGGAGTTCCACAGGGGTCAGTGTTGGGACTGTTACTTTTTACAATGAATGTCAATGAATTGGACTATGGTATTAATGGATTTGTGGCTAAATTTGCCAATGATACAAAGATAGGTGGAAGAGCGGGTAGTGTTGAGGAAACAGAGAGCGTGCAGAGAGACTTAGATAGTTTAGGGGAATGGGCAAAGAAGTGGCAAATGAAATACACTGTTGGAAAGTGTATGGTCATGCACTTTTGTGGAAGAAATAAATGGGCAGACTATTATTTAAATGGGGAGAGAATTCAAAATGCAGAGATGCAAAGGAACTTGGGAGTCCTTGTGCAAGCTACCCTAAAGGTTAACCTCCAGGTTGAGTCAGTTGTGAAGAAGGCGAATGTGATGTTGGCATTCATTTCTAGAGGTATAGAGAGCAGGGATGTGATGTTAAAGTTCTATAAGGCACTCTTGCAACCACACTTGGAGTATTGTGTGCAGTTTTGGGCTCCTTATTTTAGGAAGGTAATACTGACATTGGAGAGGGTTCAGAGAAGATTCAGAAGAATGAAAGGGTTACTATATGAGGAACGTCTGGCAGCTCTGGGGCTGTATTCCCTGAAGATCAGGAGAATGAGGGAGGATCTCATAGAAACATTCCAAATGTTAGGAGGCCTGAACAGATTAGATATGGCAAAGTTATTTCCCATGGTAGGGGAGTCTAGACAAGAGGACACAACTTCAGGATTGAAGGACGTCCATTTAGAACAGAGATGCAGAGAAATTACTTTAGTCAGAGGGTGGTTAATCTGTGGAATTTGTTGCCACAAGCGGCTGTGGAGGCCAAGTCATTGGGTGCATTTAAGGTAGAGATAGATAGGTTCTTGATTAGCCTGGGCATCAAAGAGTATGGAGTGAAAACAGGGGAGTAGGGATGACTGGAAGAATTGGATGAGTGAATGGTACAGCAGATTCGATGGGCCTAATGGCCTACTTCTGCTCCTATATCTTATGGTCTTATGGTTATTATCCAGGCTCCAAGCTCATTTGCCTTTAATTCCTTGATTGATTTTTGTAATATTATAACATGCAAGAATCACAAAGTTAAAAGAAGAGATTGCCATCATTCAAAGTCACTCAAAGTCACAACAATAACATTAAATGTAAATTAAACAAATTCACATGGCTTCTTCATATATAAAACATTTCTCACACACACAGAAGGCTGCAATATAACTTTTTTATTATGTCTCAATCAGCTATTGTGTAGGTGTAAAGGAAAGTGATTCATAATAGAATAGGCTCGTCTTTACATGCCTACTTGACAAACATGATACAGTCTGGTCCTTGGCTAATTAACATGTTGTAAAACCAAGATAAGATAAAGGAAAATTTCCTGTATAATATTCTAGATAAGTGTCAACCATTGATATGAAGGATTGTTATGGAAGGAAATTATGTTTAATGCTAGGTTTTGTATTATTAATCTTCTTTAAATGAATTACACAGAATGTAGTCACCTGTGAGTTAAAAGAGTTTGAAACGTTTCTGAAAAGCTATTACATTGAGTTTCCATTTCATAATTTATGTAACCATTTAAAAAACATAAGTAGTTTTACCACAGATCATTGATAGTAAACTCCACACAATATCATTACAGAGTCAGTGTCGTAGAGCATGGAAACAGGTCCTTCAGGCCAGGCAGTTCATACCAAGCTTCAAGCACGTTTTATTCGCCAATGTTCCCATTAACTCCTGCTCCAGCCCCAGACTTTGGCACCTAGCACATTAGGAGTGATTTACAGTGGCCAATTAATCTACCAACCTGCACGTCTTTGCTATATGGGAGGAAAGTGTAGCATGTGGAGGAATTGTGTTTTGAACATTATAATTAAAAAAATACATACATTCCTCTAATGCCTGAGTTTTCAATTTTACTTGAAAATAGTCTTTTAATGGAAGCAACAGATCATTATTCCCAAGATCATACAGAACACTTCAGTAACTTGAGGAAGTTGTTATTAGGTCCAGATCTATTATTCAGTGCGGAACACTGCACAGCAAGCAATAGGAGGCCTATAACTAATTACCAAATAATACCACGAACAAAGCCATCCAATGCCCTGGGGTAGTGCTATTTAATGAAAAGCTTCTGAGAAAAACATCACTGAGAATGAAGGAGAAAACCTTCAAATGTTTTGTAAACTAATAACTTCCTGACATTCTACTGCATATCATGCTCCAAATGTTCCACAGAAAACTTGTGATATATGATTAGCACTTGCCAAGATAAACCTGAATTGAATACAGTACTCAAAATCAGTAAGTTTTTTTTGGAAAACGCATTCACAAGAGGCCTTGAAAAGCTCCAAGAAATTCAGAGAGAGGTTTGCCAATTTCAAAAGAATAGTCATAGAAGTTCCAAATCAAGAAACTTTCTGAATGCAAGAGAAGTTTTTTTTAAATGTTGTAAGTTATGAATAATGCGAGTTGTGCATGCTAAACTAAAGAATATTTGCTTTAAGGATGATGGATGGTAAGAAAGACTACTTTTTCATTGCCTTAATTGATTCTGTTTGGAAGTGCCATTAATTGCAGACAGATTTAAACATGAAGATCCCTATATTCTAATGCTGTGGGACATATGAAGAGAATGTCAGCAAGTTCAATAATAAAGGAGATACTGTTTAGCTTAATTTTAACCTAAATTTCCTAAATGAGTATTTTCTGATCTACTGATGAGTTGCATCACTGACAGTACTCATTTCCCAAGTAAGTAATGTCACTGTTGCAAGAAATTTGCACAATTATGGAAGAAATTACTTCATTGGGCAAAATAAGCTAATTGTTATGTCGTTGATGAAATACATTTGGAAAGGATTAAGTGATTAAACAGAGGAAGAAGCCTACCTCAGATTTCAATTGATACAAAAAGTATTTCTTCAAATAATGCTTTATGGCTTTATCATTCACTCACTGTGTATAAGGCTAACAGGATCAATTCAACTTTAAGCTAAGAAGTTTGGTTTTTACAAGCTGACCATTACAGGTAGTGGAAATCAACTGGAACATTTAAACCGCTGATCTTTGGACTTTCAGGAATAATTGATAAAAAGAATTTCATTACATTTTACTACCTTCCACCTAAACATTTACAGAATGTTTGTCTTTTGCTGTAATAAATTATCCTATTTCTCGTATTGGGTATAAGGTTGCCATACTTCTGCAAAGTGTATTGAGAATTACCCAAGGGCCTTTACACCAATTTTTCACCATGTTGCTGCATAATTCATGGTCTTTGAGCATCCATGGCAAGGCCATCAATAACTGTCTTATGAACTGAGTGGTTTAATGGCTACTTCAAGTGGTAGTTGAGTGAAAATATAAGCCAGACCAAATAAGGCAGGCAATTTTAATCTTGAAGGACATTGGAGAATCAGTTGAGTTCTTAGGTAACAGTCTGATATTTCATGATCATCATAAATGATACAAGCTTTCTATTTTATTACATTTTCAATTATTTGAATTTAAATTTCCCAGATTAAGGAGTTGTGACACGTTCAACTCATATCACTGATTAAACTACCTCCCAGGGTATTAATTCATTCATTTATTAACCATTACAACATGACAAATGCAAATGTCAAACAAAGGACAAAAACAACACTCCACCTACCATGTTAAACATCAACTTGTTCCACCACTGGTATGCTATGGTTCCTTTAAACATGAATCACTGTAGAAAC
Source organism: Hemitrygon akajei (assembly GCF_048418815.1). NCBI lineage: Eukaryota > Metazoa > Chordata > Chondrichthyes > Myliobatiformes > Dasyatidae > Hemitrygon > Hemitrygon akajei. The sequence continues at coordinate 15,084,298 of NC_133150.1, read as the reverse complement.
TTACTGAGGTTTCTTACACAGCACCTCCCAAACTTGCATTCTCCATCACCAGTTCACAATGTATTCCTGATGTAATGTATCAAGCCTGCTTTGTTGTCTCTGGTTCAAAGTCCCTATGCAATAGTACTCTGTTGAATACCCTACTCCTCCTAAAAACTAATTATAAAGGGCCATGATTAATGTACTGAAACAGATCACTTCCTTCTGTGCTCAGAGTTTAACAAGATGATGGAAATGGCACATGTTCAAAAAAAAGACTTGTTCTATGCATGCTGCAGTTACTAATCCAGCTAATAATGGTTCATGATAGTAGCCATTTCAACTTGAAGCAGTCTTGATGTCTTGATGTGTGCTTATTAATTATTAATTAGTGATCATTAATGGAGAATGTGTGGAGCAGGTTAAGACCTACAAGTATCTGGGAGTACAGTTAGACGAGAAGCTAGACTGGACTGCCAACACAGATGCCTTGTGCAGGAAGGCACAGAGTCGACTGTACTTCCTAAGAAGGTTGGCGTCATTCAATGTCTGTAGTGAGATGCTGAAGATGTTCTATAGGTCAGTTGTGGAGAGCGCCCTCTTCTTTGTGGTGGCGTGTTGGGGAGGAAGCATTAAGAAGAGGGACGCCTCACATCTTAATAAGCTGGTAAGGAAGGCGGGCTCTGTCGTGGGCAAAGTACTGGAGAGTTTAACATCGGTAGCTGAGCGAAGGGCGCTGAGTAGGCTACGGTCAATTATGGATAACTCTGAACATCCTCTACATAGCACCATCCAGAGACAGAGAAGCAGTTTCAGCGACAGGTTACTATCGATGCAATGCTCCTCAGACAGGATGAAGAGGTCAATACTCCCCAATGCCATTAGGCTTTACAATTCTACCGCCAGGACTTAAGAACTTTTTAAAGCTATTATTAATGCTTTTTGAGATGGTGATTTAGATGCATATCATATTTTTTTTACTGAGTTAAGTATTGTATGTAATTAGTTTTGCTACAACAAGTGTATGGGACATTGGAAAAAAGTTGAATTTCCCCATGGGGATGAATAAAGTATCTATCTATCTGTCTATCTATCTATAGAAAGTGTGATATACTCATTTAAAGAATTAAAAAGAACAAAAATACATTATTTGTATCAGAGGAAAGGAACTAACTGTACTACTAAAACATAATTGCATTGATTCATTTATACTTGAGGATATCACTGCCATTCTATTTAAGCTTTAGCTCTTTAGCCCCACCCTAAATGCCTCTTAACGAAACTCACTTATTCTTGAGCTAAATGTTATTTGAGAAAGCAGGATCTCCCAGTGGCCACACATTTTAATTCCACGTCCCATTCCCATTCTGATATGTCTATCCATGGCCTCCTCTACTGTCAAGATGAAGCCACACTCAGGTTGGAGAAACAACACCTTATATACCGGCTGGGTAGCCTCCAACCTGATCGCATGAACATTGATTTCTCTAACTTCAGTTGATGCCCCTCCTCCCCTTCTTACCCCATCCCTGACATATTTAGTTTTTTCCCACTCCTCCTTTCTTTTCTCTCTCTTTCTGCCCATCACTCTGTCTGTTCTCCATCTCCCTCTGTTGCTCCCCTCCCCCTTTCTTTCTCCCTAGGCTTCCCGTCCCTTTCCCTTCTCCAGCTCTGTATCACTTTCGCCAATCACCTTTCCAGCTCTCAACTTCACCCCACCCCCTCCGGTCTTCTCCTATCATTTTGCATTTTACCCTCCCCCTCCTACATTCAAATCTCTTACTAACTTTCCTTTCAGTTAGTCCTGGCGAAGGGTCTCGGCCCGAAACATTGACAGTGCTTCTCCCTATAGATGCTGCCTGACCAGCTGTGTTCCACCAGCATTTTGTGTGTGTTGCTTGAATTTCCAGCATCTGCAGATTTCCTTGTGTATGTTATTTGAAATTTCTGAATCGGTAGTCAAATGTGTCACAGCTGCACTCATGGGTTAAAGAAAAGTGATATTCAGAATCAGGTTTATTATCACTGGCATGTGACGTGAAATCTGTAAACTTAGCAGCAGTTCAATGCAATATATAATATAGAAGAAAAAAATATAATAATAATAAATAACTAAATCAATTACAGTATATGTATATTCAATAGGTTAAAAATCATGCAAAACACAGAAATATTATATATTTAAAAAGTTGAGGTAGTGTCCAAGGGTACAATGTCCATTTAGGAATCGGATGGCAGATGGGAAGAAGCTGTTCCTGAATTGCCAAGTGTGTGCCTTCAGGCTTCTGTACCTCCTATTTGTTGGTAACAGTGAGAAAAGGTCATGCCCTGTGTGCTGGAGATCCTTAATAATGGACGCTGCCTTTCTGAGACACCGCTCCCTGACGATGTCCAGGGTGCTTTGTAGGCCAGTACCCAAGATGGAGCTGACTAGACTTATAGTCATCTGCAGCTTCTTTCGGTCCTGTGTAGTAGGCCCCCACCCCATACCAGACAGTGATGCAGCCTGTCAGAATACTCTCCATGGTGCATCTATAGAAGTTTTTGAAGGTATTTGTTGACATGCCAAATCTCTTCAAACTCCTAATAAAGTATAGCCGCTCTCCTGCCTTTTTATAGCTGCATCAATATGTTGGGGCCAGCTTAGATCCTCAGAGATCTTGACATCCAGGAGCTTGAAACTGCTCACTCTCTCCACTTCTGATCCCTCTATGAGGATTGGTATGTGTTCCTCCATCTTACTCTTCCTGAAGTCCACAATCAGCTCTTTAGTCTTACTGACGTTGAGTGCCAGGTTGTTGCTGTGGCACCACTCCACTAGTTGGCATATCTCACTGCTGTACACCCTCTCATCACCACCTGAGATTCTACCAAAAATGGTTGTATCATCAGCAAGTTTATAGATGGTATTTAAGCTATACCTAGCCACACAGTCACGTGTATATACAGAGTAGAGCAGTGACCCCTGAGGGATATGCTGTCAATGCAGTAAATGGATTACATGAAAATTGAGAATTCTGGCATTCTTTCCTCCATCATTCAAGGACCTTCACCATCCAGGCCATGCTCTCTTTTCCCTACTATCACCAGGAAGAGGGTCCCACACCACCAGCTTTGGGAACAGTTATTATCCTTCAACCATTAGGCTCCTGAACCAGAGTGGACATCTTTCCTCACCACAGCACTCAACTGATCACTGAAATCACTTTCAAAGACTCTATAACTCAAATTCCCAGTATTTATTTACTTATTTATTTCTTACTATTACTTGTTTCTTTTAGTACGTGCATAGTTTGTCAATCTTTGTGTGTGTGCAGATTTTCATTGATTTTATTGTACTTCTTTGTTCTGCTGTGAATGCCTGTGAGAAAATGAATCTCATGGTCATATTCAGTGACATATATGTACGTTCATATTAGATTTACTTTGAACTTTGAAAAATGGGAAAAACATGGAGTCATTTTCCAGTTTAAGTAGTGTATAAACTAAACCAGTCTTTATCCATGAAATTCAAAGGTTATCCAATTTATAACATCTTCAAAAAATATTTGGAAGAATGTAAATAGATTAAACCTACTTCATCTAGATGTGTTTTGACCTGAAATAGTCACGATAAAAGTAGAAAGATATTAAAATTGATCCATGGTTTTCTTTAACTGGCAGGCGGATGGAACAATTTTAGATGGCATCTTGGTCAGCATGCAGGTTGAGCCAAAGGACTTGTTTCCATTCTGAATGAACCCTGTGTCTGTGAATAATCTCACTTTAATGAATCTTGTATTCAAATTATTTTCAGTGACATTGACCCAGGTTCTCAATCATTACAGGATAGGTGTAAACATGTTTTTGTTGCTGAAATACACCCTAGGATGTGCTGGGACACATCATCAGTGATGTAACCTGGGGCCATCAAGTGTTTCGGGTCTTTCAACATCAGACATCCACGCCCAGGCGACCCAGCGTGGGTTGGTTAGGCCCTGGCTTCTGTCCCAGCAGCAGAGATCCAAGGGTCACACCTCTTGATCCATAACCGTCTTGAGGCTCATTCAGCAGCCTCCTTGATGGTCCTGATGGCTATTTTCCTTGCAGTCCCTGAAAAGCCAAGGAGAGAGTAGTTTGTTTTACAGTGAATAGCCAACAAACCCTCTGCACTCCACCTTTATAAGCTCACACCCTGCCTGCCACCTATGTCTCCTGCACTGCTCTATCGGCTTGCAAGCAGTTTTGCAAGGATGGAATTATTCTTATTATTCTTACCTCATAATGCACCTAATCAGCCTTGCTACACCTGAGAGTGAAAATCAATTAACATAATAGATATGGTGCTAAAATACACACACCTACATTAAAGGACATCTTTCAGTGCGAAGGAAGAGAAAGCAGGCAATAATATTAAAAGGGTGAGGGTGTGAATATATTTGGAGAAATAACATTTTTTGTACCTAATAAGTTGAAAGCATTTTTAATACATCAAAAATTATTTTGTTCAGTTTTAATAACTACAGGTAATATGGGTGTGGTTATAACATACAGACCCTGTTTTTTATTAAACTAACTATGAATTTTGGTAGGAATAGAATTCAAAAGTACATTGCTGCATTGCCTTAATCAAATTTCAGAATTAAATCTGGCATCATTGGCTATAGGGATCTTAGAATATATCCTTGTCACAGACTCTGAGTTAAGGCAATAAGCCTTTGATCTACAAGCCCTTATCAGTGTACTATCAATCTCAAATTTTCAGTCCATTAAGATAGCACTTACGGATACATTTTAAGCCTGCTCCACCTTGTAAAACGTTCTGCAATGTTATCAATAGCTTTTTCCAACGTGAAAATTTTCCAATTTGTTCTATTCTTTGGAATGTTCATGCTGCAAAAGCAAAACAAAGTCACTATTTTTCCTTCAGTTAAACAATGAAAAAGAATCTGTGGACTCTCAGGAATTCCACAGCTCATGTTCTGATCTTTACTGCTTATAATTTTTTTATTATTATTATTCTTTTTTTGTTATTTTTGTATTAGTATAATTTGTCATCTTTTGCATGTTAGTAGTTTGTCCATCTTTGTTGTGTGTTGTTTTTCATTTATTCTATTGTATTTCTTTGTATTGACTGTGAATGTCAGCAAGAATATGATTGTTAGTATAGTATATGGTGACATATATATACATACTTTGATGATAAATTTACTTAAAACTTGTTGAATTTTGAACTGAAATATCAAGCAATCAAAACTTTAGCTTATGCTACTTAGCTTACTTAACCGCATCACCATTTGCAGGAGTCCATTGCAGAGATACTGCTAATCATTTCCAACTTGAATGCATCAACATTAATGCAAATTCTATGTTATGCCGTATCATTAGCAGAAGTTATTGGAAGTGAATTAGGGAGAATACAGATTTGGTGAACATTTGGAGTCTTTGACAAATAGTATCACAGAGTCGTTATAAATGTACGACAGAAGGAAGTTATTTGGACCATTATGCTTGTTGTGGTGGGAAAAGGGCTCTTAACCTAATTCCACTTTCAAATACTCAGCCCATTACCCTGTAGGTCACAGCTTTTTCAATACACGGGCAAGTTTTCAAGTTTCCAGCTTTTTCAGAAATGAATTCCAGACATCCACCTTTCTGTGGAATAAAAGGGATTCCTCCTCTCTAACACTTCCTCCAATTGTGCTTTGATTTTGACCTTTGAAAGCGGGGAAAAGTAAGAGAGTGACTGAAATGAAAATGTATCATTCTTGCATGTGAGAGCCGAGATGTAAGAAAGCTTGCACCAAGAGCTTTGTTTTTACAGTTGAAGAGTTAGAAAATTAATATTTCAAAGTATACTTTTGGAAATTCTACAACTGCAGATATTTAAGGGGCTGATTGTGATACCTCATTAGAGAAAACTTTGAAAGTGAAACATAAGACATAGAAGCAGAACGAGGCAATTCAGCCCATCAAATCTGTCCCACCATGCCTGATCCATTTCCCTCTCCACCTGATTCCCTGTACCTTTCAAGCGCCAAACAAGAGAAAATCTGCAGATGCTAGGTACCTGAACAACACACACAAAATGCTGGAGGAACACAGCAGACAGGACAGCATCTAGGAGAAAAGTACAGTCGACATTTCGGACCAAAAACCTTTTGCAGGACTGAACCTCTGCCTTAAATACTCTAAATGACCTGACCTCCACAACCACCTTTAGCAATGAATTCCACAGAGTCATCACCCTCTGGCAAAAAAATTCCTCAGCTCTGTTTTAAATTAATGTCTCTCTATTTTGAGACTGTGCCCTCTGGTCCTAAACTCCCCCACCAAAGGAAACATCTTCTTCTCATCCACTCTATCTGGGCCCTTCAACATTCAATAGATTTCAATCAGATCCCCACTCACTCTTCTAAATTCCAGCAAATACAGGCCCAGAGACTTCAGTCACTGCTTATAAGATAACCCTTCAATTCCCAGAATCATTCTTGTAAACCTCCTCTCAACCTCACCAATGTCAGCACATCCTTTCTTAAATAAGGGGACCAAAACTGTTCAGAATATTGGAAGTGAGGCCTCACTAGTCTTAGCATTACATCCTTGCTTTTATATTCTAGTCCTTTTGAAATAAATGCTAACATTGCATTCACTTTCCTCACCGCCGATTCAACCTGCAAATTAACCTTTAGAAAATGCTGCACAAGGACGCACAAATTCCTTTGCACCTTAGATTTTTGAATTTTCTTCCTGTTTAGGAAATTGACTATGCATTTATTCCTTCTACTGAAGTCCATGACAATACATTTCCCAACACGGTATTCCATCTGCCACTTCTTTTGTCATAGTTCCAGTTGGCTGCTCCCCTTTAATTCTCATTTATCCCCCATTATGCCCTAATTTCAGTCATCAGATTTCCATTTGCTGCTGGTTTACTCAATTACAGTACACCTGGTTTTCATCAGAGACTGTGAAATAAGTACAATGGCATCGCTATCATCGGTCACCAGTTTGTTGGTCTATTCCCATGTGATAACTTCATTTCCCGACTGCTTAGAACCGTTAGTTCTAAGTTCAGCTCCAGTTTCAAGATATTCCATGAAAACCCCATCTCCGTGTCAAGGTTCCTCCTGTTTGCTGTTCAAGGTTCACATCTGTGCCAGCAACCCCAACTTAATCTCTGTGCCTGTGTCCTGCACTTGGGTTCTGCTCAGATGCTCTGTGCAACATCTTTGCCCATTCACCAAATCTGTCTAAGTCCCACAGCAGCCTCCCTGCTTCTAAAACACTATCTGCCCCACTACATATCTTTGTATCATCTGAAAACCTGGCCACAAAGCCATCAGTTCCATCATACAAATCATTAACATACAACGTAAAGGGTGGTCCCAACATCAACCCCTACAGAACACCACTAATTACTGGCAGCCAATCAGCAAAGGCCCCCATTATTCCAAATCTTTGCCAGAATCTAGTAACTCTTGAAAGACCATTAATAGTGCCTCCACAATATCTTCAGCTACCTTTTTCAGAACACTGGGGTGCAGTCCATCTGCTCCAGGTGACTTAACTATCTTCAGAATTTTCACTTTCCCAAGCAACTTCTCCCTAGCAATAGCAACTGCAGTCACATCTGCCTACTGACATCCTCGAATGTTCAGCATACTGCTAGTGAGTTCTGTAGTGAAGACTGATGCAAAATACTTAACCAGTTTGTCTGCCATTTCCTTGTCCCCTATTACTAACTCCCCAGCCTTTCTTTTTCCAGAGGTCCAATATCTACTCTCGCCACTCTTTATATATCTGATAAGCCTTCTGGTATACTCCTTGATATTATTAGAGAGCTTACCTTTATATTTAAACTTTTCCCTCCACTTCTGCTGCTTTCTTTTGGTTTTTAAAAGTTTCCCAATCCTCTAACTTCCCACTAGTTTTTGCTCTATTAAACTCCCTCTCATCATTTTACGTTGGCTTCACTTCCCTTGCCAAGCACAGTCACATCATCCTTCCTTCAGAATACTTCATCGCTGGGATGTATCTATCCTGTGTCTTCCAAACTCCGGCTATCGCTGCTCTGCTGTCATCCTTGCCAGTGTCCTTTTCCACTCAGCTTCAGCTATCTCCTCTCTCATGCTGCTCTAATTCCCTTTTCCTCCACTGTAACACTGAAACTACTGACCCTTCTCAAACTGCAGGGTGAATTCTACCATATTATGACCACTGTCTCCTAAGAGTTCCACTACCTCAAGCTCCCTAATCAAATCCTGTTCATTACACAACACCCAGTCCAGGACAGTAGATTCCCTGGTGGGCTCAACCACAAGTTGATCTAAAACATTCTACAAATTCTCTCCCTTGTGATCCAGCATCAACCTGATTTTCCCAAACATCTGGAAATCCCCCATGACTATCCTAAAATTGCACTTTGGCATGCCTTTTCTAACTTCCATTGTAATTTGTAGCCCACATCCTGGCTACTGCTCAGAGGCCTGTATATAACACTCATCGGGTTCTTTACGCACTTTGCAGTTTCTGAACTCTACCAACAAGGATTCTACATCTTCCGATTCCGAAAACAGAATACAGGGAGCTAGGAAGGAAGCTGCGAAGCAGGACCTCAAGGATAGTAATCTTGGGATTACTGCCTGTGCCACACTGAAGTGAGGATAGGAATAGAATGAGGTGGCGGATAAATGTGTGGCTGAAGAATTGGAGCAGGGGGCAGGGATTCAGATTTCTGGATAATTGGAACCTCTTCTGGGGCAGGTGAGACCCATATAAAAGGGATGGGTTGCACTTGAATCCAAGGGGGAACAATATCCTTGCGGGCAGTTTTGCTGGAGCTGTTGGGAGTGGTTTAAACTAACAGGGCAAGGGGATGGGAACCTGTGAAAGAGCTGAGAATGAGCCAGCAGGTTTAAAGTAGATGATGTAATATGTAATATGAATGAAAGGAAGGACAAGCCAATGATTGGGTACAAACGCAGACAGAGCAAAGACTTAAGTTGTACCACTGAGGCAAAATTCATAAGAGTGAAAAATGGAGTGAAAATAAGTGAAAAATAGGCAGTGGTGTGGCTCTATTGGTAAGAGATTCAATTACATCTTTAGAAGGAGGTGACATAGGGTGAGAGAATGTCAAATCTTTGTGGGTGGAGTTGAGAAACTGCAAGGGTGAAAAAACCGTTATGGGAATCATATACAGGCCTTCAAATATTAGCCAAGACGTGGAGTTGAGATTGCAAAGGGGGCTGGGAAAGGCATGTAATAAGTGTAATGACACAACTGTAATGGGGGACATCAATATGCTAGGGGATTGGGAAAATCAGGTTAGTGTCAGATCACAAGAGAGGGAACTTGTTGAATGCCTACAAGATGGCTTTTTAGAGCAGCTTGTGCTTGAGCCCTCTTGGGGAAAGTTTATCTTAGATTGGGTGTTGTGAAATAACCCAGATTTTATTCATCAGTTAACAGAAAAGAACCCTTAGGAGGCAGTGACCATAATATGATTGAGTTCATATTACAATTTGAGTGGGAGAAGCATAAATTACATGTATCAGTAGCACAATGGAATAAAGGGAATTACAGAAGCATGAGAGAGGAGCTTGCCCAGGTGGATTGGAGGAAGATATTTGTGGGGATGACTGCAGAGCAGAAGTGGCTGAAGTTTCTCAGAATAGTTCACAAGGTGCAGGATAGATATGTACCACAGAAGAAGTTCTCAAATGGTAGGGCTAGGTAACTGTGCCTGACAAAAGAAGTTAAGGACTGCTTTAAGCCAAGGAAAGATCATATAAGGTAGCAAAAGTGAGTAGGAAGTTGGATATGGGAGTGGGAATTGGGAAGCTTTCAAATACCAACAAAAGGCAACTGAAGAAACAAAATGAAGTGAAAATATGCAATATGAGGGCAAACTAGCTGCTAATATAAAGCAGGATACTGAAGGTTTTTTCAGTTATGTAGAGAATAAAAGGGAGTTGGGAGTTGATATTGAACCACTGGAAAATGATGCTGGTGAGGTAGTAATGGGAGACAAAGAAATAGCAGATGAACTTAATGGGAACTTCATTGTAGAAGATACTAACAGTATGCCAGAGTTTCGTGAATGTTAGGGAGCAGGAGTGAGTGCCTTTGCTATTACAAAGGAAAAAGTGCTAGGCAGACTCAAAGGTCTTAAGGTGGATAAATCACTTGTACCAGATGGACTACATCCAAGATTCTTGAGAGAGGTTACTGAAGAGATAATGGATGCATTGGTCATGATCTTTCAAGAATCACTTGATTTTAGCATAGTTCCAGAGGACTGGAAAATTGCAAATGTCACTCCACTCTTTCAGAAGGGAGGAAGACAAAAGACAGGAAATTATAGGCCAGTTAGCCTAACCTCAGTGGTTGGGTAAGTGTTGGAGTCTGTTATTAAGGATGAGGTTTTAGGGTAGTAGAGACTGATGATAGCATAAGTCAAAGTCTACATGGTTTCTGTGAAGGGAAGTCTTGCCTGATAAACCTATTAGAATTCTTCAAGGAAGTAACAAGCAGGGTGGACAAAGGAGAAGCAGTGGATGTCATTTACCTAAATTGCCAGAAGGCATTTGATAAGGTGCCATACATGAGCCTGCTTAACAAGATAAAATCCGATGGCATTACAGGAAAGATACTGGAATGAATAGAAGAATGGCTGACAGGCAGGACAGAGGGGGTTCACAAGGATGATTCCAGGAATGAAGTGTTTAACATATGAGGAGTGTTTGACAGCTTTGGGCCTGTACTCACTGGAATCTAGAAGAATATATGGGGATCTCATTGAAACCTACCAGATGTTGAAAGGTCTAGATAAGGTGGATGTGGAGAGGATGTTTCCTCTGGTGGGGGTATCCAGCACTAAAGGGCACAGCCTCAAATTTGAGGGGTGATGTTTTAGAACAGAAGTAAGGAGAAATTTTTTTAGAAAAAGAGTAGTGAATCTGTGGAATGCTGTGCCGCAGACTTCAGTGGAGGCCAAGTCCATGGGTATATTCAAAGCAAAAGTTGATAGATTCCTGATTGGTCGGGGTGTCAAGGGATATGGTGAGAGGGCAGGTGTATGAGGTTGAATGGGATCTGGGATCAGAAATCATGAAATGGTGAAGTGGACTGGGAAAGGCCTAATCCTGCTATGCCTTATGGTCTTATAGACTCAGTGAGGTTCACAATATCATTGCTGCCAATTTCTAACTGTGCCACAAGATCATCGACCTTATTCCATCTACTGTGCGCATTCAAATTTAATACCTTCAGTCTGTATTCATCACCCTTTTTAATTTTGTTCCCATGTTACACTGCATCTCAACCGACTGAATGCAATTTTCCCCTATCATCTGCCTGTCATTCCCAGCAGTCTCACTACATATGGTCCCTGCTTGTAAACCAAGAAACCTATCATTCCAGTTCCTATCTCCTTGCCAAATTAGTTTAAACCCTCCTCAACAGCTCGAGCGAACCGGCCTGTAATGTACCCCTCAGGTTCAGGAGTAACCCGTCCCTTTTGTACAGGTCATAACTTTCCCAGAAGAAATCCCAATAATCCATAGATAGGAGACCTTGCCCCTGCAGCAGTTCCTCAGCCACACGTTCATCTGCCAGATCGTTATATTCTGACCCTCACTGCCATGAGGCACAGGCAGAAATCTAGAGATTGCTATGCGGGAGGTCCTGCTGTTCAACATTCTACCTGACTCCCTGAATGCTCTCTTCAGGATCTCCTCCTTTTCCTACCTCTGGCATTGGTGTCAATATGTACCAAAACTTCTGTGTGCTCACCCTCCTCTTTAGAATATCATGGACCCAATTCGAGATATCCCTGATCCTGGCAGCTGGGCGGCTGCATACCATCTAGGTGTCTCACAGGATCTCCTTTCTATTCCTCTAACTATGGAATCCCTCACTACTGCAGTCCTCCTCTCCTTTCTGAGCACAGCATCAGACTCAGTGCTAGAGATGCAGTCATTGTGCCCCCCCACCCCCCGCGGTAGGTCATCCCCCTTCAAGAGTATCCAAAATGATATAATTGAAGGGAACGGCCATAGAGGTACTATGAACTGGCTGTCCATTTCACCTCTCTCTCCTGTAACTTACCGGTGACTATTTCCTTGTAACTCCTGTCTAACATCCCCCTCAACATCCCATATGAGCCAAAGGTCATCAAGCTACAGCTCCAGTTCCTTAACACGGTGTCCGAGAAGCTGCAGCTCCGCGCACCTAATGCAGATCAGCTTATCTGGGAAGCTGCTGTTGTCCCAGAATTCCCACATCTCACACAAAAAACACAACACAGCCTCAGGAACCAGTCTCACTGTTCTAACTACTATATGTACTAACAGATGAAGAATGAAGAAAGAAAAAGAAGACACTCACCAGATACTTACCTTGCCCAGGCCCGTTCTCGCCAAAGCTTCCCCACTCTACCCTGGTCCTCTCACGCAATAACCACTCTAAAAAATAGCTATCTGCTTGTCACTGCCTTATTAGTAATTGCCCTTAATAATAAATCGCGAAAGCTCCTTTTTAAAATTTCTCTCTCTCCCAGACCTGCGCGAAGCCTCCTCCACCAATTTGACTGTGACTGCGCCCCTGAAAAAACAGCTGCTATTTCCCCTTGCATCAATAGTCCATTTGGACCAAGACTGTGACGTGTGTTTGGAGGAAGCAGACTGGACAGCTGGCCAATGGCTTATGAGCTGTTTATTAAGAACAGCTGAACATTTGTGAGTCATTGGGAACAATGAGAGGTGGGGAGAGAACTGCTTAACAGGACGGAAATACATAGGCCTGCAAGGGTTACATTGTTGGAGTGGCTGCCTTATTTTTTCTATATTGAAAAGGTCAATTGTTGAATCAAATCAGAGATTTGATCTGTTTGCAGGAATGAGTCTTTGATTTTTTTTCAAGGAAATAGTTTTGGTTATTGGGAAAGCATATGATGAACATAACTGAGACTGGGTTTTTTGTGTGTGTTCATTTTGTTTTCCCTTAACTACACAACTTTCCAAATACCCAAGGATTTTTTTTTTGAGAATCAAATTAACTTAAAAGTTTGAAAGGTTTTTTCTATTTGAGATTTTTCTCCTTATTGTTATTCCTTTATGTAGTGTATTTAATATTTCAGTAATATTTGAGTAATATTGTGAATATATTGTTTGATTAAGTATTATTTGTTTGCATAATGCATTATGGATTATATGTAAGAAATACGTGAATGTAATATGTTATTACACCACCATGTCATAAGTGTAATGTAATATAATTGAAGGGAATATAAGAATATAATATAATTCCTCAGTAAAGAAAAACTAAGTAGACAAGTCATCCTGGTTCCCATGTTTTTCTTTAACTTAATTTGTGAAACTACAAAGCATAAGTGTGCTCTCAAGGTAGTTTTAAAATGAGCCCAAGACAACTACCTATCTGTTGAAGAGCAGCACATGTTTCTTTGGAAGGGGAAAGAGATGACTGAGTTTAAAAAAAAAGGCAGAAAATCAATTAAATGAACAGGCAACATGTACAGCCATGGGTCCATAAAACAGTGGATAATAATAGTAATAAATTAAAAGAAGCAGAAATTGTTGGCTACTTTTTAAAGATAGATGCATTTGATCCCACAACAGATCACTGGATGTTGTAGCCAAACAAATTGAGCAGTATCTTAAAGCAAATGGAATAGCCAATTAGAACAGAGTGCCCGTGTTGCTGAGTGTAATAGGCAGAAAAACATACAGTTTGCTGAGAAGTTTGACTAGTCCAAGCAGACCAGCTGACATTAACTTTGCTGATATCGTGAACACAATACAAGAGCACTTAGAATCTAAACTAATGCTGATTGCAGAACACTACTGTTTCATAAACAGAATCAAGGGAAGGGGAGTACATTTCAGCTTACATGGCTGAATTAAGAAATTGCTCGAGCATTGTCAATCCAGTGATGAGCTTAATGATGGATTGAGGGATTGCTTAGTTTGTGGAATGTCACAAGAAAGCATTCAAAAATGGCTCCTAATTGAAGCAAAACTCACATTTAAGAGGGGGGTTGAAATCGCAGTTTCAATGGAAACGGCAGCCAGAGATGCAATTGAGTTGCAGCCAGGAATGGGACAGGGCGTGAGCAAAATTGCAACATCGAAACAGAAACCTGCCTGGACAAACAAATTGAGTTACCATTATGGCAGGGGCTCATATACACCAGACCAATGCAGATTTAAAGGCAAAAATGGAAGAAAATGCAGCAAAGTAGGACACTCACAAAGAGCATTATGACAGATGAAAATAAATGGACTTCACAGGGAAGAGGTAAAGGTAAGAAGTCAAGTTGCAATTTTAAAAAGACCATTAAACTGCATGCAGTTGATGAAAAATCTGATATTGATGAGAGTGACATAGGACTGAGTAGCCCTGAGATTTATAATGTGAAAACTAACAATAGACAAGCAATATGGTTACACCAGAAATGAATGACAAATTAAGTAAAATGGAATTGGACACTGGCTTAGCTGTTTTAGTCATTCCACAAAATGAATTTGAATGGCATTTCAAAGATACTGAACTGAAGCCTGCAGATATCCAAATAAGAATGTATACTGCAAAAAATATAACTCATGTGGGAATGATATTCATAATAGTGAAGTACAAAAACAAACAAGCCACATTGCACTTGCATGTGGGAAAAACTGTAGGGCTAGAATTGTGGAGCCGTGATTGGCTGAATTAACTACAACTTCATTGGAGAACCATTCACCATTTGGATGCCACATCCCCTGCAATAGAGTCAACAGAAAGCGGGCTAAGAAAGGTACTGTCAACACGTACAAACAAGCTGGAGGAACTCAGCAGGTCGTGCAGCATCCGTGGAAATGAACAGTCAACGCTTTGGGCCAAGACCCTTCGTCAGGGTAAGAAAGGTACTGGATGGTGCCACAATAATGGCTGGATCTTGCAGATCAGAATGTGATGTGGATAGATGTTATCTGGAGGCCAGAGGTGTAGAGTATTAAGCCTTTATCAGCTTCTCATAGCAGATTTTTTTAATGAGGGTCTCCCTGAAAGTCAGAATATAATACTTAATGCAGCTTAAAAATGAGGGATGTATTTACAAGGGTCATGCTAGTAGACAAGTACATCCCTTTGATAAGTGTAAAGGTTTGAATCAGAGGATGCCTCTTGTTATCTTAGTGTTTCAGTGATACAGGATACCTATGTGCAGCATGAGAACTGGGAGCACAAGTAGATTCCTTAAGCCTGTTCCACATCACAATAAGTCTTGGTCTTGAACCTCCAGTGCGCTGTCTCCCCCCCCCCCCTCCCAACTCACTTATGATTTAAATACCTGTCAACTTTCATCTTGAAAATATTCAATATACTGTACATACTTCAACCACTCTTTCAGGCAGCTCTTTCCACGTACCACAGTCCGAATGGAAAAATTGTTCCTCGGGCTCCTTTTAAATCTTTTCCTGCACACCCTAAACCTAGGCCCCCTAGTCTTGGACTCCCCTACCTTGGGAAAAAAATGGCAACTGTTCCATTTATGTCTGCCTCTCATAATTTTAAATACTTCTGTGAGCTCAGCCCGCATTCTCCTACATTCCAGTGGATAAAGATCTACCCTGACCAACCTCTCCCTGTAACTCAAGCTCTCTAGTGGTGACAACATCCTCAAATCTTTTCAGAATCAGAATCAGGTTTAATATTACAGGTATATGTCATGAAATTTGTTAATGGCACACTTTCTAGTTTAACCATATCCTTCCTATAACACAGTGACCAAAACTGTACACAGTACACCATGTGCAACCTCAGCAGTGATTTATACAACAGAACATATTGTCTATTGTCCAAGTTTCTATACTGTTCTCAGTGCCCCGACTGAGAAAGTCCAGCATGCTAAATGTCACTTTCATTATGCTATCTAACTCTGACCCTTCAAAAAATTATATACTTGTTCCATTACACTCTCTAGTGCTCTACTATTCATAATGTAAGTCGGCATTGGTTTGACTTTCCAAAATGCCTTACCTTATTCTTTTCTATGTTAATATCCTCTTTTCCTCACCCACTGCCCTAATTGATCAAGATTTCTCTGTAATCTACTACATTATCAGCAACACCTCCAAAATCCATGTCATTGGCAAACTTGCTGATTAAGCCTTGTGCATCTGCATACAAATCATTTATCTAAATAGCAAATAACAAGGGTCCCAACACCAATCCTGTGGCTCATCTTTAGTCACCAGCCTCCATTCCAAGAAACAACCTTCAGCCATCACCCTCTGCTTCCTAACTCTGAACCAATTTTCAATCCACCTAATCGCTCTTCCTGCTTCCGTGGGAGCAAAGCTTCCAGACCAGCCTGTCCAGTAGGACCTTGTCAAAGTCCAAATAGGCAACGTCCATTGGTCTACCTTCATTCACCGTTTTGGTTGCTTTTTCAAAAAACTGTAAAAAGATTCAACAAGCATGATTTTTGATACACAAAACCAAACTGACTCTTCCTAATCTACCTATCCAAATGCGGGTTGATTCTTTCCCTTGGAGTCCCGTCCAGTAACTTCCTCACCACCAATGTCGGGCTGTTCAGCCTGTAATTTGTCAATAATTCCGCCCATCTCCTGCCCCTCAAGACATAAGTGGAGCTGCTGATATCTAAGGGAAGTACTCACCTTCTGGCCTTCCTTTTATGCGGGGGATTGGTTTTGGGACCCCCCCCCCCCCACCCGCGGATACCAAAAAACACAAATGCCCAAGTCCCTTATTTAATCTGTCTCAGTGCTGTGGACTTTAGGACCTGGTGGAGCTCGGGCCCCGCTGCCTGTGGCTGCTGCTGAATCCACAGTGTTTCTGTTCCGTTGACGGAAAATAAAGTGGAAATAATAAAGTGATCGGAAAGAGGTGAAACGCCATCGGTCAATGGAAAAGCGTTAGACTACAGTCAGTCAATGATCGGAACAATTTTAAAGGATAAAGTGAGAATAATGGAGCATGTGAAAGGCACTGTCCTGATGAAAGCTACAATTATTACTAAGCAACACAGTGGTTTAAATATTGAAATACATACATTTCTTAAGTGTCTTATAGGTATAGAACAGTAAAATATATACTATATACTAAGACAAACGTTTGACTAACTGACGCTAAATAATACCGGATGTACCTGTTCCGACTTACTTATAATACCTAATACAAAGTAAATGCTATGTAAATAGTTGTTATACTGTAATGTTTAGGGAATAAAGACAAGAAAAAAAGTCTGTACATGCTCAAACAACGAGTGCTGGAGAGAAAACTTCCGGGTTTTCCTGATCCACAGTTGGTTGAATCCGCGCATGCGGAACCCGCGGATAAGGAGCGCCGACTGTACTCTTAATATTGCAATGAAACCTCTTGGGATTTCCTTAACCTTACCTGCTGATCCATCTCATACCTCTTTGCCCCCCTGATTTCCCTCAAGGACATTTTAGTTTTCTTTTATAGTTATCAAGGGATTTACTAAATCCTGACCTCCTGAACCCAAAGTATGTTTTAACACATTTCACAAATCTCATCCTGTCCAGTTCTTAACTCTCTGGATGGCCAGGACAAGACTGGGGGATATTAAAATCTCCCACTAATACAACTTTATTATTCTTATAACTATGAGCAATTTCTTTGCACACTTGCTCCTCAATTTTCTGTTGACTATTAGGGGGTCTATACTACAGACCTTGCTTTATTGCTACTGTGATCTACACATTGGACAATCCCCCACCACCACAGAATATCATCTCTAAATACTGCTGGTATGCCCTCCCTTTTCAAATAAACTACAGTACAACTGCTCGTCACTTACCTGTCTCTATTTCGCACCTGTGGCATCAGTATTTGGGAATGTTGAGTGCCAGTCTCGTCCTCCTCTCAGCCATGTTTCCATTATGGCTTTAATACCCCAGTCGTCAGAGCTAATCCATGCTCTGAATTAATCTGGTTTTCTTGTTAAACCTTGAACTCTGAAATAAATGTTAAAATAGGGATTTGCCTTTTCTCAGCCTCGTCCACTGCTATGGTGACACCAAAAGAAAACGAGAGGAATGGCATCTTGCATTCCAATCGTGTAGTCTGTAACCCGGTCGCATGAACGTTGATATCTCCAATTTCAGGTAAACTGCTCCCCCTCTGTCGGTTTTCTCTCTCATCCTGACTCACACTCAGTGCTCTTGGATCAGCTTCTTTCACTCTGCCGTCAGATTTGTGAACGGTCCACAAACTCGTGAACACTACCTCTCTATTCCTCTTCCGCACTTGTGACTGATTATTGCAACAAATATTAATTGTTATGCTTTGCACTGTCCTGCTGCCACTATTGAGTAAAGATGTCTTTGGCAACAAAGTACATCTCTGTAAAGCCATTGCCAATGCTGAGTTTAATTCAATATAGGTACCATTATATATAGTTTGAGATTTCAGCAGATGGGGGTGGTAGATGGGGTTGAAGTTTGCCTGCTGCTCTAGCTTAATGAATTTCCGCAGCTAAGGCCAATTGTGACATAATGAAAAGCTGATTTGAAGCCAATGTTACAAAGTAGACCATAATAGTTCCGCTAAATGTCATCTATTAACCATGCACAGAGAACCCAGTGTTCAGTGCTGGGAAATACAATGCCAGTTAAAGGAACTAACAATTGTCCGTTGCTGCCTTATTAATAGAAAGTTACAGTACTTCAAGTAAGGAGTGGATTAGTCAGCTTCTCAGGGGTATCTGATAGTCAAACAGCACAGAAGCTGGACCTTCAGCCCCACCGTCACCATACTAGCCATCACATACCTATAAAAGCTATTCTCATTCACTAGCAATTGCTCCGTAGCCTTCAATGACCTGGTGATTTAAGCGGCTATCTTAATGAGGGGATTAAAAGTAACATTAGCAAATTTGCTGATGACACAAAGCTGGGTGGCAGTGTGAAATGTCAGGAGGATGTTATGAGAATTCAGGGTGACTTGGACAGGTTGGGTGAGTGGGCAAATGTATGGCAGATGCAGTTTAATGTGGATAAATGTGAGGTTATCCACTTTGGTGGCAAGAACAAGAAGGCAGATTATTATCTAAATGGAGTCAAGTTAGGAAAAGGGGAAGTACAACGAGATCTAGGTGTTCTTGTACATCAGTCAATGAAAGCAAGCATGCAGGTACAGCAGGCAGTGAAGAAAGCTAATGGCATGCTGGCTTTTATAACAAGAGGAATTGAGTATAGGAGTAAAGAGGTCCTGCAGCTGTACAGGGCCCTGGTGAAACCCCACCTGGAGTATTGTGTGCAGTTTTGGTCTCCAAATTTGAGGAAGGACATTCTTGCTATTGAGGGAGTGCAGCATAGGTCCACAAGGTTAATTCCTGGAATGGTGGGACTGTCATATGTTGAAAGATTGGAGCGACTGGGCTTGTATACACTGGAATTTAGAAGGATGAGAGGGGACCTGATTGAAACATATAAGATTATTAAGGGATTGGACACGCTGGAGGTAGGAAGCATGTTCCCGCTGATGGGTGAGTCCAGAACTAGAGGCCACAGTTTAAGAATAAAGGGTAGGCCATTTAGAACAGAGATGCGGAAAAACTTTTTCACCCAGAGAGTGGTGGATATGTGGAATGCTCTGCCCCAGAAGGCAGTGGAGGCCAAGTCTCTGGATGCATTCAAGAGAGAGTTAGATAGAGCTCTTATAGATAGTGGGGTCAAGGGTTATGGGGAGAGGGCAGGAACGGGGTACTGATTGTGGATGATCAGCCATGATCACAGTGAATGGCGGTGCTGGCTAGAAGGGCCGAATGGCCTACTCCTGCACCTACTGTCTATTGTCTATTGTCTATCTAGCTGCTTCTTAAATGTGAAGTGAATCTCTGCTTCCCTCACCTTCCCAGCACATTTCGAATTCTACCTGCTCCATAAGCAGAGATGAACATAGAAAATACAATACAGGAGCTAGTTTTCCAGCCCACAACGCCCATGCTGAACAAAATGCAGATTAAACTAAATTTATTTTGCCTGTACGCAATCCATTTCTTGCACGTTCATCTGTCTGTCCAAAATTAACCCCAAGGATTTCCATGTCTTGTTATTAATGTCTCTGCCTTTTTAGTAGTCCTCTGTGCTCTCGTTCTTTGATTTGCCCTGCGGATAGTCACTGCAAGGTCTATTGTATTATCATTTCACCCTGTGCGTTGATTCTGTGCGAGTCTTGCACATAATAGCACAGTCTTTGTAGAACATGTTAGTTGGGCCACCAGCAACCTCATCACACAGACTGTTGCCATTCTTAAACAATGCTACTTCTGGCTGGAAAATGCACTGGAGATTATGCACCTCAAGGTGGAACATCATGGAGAACAGAAACAGCCCTTCTGTCAACAGTCTGCACTGACTATCAAGCATCCATTGATACAAGTCCCACGTTAATCCAATTTCTTCTCCCCACAACCCTAACAAATTTCTTCTGCTGATGATCAGCACAAGAGAAGGCTGAGGTGGATTGACTGAGAAGATGAATCTGAGGAAAATCTACTGTGCTCCATGAACCATGTGGTCTTCTCCTTTATTTTCTTGAAGCCTACTATAATGGTGAAAGATCACTGAGTTTCAACCCCAAATAGCTGGACAGGGTACCCCTGAACGGACCAGCTTCAGACAATCTGAAAAGGGATCTAATGCTTTCCCAGCATGTGATGGATAAACTCTTCTCAGGCTTCCAGTGGGTCCAAGTGTCGATTTTTACCATTGTTTTGATGACAAACTCCGTCATCTACATCAGGGATGAAGCCTTGGAATGTCTAGTCTGGTGGAATATATACTCAGCTTCCGTTGTCGGTTCCTCATGTTTGGTTAGTCCTCTACCAATCAGGTTTCCGCCGTCCCATTTTGTTTAAAATCATATTCCAGTTCTTACTTCGAGTGAGACCTTCCCCTTTGATGAAATTCTTATTCAATGGCTTCCTTCACCAGCTGGTCCCGAAAGCTACTGGTGCAGCAGAGATGCTTCGTGCTGTCAAAGTCAATCCTATAGCCATTGTGAATGCAATGTTCTACTACTGCTGATTTCCCTGATAACCCAAACAGATACACTTCCTGTGCTCCTTGTTGAGGGTTTCCAGCATACCTGGCTGATAAACACTGCTCCACATTCACGGATTTGATTGTGAAGATGACATCCGCTTTACTGAAGAAATCCAGACTGCCAACAGACGTATGTAAGAAATTTCTACCTCAGTCCTCGGTACCACCAGGACTTTATGGGTTCCCTAAGATACACAAGGAGATTTCTCCCCCCGAGACCCAACATCAGTGCGATAAATTCTCCAACTTACTACCTTGATAAGTATTTATTAAGTATTTATTCATTGGGGGCTGTGAGCATCACATCACGAATTCAGTCGACTAAAGAAAAAACGATAACCAGCATCTAGTTGACCCCGGAGGATATAATAGTCAGTTTCGACATGGTGTCTCTGTTCACAAGCGTTCCCATTAGAGTCATCTCCTGCAGTCAAGGTTTGATAAGGGCATCATTGACCTATTTGTACTCATTCTGACCTCAATGTACTTCCTCTATGAAGGGGACTACTATGAACAAACAGGCGGAGTGGCCATGGGTCTGGGTATTGCTAATTTCTACATAGAGGACTTTCAGGAGAGGACACTCTCATTGCCCTTATGCCCCAAATACTTCTTCAGATACATCGATGACACCTTCGTAGTGTGGCATCATGGACTCCAGGCACTCCAACAGTTCCACGATCATCTGAACAGCATACATCAACATTTCCAGTTTACAAGTGGGGATGGAAAAGAATGGTCACCTTCCATTCCTGGACATTCTAAAATGAAAGAAACCAGATGGTAGCCTCAGTCATGTCATCTGTCGGAAGCCGTCTCACACAGACGTACACCTCAACAATAACAGCCTCCATCATGCCTCCCCAACATGGACAGGTCCGTTCTTCTTTGATTAACTGTGCAAAAACTATTTTGGAGCCGAAGAGTCACCGTGAGGAAATAAATTGATTAGCTACTGTGTTCCTACAGAATGGCTACAAGATGAAGGAAATCAATTGGGCCCTCTAAAGGGCTGACAGAAAAATCAAGAAACTTAACAATGAGGCAGAGCCTGTCACTACTGCCTGTCTTCCCCATGTTTCCAGTGTTTCTGAAAGGATTGCCAAGATCTTGAAGGAATTCCAGATTAATACTATCCAAAAACCTGTAACAAAGCTCAAATCCTAGTTTATGCAGGTCAAAGCTAACCTGCGACTCAGGACGGCTGGCATTTACAGGATATCCTGTTAATGTAGAGCGGTGTGTATTGGCCAGACAGAGCAACCATATCAAGGAGCATAGGAGTATCCATTTGGGTTACCCAGACAAATCGGCAGTAGCAGAACATTGTATACACAATGACCACAGGATTGACTTCGACAGCACAGAAGTACTCAGTCACGTCCATGGATTTTGGGACCACCTGGTGAAGGAAGCCATTGAAATAAGACTATAGAATAAGAATTTCAACAAAATTGAAGGTCTCTGAGTAAGAACTGGAATATGATTTTAAACAAGGTGGGAGAGCAAAAACCTGAATGATTGAAGTCTGACCAGTCAGGAGGGACGGACAACGGAAGTTGAGCTGGACTAGACATGCCTATGCATTATCCCTGATGAAGATGGCGGAGTTTGTCATCAAAACATTAGTAAAAATGGATACCTGTCGGGGGAACACAGTGTGCTCTGTCACAGTGTCAGGCTTCTTCATAAAGCCTGAGAAGAGTTTATGCTTCAGATGTATTCATGATCTGAGTGGCTTTAATTCGGACCAGCTGACCAGTAGTGAGGATGCTGCCAATGATGTTTGGAGAGAAGATGAGAGACTCATACTCTGGGGCCGACTGCCAACTCTCTAAGATTGGAGGATAAAACAATCCAATAATCTGCTGGAGAACAGAATGGAAAAGCAACCTATTGCGCTCAAAACCCATATGATCACTGGAATCCAGAGCCATGATTCTGTGCTCAGAACTTGTGCACTTGTAAAGTGATTTGACAAAGTTCAAAGTACATACTGTAAATACAATAGAGAAAAAGATAATAATGATAAATAAATAAGAATAAATATAAAGAGCATGAGATAAAGAGTCCTTGAAAGTGAGTCCATAGGTTGTGGGAACAGTTCAATGATGGGGCAAGTTAGTGGTTATCTCCACTGGTTCAAGAGATTGGTGGTGAGGGGGTAATAAATTTTCCTTAGCCTGGTGGTGTGGGTTCTGGGGCTTCTTCCTGAATAGGGTTTTCTACTCAAGGGCACTAGTGTTCCCATACCAGGCTGTGATGCAACCAGTTAATATACTCTCTACTACACACCTCTAGAAATTTGTCAAAGTTTTAGATGATACGCCGAATTTATGCAAACTTCTAAGGAAGTAGGGGGCTGCCATACGTTCTTCGCAATTGCACTTACGTGCTGAGTCCAGGACAGATCCTTTGAAATGAGGAATTTAAAGTTGCTGACCCTCTTCGCCTCTGATCCCATGATGAAGACTAGCTCACGGACCTCTGGATTTCCAGAGAGGCCCACAGACCTAAAACTGAGTCACATGGAAGCTGCTTTTGGGAAATATGGAAGTCTTTACTCACACAGCAAATCTTCAGGAGAGAGAGCCCAAGAGAATCTCACTCTCCTGTCACAACGTTTTATACTTCTTCAACACATAGATCATAATAAACGATTAACACAACCAAAATGCTGGAGGAACTCAACAGGTCAAACAACATCTCTGAAAAGGAATAGAGAATAAAGGAATAAAATGATTAACTAGAGTTTCAATTGCTATAATCAGCTACTTGACTTTAACATTTTGAATATAGTCAGGTTAATTTAGAGTTACATATTTACAATGGAAGCACATCCCAACTAGCAAAACCTCCTTAAGTACTCATTATTGGTGTCTGTTCCAAAAGTCAGACACCCAAAATATACCTGTTTTGTTGCAGTGTTGAAGGATGGCTCCATCAATATACAACTTACCAGAAGGTTAGAAGACAGAACAGATCTGTCCTGCACTGTGCATAAAGTGGCAGGGATCGACCTTTAACAATGTGCTAACAGCAGGAATATTCATCTATCATCTTCACCTTTGTAGTTTCATAAAACAGAACCAGAATGTCACTTTAAATTGTGCATCGGTCCTATCGCTTAAATACTTATTCTTATTTTATTTTATGTATGATTATGATATCCATAATGTCATAACTCCACAATGATCAGAATGAGAAACAGGTTTAATATCACCAGCACGTCGTGAAATTTGTTAACTTAACGGCAGCAGTACAATGCAATACACGATAAATACAGAAAAAATAAATCAATCAATTACAGCAAGTGTGTGTTTGTGTGTATATATGTGTGTATGTATTAAATAGTTAAATTTAAAATAGTGCAACAACAGAGGTAATAAAATACGTGAGGTACTGTTCATGGATTCAATGTCCATTTAGAAATCAAATGGCAGATGGGAAGAAGCTGTTCCTGAGCTACTGAGTCTGCACCTTCAGGTTTCTGTACCTCCTTCCTAATAGTAACAAAGAGGAGAGGGCATGTCTTGGATACAGGGGCGCCTTAATAATACACGCCGCCTTTCAGAGGCACCGCTCCTTGAAGCTGTCCTGGATACTACAGAGGAATGATCTATAACAGTGTGACTCCAAGTTGCATGGCTTCAGGTGACATGTTCTTGTTACAAGCACCTGCTTTTAGGTGACCAGCGGTGATTGTACTGCCAGAGTGGCAGTGGTGAGATGATAAGTGCCATCATCATGAGAGGGAATGGTCACTCTATTCTTTCTTATGGAGCTTGCATTAAAGTTTTTATTTTGCATTTTCATTTCAACTCTCAGATATTGCCTGTCCCCTGCTTTGCTGCATTGGAACTTTAAACAAAAGTCATCGGTTTCTTCCACAATAAAAGCAGCATCTTTGGACAGAAAAACAAAAGTAATGTCTGAGATTGATGACCTTTCATCAGTTCCCGTGTCCAAACGCGGGTAGAGCTCATGATAGAAGCAAAGAGGCAGAATAACACATACAAAATGCTGCAGGGACTCAGCAGGCCAGGCAGCATCTACAGAAAGGAAAAAAGATCTGACGTTTCAGACCAAGGCCATTCATCAGGACATAGTGCATGGTGTGTTGCAAAGAGTAATGCTGTAGGCCAGGGGTGTCAAACACATTTTAGGTCATGGGCTGGATTGAGCAAAATGCAGCTTCATGCGGGCCGGATCAGTCGGACGCATGCGAACGCAGCTTTCGTTGCCTCCGTTTTTTCAGCCTGCTCTCATGTGTCTCAGTCTCTGCTATAACTACAAAGTGTTTCACTTTACAAATTCCGTTTCTTATGAAGAAGACTGCTGAGCAAGACTGCCGAATAAACACTAAAAACCCTGAAAACCTGGTACCTGAATAAACTCAGCATTAGCCATATCATACGCCATAGGCGCTTCGATTACTGGGGCCAGCTTTAATAGTAATTAGATATTATCTCGTGGACCAAAGATAATTCCACCGCGGGCCTTTGACATATATGCTGTAGGCTGTCGTACTTGAGTACAGAGACTGCATTCAGATGCTTGCAAAAGGCTACAAATGCCAACAAGTTTTGCAATTCATTGTATTGTATAAAGGTATTCTTTAAAATACTTTAAGTGCAAGCTTCAATTATTGTTTTTTTAGTATTTATTCAACCAAGCTGTTTAAATATTTTAGTGCAATAGATAAATATAATTACAACTGCAATTTGAATGTAATGGTTACAAAATGCAGGATTTGTTGTCTTTAGATGCCAGTAGAAGAATGATTGATTGACATTTCAAAGGATTATCTTCTAATTCTGGCTTAATTATAAGGCTTCTGGCACATGTTTGCAATGTCGCACAATTTCAGCTCCCTGCTGACATCTGATTATCAAATGGTTTAATGATCCTGAAAGCAAGTTTAAACTGTAATGGATACTTCCAATGCTGTTCAGTAAGAGGAAGCTTGCACCTAATTTTTAACCTCGAACCACAGCCCTGTATTTCAACACCATTAACACTGCCGCCCAATTTTCTTTTGGAGTTCTGCAGAGTTTACTCTGAAAGTAAGTTGCGGAATGAGACTAGCTCTTTGGAAATGCCTGGCTGTTGCCTAAAGCAACCAATACCAGCCGTGGAATGTTACTCAGGTGTCATCAAACACAGAGGTCCAAGATGAGCAGAAGAGCAGTTCAGATATGCCTGACTTCCAGATCCACCAGTGGACTTGTCATTACGTTCAACAGCAAATTACTAATGTGTTGAACAGAGGGATTTGTTCTTCATTTTAAGGTTTTT
Organism: Hemitrygon akajei; assembly: GCF_048418815.1. Taxonomy (NCBI): domain Eukaryota; kingdom Metazoa; phylum Chordata; class Chondrichthyes; order Myliobatiformes; family Dasyatidae; genus Hemitrygon; species Hemitrygon akajei. The sequence continues at coordinate 15,057,938 of NC_133150.1, read as the reverse complement.
TTTCCTTAACTTATTATTGTGCAAAATCAGGTTTGTGAGCTTGTTGAGTGGGGACAGGTAGGTAGGTAGGTAGGTTAATTACAGGACAAAGAAGAAGAAGAATAGCCCTTAACTCGGCTGTGGAGTTATTGGGGCACCGTCATGATGGTGTTTCTGTAGCAAGCTATTCTTGTTTTTACGAGGCCGAGTCGCCAGCTCGACGCTCAACCTGACTTCGATTTGAACTCGGGAACCTTCGTCCGGAGTCCGGCGCTGATATTATTGTGTCACCAAGCGGGTTTACAGGACAAGACATACACTAAACATTCAGTAAAACCTTTAAGTTACAAATACTTATCTAAACTGAGCACTCAAAGTGGCAGGACAAGACAGACTCTAAGCATTAGAAACGTGGCAAAATCTGCAGATGCTGGAAATCCAAAGCAGCTCACACAAAATTCTGGAAGGTCAGGCAGCATCTATGGAAAAGAGCAAACAGCTGACGTTTCGGGCCAGAACCCTTCATCAGATCCTGAAGCATACGCACATGTGGTAAATATTTATCTAAAGTGTGGGCTGGAGCCCTCCTTACTGCAGCACCCCTCCACTGTTCACTGTTTCCAAGGCTCAGGTCGTGACATGGTCCACAACTGGTGGTGACCCAGGGAGCGGAAAGCGAGTGAGTGCTTGTGCTGCATTTAAACTCTACCTGCGCTGTGATGTCACCAGCCAAAGTGAAGCCTGTCTGAAGGCTGCAGTGCTCCTTAGATGGGACAATCTCTGGCTAGCACAGGGGAGCGGCTTTCAAAAAACAGCTAAGATGGAGATTAACTGTAAAATTGTACCCCTCGAAAGACACAACACTATGAAACCAGTCCACAGGCGAGTATAATCCCCATAGATGCTCCACTATGCCATATCCAAAATATAACCCTATGATATCTTGAATTATCAACCCACCAGTTTCTGCCCAGAACACCACAATAGTCTTAACTTTTGGCCAATGCACATGTGAACATCACAATTTTGCGAAGATGCACTTTTTACCTCAATTTACTGCTTGCATTTTATGATCTGCATTGTGAACTGAAGACAGGTTCTTGCTTGAATTGATATTTCCTATTTTCAGTCCCTAACATACCCTCCCCTTGGCCCCTGGACAGAAATCTGTCCCAGGAAGGCCAAATTTTGCACAATATCTGATTAAGCAAGGCATCAGAAATGCCCTTCACTTCAGACCCCGTCCCCAATAACTAACTTAAAATGCCCCTATATGTTCCTACATCTGTACTATCTATCATCCCTAATTGGCTATCTACGAGACTGCACAGAGATGGCAATAAAACGTTCTGGAAATTTGACCACATCCTCTTCGCCCCTTCAATCTCTGATAGCTAAAACTATCAGTATTGGTTGTCAGTAGTTACTCTGTGGGCAGTGTCACAGAATGATAACTTCGCTTCAGGTCAAGATGCAAGTATTCACATTCCATGCCATGGCAGAAGATTATTAGAATGATCTTCATAACCAGTCCCTTTGATTGATCCATAGGAGGGTTTGGGGTGGTCTCCATTTAAATACCTGTAAGGAATTTGCCCCAGTGCATTCCCCTCCCAGACTGTCCTTTCAATTGATGAAAGAGCCCAGCTGTTTTCTGTTCACTCTCCCTTCAGGTTGGGTGACTGCCTTCAGGCCTTGTGTGGAGCTCCTTCTCGTTCTCAGTCTGCCATGCCGTCAAGGTTGTGGAACGAATGAAGGGTAGAGCATAACTTCTCTGCCCTAACTCAGATCACTCACATCTATTTTTCACAACATCTTCCTTTTCTGATCTATATAACTGATCATCTACCTTCAAGAACCAGCCTTCATTACAGAATACCATTCCCATTATACCTAACACATTATTTATGGCTTTCTGTCATGCCTCCTCTGTATCTTCAGCATTCGTGTTCCCATTTCTTTAGTCATAAGGTTAATAGCCATTAATTAAGTTTCCTGTAATGAGATTGTTAGTAGACTGACTCACTTCACCTGCCTTCTCCCTCTGGTTCTCCCCGGTCAGCAATGGTGCACTCTCATTTGCAATTTACTCCAACATATGCTGGACTTCAGGCATGTTCTACATTTACATTTACATGCCAACCAACATTAGGAAATTTAAAATCTGCCATCACAATAACCCTATATTATTACATTTTATATTATTTTATATTACATTTACGTTGACTAGAATGACTTGAATCGTGGGTACTCATTTGCTTTTTATGAGATGCATGCTGTGACTACGTCTCAGCTTTGATAATTTCTTTCCAAAAGAATTATAACTCAATCAGTGCATTGATAACACCCAATACACTTGGTGTATATATTAACCTTATTGAATATCTGTGTTTAGTAAAGCAATGGTTCAGTTTACTCTCCGAGTATTCCAGTCTCCCTCTGGAAAAAAAAGTTGAAATTTCCAATTTGATTATACACAAATCACCAATTTCCCCAAATGTCTATCTCTTCCTAAAATGTGGGAATCTCATATTTGGAATAGTGACACTCACATTTCCATCACCTTAAACTGGATTCCACAGACCAGTATGGAATTTGTATCTATCTCCAAAACCCATTCCAAAACAAAGAAACAAACATACACAAACTTAAAACACAGACAAGACTAAAGAAAGATCAATAATTGCACTTTTCTTCCTTCTGAAGCTTCATGAATAAACTGAAAAATACTTGGAACAAAAACTTAATGTATAATAACCACATTAAAAATAACAAAGATAATTAAAAATAGCTGGGTGGGGCCCCCACACATGCACATTCACACAATTTCTTTGAGATTTCTTCATAAGGTTTGCTAATGCTCTTGGGGAGTGTCGAAACTAAATTTGCAGGGAGTTGGGAACTGAAGTGAAGAGGCAGAAGATGGGGAGGTTGGAGTGCAAGTGGAGCCAGCATGAGGCGAGTTTGTGAGGAAGGATAGGCAGATGTTAGAACAAAGATGCACTCAGCCTGATGATTTGAGATATGTCTATTTTAATTCAAGGAGTATTATAAACAAGGCAGATGAACTTAGAGTGTGAATCAATACATGGAACTATGACGTTGCGATCATTACAGAGACTAGGATGTCTCAGGAACAGGAATGGCTGCTGAATATGCCAGGCTTCAGATGTTACAAAAAGAATGGAGAGAGATGGAAAAGAGGTGGGGGTGTAGTATTGCTAAATAGGGATAGTGTCACGATTATATAAAAGGAAGAAGTCATGGACTGATGGTCTGCTGAGTCAGTGTGGGTGGAAATCAGAAACAGGAAAGGTACACTAACTCTGCTGAGTGTTTTTTATAGACCACCCAATAGTAACAGGGATATCAAGGAGCAGATAGGGAGGGAGATTCTGGAATAGTGTAATAATATGGGGTTATTGTGATGGCAGATTTTAACTTTCCTAATATTGGTTGGCATCTTCACGCAAGGGGGTTAGATGGGGTGGAGTTTATTAACTGTGTTCAGAAAGGTTCCCTGATGCAATATGTAGATAAGCCAACTAGAGAAGAGGCTGTACTTGATCTGGTATTTAGAAATTAACCTGGTCAGGTGTCAGATCTCTCAGTGGGAGAGCATTTTGGAGGTAATGATCACAACTCTAGCTCCTTCAGCATAGTTCTGGAGGGGGATAGGAGCAGATAATTTGGGAAAACATTTAATTGGGGTAGGGGGAAATATGATGCTATTAGGCAGGAGCATAAATTGGGAGCAGATGTTCTCATGGAAATGCACGGCAGAAATGTGGGAAATGTTCAGGGAACATTTCCATGGAGTTCTGCATAGGTATATTCCATTGAGGCAGGGAAGGGATGGTAGGGTAAAAGAACCATGGTGTGCAGAGTATGTAGAAAATCTAGTTAAGAAGAAAAGAAAAGCTTACGAAAGGTTCAAGAAACTAGGTACTGTTAGAGCTCTAGAAAATTACAAGGTTGCTATTCACCACTACTCTCTGGCATCTCCCATCCAGCCACTGTTGAATCCACTTTACTACTTCAATATTAACACCGAACAATTGAACCTTCCTAACTAATCCTCCGTGCGGAACCTTGTCAAAGGCCTTACTGAAGTCCATATAGACAACATCCACTGCTTTACCCTTGTCAACTTCCCTCGTAACCTCTTCAAAAAATTCAATAAGATTTGTCAAACATGACCTTCCACGCACAAATCCATGTTGACTGTTCCTAATCAGACCCTGTCTATCCAGATAATTATATATATATATATATATATATATATATATATATATATATATCATCTCTAAGAATACTTTCCATTAATTTACCCACCACTGACATCAAACTGACAGGCCTATAATTGCTAGGTTTACTCTTAGAACCCTTTTTAAACAATGGAACCACATGAGCAATACACCAATCCTTCGGCACCATCCCTGTTTCTAATGACATTTGAAATATTTCTGTCAGAGCCCCTGCTATTTCTACACTAACCTCCCTCAAGGTCCTAGGGAATATCCTGTCAGGACTCAGAGATATTTATATTCCTTAAAAGCACCAGTACTTCTCCTCTTAAATCATCATAGTTTCCATAACTTCCCTACTTGTTTCCCTTACCTTACTCAATTCAATATCCTTCTCCTTAGTGAATACTGAAGAAAAGAAATTGTTCAAAATCTCCCCCATCTCTTGTGGCTCCACACATAGCTGTCCACTCTGATACCCTAAGGGACCAATTTTATCCCTCACTCTCCTTTTGCTATTAATATAACTGTAGAAACCCTTTGGGTTTATTTTCACCTTACTTGCCAAAGCAACCTCGTATCTTCTTTTAGCTTTTCTAATTTCTTTCTTATGATTCTTCTAACATTCTTTATATTCCTCGAGCACCTCATTTACTCCATGCTGCTTATATTTATTGTAGATCTCTCTCTTTTTCCTAACCAAGTTTCCAGTATCCCTTGAAAACCGTGGCTCTCTCAAACTTTTAACCTTTCCTTTCAACATAACAGGAACATAAAGATTCTATACTCTCAAAATTACACCTTTAAATGACCTCCATTTCTCTATTACATCCTTCCCATAAAACAAATTGTCCCAATCCACTCCTTCTAAATCCTTTCGCATCACCTCAAAGTTAGCCTTTCTCCAATCAAAGATCTCAACCCCGGGTCCAGTCCTATCCTTCTCCATAATTATATTGAAACTAATGGCATTGTGATCACTGGACCTGAAGTGCTCCCCAACACATACCTCCATCACCTGACCTATTTCATTCCCTAACAGAAGATCCAACACTGCCCCTTCTCTAGTTGGTATCTCAATGTATTGCTGCAAAAAAACTATCCTGCACACATTTTACAAACTCCAAACCATCCATCCCTTTTACAGTATGGGCTTCCCAGTCTATGTGTGGAAAATTAAAATCTCCCACAATCACACCCCTGTGCTTACTACAAATATCTGCTAACTCCTTGCAAATTTGCTCCTCCAATTCTCGCTCCCCATTAGGTGGTCTATAATACACCCTTATAAGTATTACTACACCTTTCCCATTCTTCAATTCCACCCAAATAGTCTCCCTAGACAAGTCCTCTAATCTATCCTGCCAAAGCACCGCTGTAATATTTTCTCTGACAAGCAACACAACACCTCCCCCTCTTGTCCCTCTGATTCTATCACACCTGAAGCAACGAAATCCAGGAATATTTAGTTGCCAATCACTCCCCTCCTGCAACCATGTTTCACTAATAGCTAAAACATCATATTTCCAGTTATCAATCCATGCTCTAAGCTCATCCACCTTTCTTACAATGCTCCTAGAATTAAATTAAATGCATTTAAGAAATTCTCCACCTCTTCCTCTCTGTTTATCACTAACAGTACAAAGAACTTTACTGTCTTCTTTTCCTTCCTTCATCCATACATCTGTTCCTACACTCTGGTTCCCCTCCCCCCCCCCCCCCCCATATCTAGTTTAAATCTACTGAAGCCTCTCTAGCAAACCTACCTGCAAGTAAATTTGTTTCCCTCCAGTTCAGATGTAAATCGTCTCGCCGGAACAGGTCCCCCCTTCCCTGGAAAACTGCTCAATTATCTATAAATCTGAAGCCCTCCCTCCTGCACCATGTCTTCAGCCACGTGTTGATCTGCACTATCTTACTACTTCTAAACCCACCTGCACGTGGCACTGGTAGCAATCCTGAGATTGCTATCCTGGAGGTCCTGTCCTTTGCACCTAGCTCCCTAAACTCACCTTTCAGGACCTCTTCACTCTTCCTACCCTCGTCATTGGTCCCTACATGGACCACGACATCCAGCTGCTCACCCTCCCTCTTGAGAATACTGAGAAATCGATCTGAGATATCACGGACCCTGGCACCAGGGAGGCAACAGACCATCTGGGATTCTCGATCTCTTCAACAGAACCTCCTATCTGTCCCCTTAACTATCGAATCCCCTATCACTACTGCTCTCCTCTTCTCCCTCCTTCCCTTCTGAGCTGAGGGTCCAGTCTTGGTGCCAAAGATGCAACCACTGCAACTTGACCCTGGTAGGTCGTCCCCACCAACAGTATCCAAAACGGTATACTTATTGTTGATGGGAACGGCCACAGGGGTGCTCTGCTCTTCCTGTCTATTCCCCTTCCCTCTCCTGACAGTCACCCAACTACCTGTCTCCTGACTCCTAGGGGTGACTATCTCCCTGAAACTCCTGTCTATTTCTGCCTCTGCCTTCCAAATGATCCGAAGTTCATCCAGCTCCAGCACCAGTTCCCTAACACAGTTTGTTAGACAATGTTACAGCTATATAAGACCTTGGTCAGACCCCACTTGGAGTACTGTGTTCAGTTCTGGTCACCTCACTACAGGATGTGGATACTATAGAGAGAATGCAGAGGAGATTTACAAAGTTATTGCCTAGATTGGAGGATGTATCTTATGAGAATAGATTGAGTGAACTTGGCCTTTTCTCCTTGGAGTGACTGAGGATGAGAGGTGGCCTTATAGATGTGTATAAGATGATGAGGGGCATTGAGCATGTGGATAGCCAGAGGCTTTTTCCCAGAGCTGAAATGATTAACATGAGGTGGTGTAGTTTTAAGGTGCTTGGAAATAGGTATTGAGGGGATGTCAGGGGTAAGTTTTTCACACAGAGAGTGGTGGGTACATGGAATGTACTACCAGTGGCAGTGGTGGAAGTGGATACAATAGGGTCCTTTAAGAGCCTCTTAGATAGGTAACATGGAGCTTAGAAAAATAGAGAGCTATGTGCTAGGGAAATTCTAGGTAGTTTCTAGAGTAGGCTACATGGTTTGCACTACTTTGTGAGCCAAAGGGCCTGTAACATGCTGTCGATTTCTAAGGAAACTCTAGGGAATAAGACATCATACAAATTTATTTCACAGCAAGTTACAAAATCTTCCTCTGGACTGAATCCAAAAACCCTTCCAATACAGATTTAACAAATGCGTGACAGACTTTGCACTCACTCACTCATGCATACTCTCCCACTCGCTCTCTCAAGAGAACACACGTGTGGCCACACCTCACTAACATTTTTCAAACCTCAGACCATTCAGACTCTATCATAAGGGGGATGGAGAGTAGTGTGAATGAACTCCCTCACTACGGGGGAATGGGCAGGAAGGCGCCTGACCCCTCCTGCCATTGAAGGTCCACCGGTGCCTTTTGCAGAAGCTCCAGTGAGCCCTGAGCAGAATGCAAGGAATCCTACAGAGGACAGAAGGAACTCTCATCAGGGGAGGGCTTGAAGAATGATCCTTCTCCCTCAATGGCATCCTTGCTTCTCTTCCCCAGCAGTGCTCTTCCACAGATCATTCCTTTTGCTTTAAGATTTTACCATCACTATTCACCTATAGGTAATCTATATCACTACCATTCCAATTTCCCATTGAAATTTAGAGAAAAATATATGAAATAATAAAATATTTCTGGTACATTTATTGAAGTACAATGTTGTAAAATTATGAACTCTGATCTTGAAACTGGCTCCGTTAATTTCAGAAGCTGAGATAAATGTACAAGCATTATACGATGTTTTCAAAAAAGCACACAATTCTTCACAACACACTGTGATATGATTATGAAAATCAAAACAGCCTCCTCAATATGTGTGTTGAGCATTGATTCAAACAGGCTGTTTCCAAAGACAGATGGTATCATTTTACAGGTCATCAGCTTCCACAGCTGGCTATCATTCCCCGTCAAGACATTTATAAAATGAGGTCAGTGAAGACCTAGCAGCTATTTCCCTGAAAAATTGAAATGTATTCAAAATAACCAAAATAATCATAACTCTTCATTGACTTTTATTGTTTCCTTCACATATATTCTCTTAATAGTTGGAGCTGAACTCATTACTGAAATTTTCTTGCCCTAGGAACAAAATTAAAATGATATAATTTGATTTAACAAAGGTTTTGTAGCATTACCTAGTATTTAATTGCATTTGAAAATGGAAACTGACCAACTGGATCCAAGAAGTAGATATTGACATTGATGCTGAGTGACACCCTCCTCCAACCTCATCTCCTCCTACTACACAGCATCCAAATAATTTTTAACGTCTAGATATTTCATATATGATACTTATTTTATGATAAATCATGGATAGATTTTTAATATTAGTTTATATTTTAATATAACTACCGTACCACGAAATGTATCCTTACCGCCCTCTCCACTTACCGCAGGGATCGCTCCCTCTATGAATCCCTTGTCCATTCATCTCTCCCCACTCAGCTCCACCCCAACACCTATCCCTGCAAGTGGCCGAAGTGCTACACCTGCCCATTCACCTCCTCCCTCACCTCCATTCAGGGCCCCAAACAGTCTTTCTAGATGAGGCAACACTTCATCTGTGAATCTGCTGGGGTCATCCATTGTGCCAGGTGTTTCCAATGTGGCCTCCTCTATATATGGTAAGACCCTTCATAAATTGGGGGTAAAAATAATTTCCTTCACCCTCCCCTCTTCTTCTATTCCCCACTCCGGCCTCTTACGTCTTATCACTTCCCCTGGGTCCCCTCCTCCTTCCCTTTCTCCTGTGGTCCATTTTCACCACTTAACAGATTCCTTTCTCTCAAGCCCTTTATCATTCTATCCCACCTGGATTCACCTAACAGCTTCTAGCTATCATTCCTCCCCTCGACACCCCCCCCACCTTTTTATTCTGGTGTCTCCTCCCTTCCTTTTCAGTCCTGAAGAAGGGTCTCGGCCTGAAACGTCAACTGTTTATTATTCATTTCCATGGATGCTGCCTGACCTGCTGAGTTTCTCCAGCATTTTGTGTACATTGACAAATATTTAGTAATATTTTACATTAACACAGTAGCAACAAATGAACACTGCTCACAGTTTCCACTTAATTTGCATGTACTGTATTATCAGAGCGAAAGGGGATGGTGGTAAATTTTCCAGGGGCTCACAGAATCAGGACAGATAACAGATGATTTAGTCATAGAAGTGTTTTTAAAGAGGATCTTAAAAGATAAGACAGTTAAATTAATGAATACATTTTGAGAAGGGTTTCTGGATGTTCTGACACTATGCACTACTGATAATAACGAAAGTGATTGGGAAATGATGAACACACAGACTTGGAACAAATTCAGATTTTTGGAGCACTGAAGGTTAAAGACAAGACTAAGACCACCGAAGAAGTTAAGCATAATGAGAACATTAAAAGTGTGACATTGGGAAACTCAAGGTCAGTGAACACAGCATTGCTCAGTCACCGGGGTGATACAAGTCAGGATAAAGGCTGCTGAGTTTTGCGTACACACAGTCATAGAGAAGTACAGCACAGAAACAGGCCCTTCAGCCCAGCTAGCTAGTTAGAATGAAGCCATTTAAACTGCCTGCTCCCTTTGCCCTGCACCCACACCTGGAGCCCTCTATACCCCTGCCATCCATGTACCTATCCAAACTTCTCCGAAACATTGAAGTTGATCTGTCATGCCACCTTGTGCTTGACAGGTCACTTCACACTTCCACGACGCTCTGTGCGGAGAAGTTTCCCCTCATGTTCCCCTCAAGCTTGTCACCTTTCACCCTTAACCCATGACCCCAATGTCAGTGAAAGAAGCCTGTTTGTACCTATCCTATCTATATCTTTGCTGATACCTTTGTATACCTCTATCAAATTTTCCTCCCAATCGTCTACATTTGAAGAAATGAAATCCTAACCCATTCAATCTTTCCTTATAACTCAGGTCCTCCAGTTCTGGCAAAATCCTTGTAAATTTTCTCTGTACTCTTCCAATCTTATTTACATATTTCTTGTAGGTAGGTGACCAAAACTGTACACAATACTCCAAATTAGGCCTCACTAACATGTTATATTATTTCAACATAACATCCAATCACTTATACTCAATATTTTGATATATGAATTCCAAATTGACAAAAACTTTCTTTATGACTCTATCTACCTGTGATACCACTTTCAATTAATTATGGACCTCTGTTCCTAGATCCCTTTGTTCTACCGCACAACTCAGTGCCCGACAATTCACTGTGTAAGACCTACTGTGTAATACCTTGCACCTGTCTGCATTAAATTCTGTCTTCCATGTTTCAGCCCATTTTTCCAGATCCAGCTGCAAATTCTAATAGTCTTCTTCGATGTCCACTCCACTGCCAATCTTGGTGTCATCCGCAAATTTGCTGATTCGCTTAAACACACTGCCATCCAGATTGCTGATATAGATGACAAACAACAACAGACCCAACACCGATCCTTATAGCACACCACTAGTCACAGGCCTCTAGTCAGAGAGGCAACCATCTACTACCACTCTATGGCTTCTCGCACAAAGCTAGGTTCAGATTGGTAAGATACAACGTACCACACACATATCTGATAATCCCTAATCAGTCCGTGTCTATCTAAATACTTATACAGCCAGTCCCTTAGGATACCTTCCAATAACTTTCCCACTACTAATATCAGGCTCACTGGCCTATAATTCCCTGGTCTATTTTTAGAACCTTTCTTAAATAATGAAGCAACATTAGCTATCCTCCAATACTCTGGTACCTCACCTATCACAAAGGATGATTTAAATATCTCTGCTAGGGCCCCTGCAATTTCTGCACTTGCCTCCACAGGGTTCACAGGAATATCTTGTCAGGCTCTGGGGATTTACCCACCCTGATTTGCCTCAAGACAGCAAACTCCTCCTGCCCTTTTACCTGTATAGGGTCCGTGACTTCGCTGCTGTTTTGCCTCACTTCTATAGATTCTGTGCCCATCTCCCAAGTAAATACAGATGCAAAAAGTCCATTTAAAATCTCCCCCATCTTTTCTGGCTCCACAGATAGGTTAACATTCTGATCTTCCAAAGGACTAATTTTGTCCATTGCAATCTTTTTGCTTTTATCATATCTATAGAATCTCTTCAGATTCTCCTTCACCTTGTCTGCTAGAGCAACCTCATGTCTTCTTTTAGCCCTCCTGATTTCTTTCTCAAGTGTTTTCTTGCATTTCCTAATCTCTGTAAGTACTTGATTTGTTCCTATCTGCTTATACCCGCTGTGCACCTCTATTTTTTTAACCAGGGCTTCAATATCTCTTGAAAACCAAGATTCCCTCCATCTTTTATCTTTATCTTTTATTCTGACAAGCACATACATTCTTTGTACTCTCAGATTTTCATCTTTGAAGGTCTCCCACGCACCAAGTCCACCTTTGCCAGAAAACAGCCTGTCCCAGTCCACATTTTCCAGATCCTTTCTGATACCATCAGAACTGACCTTTCTCCAACTTAGAATCTCAACCCATGGACTAGACCTATTTTTCTGCATATTTACTTTAATCACTATATGTAAAATGATCCCCTTCACAAACTTCTGTCATCTGCTAGGTCTCATTCCCTAATAGGAGATCTAGTATCGCTAACTCTCTCATTTGATAGATAGATAGATAGATAGATAGATAGATAGATAGATAGATAGATAGATAGATAGATAGATAGATAGATACTTTATTCATCCCCATGGGGAAATTCAACTTTTTTTCCAATGTCCCATACACTTGTTGTAGCATTAGGACTTGTACGTACTGATTAAGGAAACTTTCCTGAACACATTTGACAAACTCTATCCCATCTAGTCCTTTTACAGTATGGGAGTCCCAGTCAATATGTGGAAAGTTAAAATCAGCTACTATAATAACCTTCTGTTTCTTGCAACAGTGTATGATCTCTCTACAAATTTGTTCTAAATCCTGTGGACTTCTGGGTGGTCTATAATATAGCCCCATTAAAGTGGTCATACCTTTCTTATTCCTCAGTTGCACCCATAAGGCCTCACTAGATGAGTTCTCCAGTCTGTCCTGACTGAGCACTGCCGTGACATTTTCACTGACTAGTAATGCCATCTCTCTCGCTCTACCACGGCTAAAGCAGCAGAACCCTGGAATATTGTGCTGCCAGTCTTGCCCTTTGTGCAATCAAGTATCACTAATGGCACAGTATCATACTTCCTTGTGTTGATCCATGCCCTGAGCCATTACTACAATATTTCTTGCATTGAAATATATGCTGCTCAGGACGTTAGCTCAACCTTTTTTTTTCTGATTTGCCTAAGGTCTTAACAACATCTGTCTCCACAACCTCTTCACTACCTGTTCTGGCACTCTGGTTCCCATCCTCCTGCAACTGTAATTTAAACTTCACCCACCCCAGTCACACCCAACCCTGTGCAGCACCAGCAAACTTTCCCACTAGGACTTTAGATACCCTCCAGTTCAGGAAGGGTCCAGAACTGTCTCTTCTGTACAGGTCCCACCTTCCCTGGAAGAGAGCCCAATGATCCAAATATCGAATGCTCTCTCTCCTACACCATCTCCTTAGCCATGCGTTAAACTGTATGATCTTCCAATTTCTGCACTCTCTAGCATGTGGCACCTGAGAGTAATCCTGAGATCACCACCCTGGAGGTCCTGCCCTTTAACTTAGCACCTAAATCCCTGAATTCACTTTGCAGAACCTCATCACTCTTCCTACCTATGTCATTACCTATATGGGCCATGACCTTTGGCTGCTCACCCTCCCACTTTAGAATGCTCAGGACTCAATCTAGGATGTCCTGGACCCTGGCAGCCAGCAGATAACAAACCTTCCACGAATCTTGTTCTCATCCACAGATATAGTTTGTGGAGCAGGGAGATGCAAAAGCACCAAAAGGGCAATGGATAGGTGGCTGGAGAGTTTCTTCAGAAAAGGTAAGCTGAGGAAGTGTGATAACTAGCAATGCAGCTACAGTGGGTGATAAGATGAGAAAGGTCGGATTGGGTTAGAGCTGGATTCACATTTACATTCACAATGCGTCCAATACTTTGCAACATCATAGTTCCTCTTCAGACACTCGAAGCCCTCAAGGTGACCTTGTGCTATGATTTCAGAAGGGGTTTTTGTACTAATTACCACTCCATTACCCTCTTCCCACACTAGCCCCAATGCTTTACCTATAAAGGGATGCATTTTCTATTGTTACTGTCTTATGAAAGAATTCTGATTAAAGGTAAATTCAAACAAAGGGGTCTAAAACAATGCAGCCTCATAATTATAAATAGCATCCTTTCAAGATTCAACTATGAACATCCATGGCCATGAAGAACGACCATTATTGAGAAGCAGAAAGAAACAGAGGGGTTGAACTTGCTCCCTTATGAACAGAAGAACAGAAGTGAATTAATGCTGCAGAGAATAAATGCATTATTTTCAGGTCAGTTCCTTTTCAAAAGTATGACCCATCCAAGTTCTGTAACCAGACTCTCTTATACTGTATGTTAAAGGATCTTTTTAGATTGTATGTTGCTTAAACAGAAAAGCATACAAAAAGTGATGGAGATAGCCCAGTCCATCACAGTCTGAGCCCTCGGCAGCAGTGAGCTCACGTAACCAGGTTCAGGAACAGTTACTACCCTTCAACCATCGGGCCCCTGAACCAGCGTGAAAAGCTTCACTCACCTCAACTCTGAAATGATCCCACAACCTACGGACTCACTTTCCAGAACTCGGCAATCTATTTATTTATTTGTTTGTTTGTTTATTTATTTTTTACCTATTTATCTATCTATTTATTTGTTCTTATGCAGTTTGTCTTCTTTTATATGTTGCTTATTGGTCAGCTTTTGGGTGTAGTTTTTCATTCATGTTATTGTTTTGCTCTGTTCTATTGTGAATACCAAAGAGAAAACAAGTCTCCAGGTACTCTATGGTTATATATGCGTACGTTGATAATACATTTCAATGTTCAAAGTTTAAAGTAAATTTATCATCAAAGTAAATATATGTCACCATATACAACCCTGAGATTCATTTCCTTGCAAACAGTCTTAGAGGATACAAGGAACACAATTGCATCAATGAAAGACCACACCCAAGAGGATGGACAAACAAACAATGTGCAATAAACAACAAACTGTTCAAAAACAAAAAGAAAGAAAAAGTAAATAACAATAATAATAACAACAATAAAATAATCAACAGATATCGAGAACGTGCGATGAAGAGTCCTTGAAAGTGATTCCATAGATTGTGGGAACAGTTCAGTGATTGGGTGAGTGAAATTGAGTGAAGTTATTCTCTTTGGTTCAAGAGCCTGGTGATTGAGGTGAACCTGGCAGTGTGTGTCCTGATGTTCCTGCACCTTCTTCTTAATGGCAGCCATGAGAAGAGACCATGGTCTGGATGGTGAGGGTCCTTGATGGTGGATATTGCTTTCCTGTGACCATTCTGCGTGGATATGATGTCCAGTGGCTGGGAGGTTTTTACCCGTGATGAACTGGGCTGTATCTACTACTTTTTGTAGGCTTTTCCGTACAAGGGCATTGATGTTTCCATGCCAGGCCATGTTACAACCAGTCAGTTTACTCTCCACCGTACATCTATAGAAGTTTGTCGAAGTTTTGGATAATATGCCAAAACTTTGTAAACTTCTAAAAAAGTAGTGGCACTGCCATGCTTTCTTCAATGTAGCACTTATGTCCTGGACTCAGGAGGGGTCCTATGAAATGATAACTCCAAGGAAAGTTTACTTTGAAATTTGAACAACTGTAAGCTCAAATGTTGATTCTTTATCTGCACTTCCAGAAAGTTTCTTATTTCCTAAACTGTGAGACTAATACACTTGTTTATGGACAAGGATATAAACACAAAATGACACAACCAAACAACAGCACTCATCATTTGGTTATATTTAGTTTGCCTTGCTCTACTTTGTAGCCTCTCGACTAAAGTAGTTAGCATCTTCTCCTGTACTGTCTTGAAGAAATTACAGTGGACTCCTGCAGCCCTGCTGCTCCAGGCTTTTATAAATAAGGCAAGGATTGATGCCGAAGCGTGCAGATAACACCAGGAATTGCAAGCTTAATGACAACGGACATTGTGAATGATTGTCTGGGTTCGATCTGAAAGCATACTTAATCTCTCTGGATGTTGGCAGGGAAGGGGAAGGTGGGGGTAATAAGTAGCAATGAAAAATGTAATTGGAGGAAGTCGATCATCTTGTCGTACGTATGGAAGATCCAAATCAAAACACGCATAACTGACTACAATAGAGCGCATTAAAATCTATTGTCATTTTTGCCATTTCATTGTGTCAAATTCCATCCCTGTCCCAGGGAATATTCATTCATAATGACAGCATGACAGCATGAAGTTCATTAGGACTGCTGAAGGCAAGCCAAATTGAGCTTATTGTCGTGTGCACAATATTTTAAGTTACAGGTACAATGAAAATCCTACGCGCAGCATCATCACAGGCACGTAGGTGGTACAGACAACACAGAGAATATAAATTATAGATAAATGAATTAAACAAGGTAGTGAAGAGTGAGGGAGAGAGAACATAAGACTGCACAAAAACAAGATCTGAGTGCAAACAAAAGGGCAGTCAGAGACAACTCCATGGTAGTGGAATGGGTGCTCTCCAGTGTACCATTGATGAGGAAAGATTAGGTTTGCGCAGGTCAGTTCAAGAACCTGATGGTCTTAGGAAAGTAGTTGTTTATGAACCTAGTGGTGTCATTCTTCAGGCTTCTCTACATCTTCCCTGATGGTAGCAGCAAGAAGATGGCTGAAAACGTTATAGTAATCAATACACACTGTGCCAATGTCAGATTTAGTTATTAGGGAAAAGGTCAGGGGCTGTTAATGAGTGTGTAAAAACAGGTTACAGGGAAATAAGTGGGGAATTATATTGACATAACTGATTCATACAGCTGGCCCAGTGCGGGGTTGGATCACTCTGGGTTTCAAGCTGATTTGAAGAGCTTGAGAGCGGCTCTGGGCTGGGCGACAGAATCTGGGCCTGGAGAGAGTCACTGGGTGGCATGGTCTAGGACTCGAGTCCTTCACAGTAGCCACAGCGATGAAGACTGCTGTGCTCCGTGCCCGCTAATATGATGAACTGATTAGTGAGGCTTTGGGCCTACTCCAGACTGCTCTGGGGTTCAGATCTCAGGATTCAATTTTAGTTCAAACTGCTGTTGTTGTTCACTTAAATTGTTTGTATGATTTTTATTTATTTTTTTCATTCTCATGAACATTGAGTGTTAGTCTTTTAATTTTATTCTTTTTTTCCTTTTAATTGGGTTCTTTTTTGTTTCTTGCTTTGTGGCTACCTGTGAGCAAGCAAATCTCAAGGTTGTATAATTCATACATGCTTTGATCAGAAAAGAATCTTGAATCTTGAGAACTGGCTGACAAAATAGTTCCAATTGTCTCCTCCTACTTCAGTATAAAATGTGAGTATGCAAGTATATGGTCTGTAATCACAAATTTCTGAAGCAACCCAGGTCCAGGGTCTGGGTGCTACTGGATAGGACTGCTCTGTTTCTTCTTCACAATCACCATTGCAGAACACCTGAAGGAAATTATATGAGGCTGGGCCTGGTCCTGCAATAGAGCTTGGGGGATGGTAGAAGAGGTAATTGAGCTAAGACCTCTTGGGGTAGGTTTAATTAGGAATCATATATAAGTCCTAACCTCACCATCAAATCCACAGGTAAGGGAGGTGCTGTAGTAGTCAGGCGGACAGACCTCTACCTTGCTGAGGCCTAGTGACAACTCTCAGATGCTCTCTTTTACTTACCCCTCGAACAGGACCCCACTAAGGAGCACCAGACCATTGTCACCCACACAATGATTGACCTTATTAGCTTTGGGGATCTCTCATCCATTTCCACCAACCTCATATTTCCTGCACCCCAAACCTCCCATTTCTACCTGCTACCCAAAATCCACACTCTTGCTTTTCAAGGTAACCCATTGTTTCAGCTTGTTCCTGCCCCACTGAACTCATATATGTGTATCTCGACTCTGTTTTATCTCCACGAGTTCAGTCCCTTCCTACCTACATCCAGGACACCTCACACGCTAAACATCTCTTCAATGAATTCAAGTTCCCTGGCCCCCATCAACTTATTTTCAATATGGATGTCCAGTCCCTATACACCAACATCCCCCACCAGGAAGGCCTTAAAGCTCTTCTTTTCTTTCTGGACACCAGACCCAACCACCATTCTCCCCCATCTAGCGGAACCTAACTCACTCTTACTAATTTCTCCTTTGGCTCCTCCCATTCCCTTCAAACAAAAGGTCACTCCCATGGGCCCCAGCTATGCCTGCCTTTTTGTCAGGTACGTGGAACAGTCTATGTTCCTCCGCCCCCACTTTTCCTATGCTACTTCAACAACTCCTTTCTCGATCTCTCTGTCTCTATCTCTGGAGACAGCTTATCTACTGTTGTCTATCATAAACTCATGGACTCTCATTGCTACCTGGACTATAGCTCTTCCCACCTTTTCTTTATTCCATGGCTCTCTGTCCTCTCCTCTTAGATTCTCCTTCCCCAGCCATGTATCTCTTTCTGCAATCAACTTCCCAGCTCTTCACTTCACCCCTCCACCTCCCAGTTTCACCTATCTCCTTGGGTTTCTCCTTCCCCTCCTCCCACCTTTTAAATCTACTCCTCATCGTTTTCTCTCCAGTCCTGCTGAAGGGTCTCGGCCTGAAACGTCAACAACACTCTTCTCCAAAGATGCTGCCTGGCCTGCTGAGTTCCTCCAGCATTTTGTGTGTATTGCTTGGATTTCCTGAATCTACGAATTTCCTCTTATATATAAGTCACATTCGGTTTGAGCCACATTTGGATCATGTTGAGACTTTGGTCTGGGATTAGGGATGAGTTGACCCCTCAGTCAATGGAAAGAGGAAGAAGTAGGCCAGGGTCATAGGAAGATTGGGGAGTTGAGGGCACTTGTCATGACCAGCCTGGCATGAGTAATAAATGCTAATTAAGTGCTTGGAGACTGAGGAGTTGGAGTCAGAGGCAGTGAGTTCGAGTCAAAAGGTGAAATCATTGGGTTGGAAAGTGGTACCATGAGGGATAATGTTTAAAATCAAAGTCAAGATACTGTCTTCTGCACAATTCATATACGTACAGTTGCAATGAAAAGATTACTTGCGGCAGCATCACAGGCACGTAGCATCAGATAAACAGCGTTCACAAGAACAACACAAATTAAACAAATGCACAATTTTTACAAGAAAGAACAATAGTAGAAAAGAAGACAAACTCCATTTTAGTGCAAAGTGACCGAAGTGGTCACGGTGTTGCTCTACTGCAGTGATTAGGGTTGTGCCAAATGAATGAAGGGAAGAAACTATTCTTGAACTTGGTGGCATGGGACTTCAAGCTTCTGTACCTCCTGTCTGTGAGAAGATGGCTTGGCCCAGATGGTGAGGATCTTTGATGATGAATCCTGCCTTCCTGAGGCAATTCCTTGTGTAGATGCTACTGATGTGGGGAGGGATGTGGCCGTAATGTAATGAGCTGAGTCCATTACTCTCCGCAGCTTCTTATGTTCTCGCACATTCCAACTGACCACGAAGCATCCAGCCAGGATACTTTCAACAGTACATCTGTAGGTGCATGCTAAGTGTCCGCTGTCAAGCTGAACCTCTATAACCACCTAAGAAAGTTAAAGCCAAAGATGTGCCATTTAGTCCGGATAGAGAGGAGCTATGTATTGGAATGCCCAAAGATCACTGAATTTATTTTGAACTTTGAGCACCATAAGAATACCATGAGCATGACACATACTGGCCTTCCCCATCACTGACGGCAAACTTTGTCTTTTTCCTAAGCCTCTCTCTCATCTGTCATCCCTGGGACCATTTCTGCTAGTTATTCACAGCAGTTCAAACATGCTCAAATTTCCCACGTTTGCCCAATGATTATGGCTTCGTTCCTCTGCTCACAGTGCAGCAAGGGTATAATTATTCAAGCCTATGAAATGGACTCAAAGACAAAGGGGGACATCTGTTTGCAACAGATCCCAAAGTACTGAAAGTCCATGATAAACAGTCTCAATCTGAAACAACAGCTGTTTATTCCTCTCCATAGATGTTGCCTGACCTGCTAAGTTCTGCCAGCATTGTGTGTATGTAACTGAAAATGTGATGCGAGGTTTATAAGCACAGATTTTGGTGCTGTATAATGGCTGACTTTCTGGCAACTAAGTAGGATAGGCAGCAGAGAAACAAACCAGTCTAATGAGTCATAACAACATTTGTGCCCTGTTCAATCATTTCTCATCCTTTCTCATCTCTCTCTCTATCACTTTCCCTCTTCTCCAAAATGTTTATCAGTCTCCCATTAAATGCCTCTGCATTATTTGCCTCAGACAATTCCTCAATCCCACAACTCTCTGGCTAAGGGAGTCTCTTATGAATTTCCTGTTGCTTGGTGCCTGTCTTGCATTAATGACCTCATGTATTGCTGCAGACAAAAGGTTTCCCTGAATAAATTATTCATATTTCCCAATTTGAGCAACAGACCTTTATTTGTTCAAGTTTCCACCTTAGTTCACTTTGAAAAACAGGCACAACCAATAAGTGTGATCTCACAGTTCTGTATCATCCTTATCAACCATTTTTATACCATCTAGGTGCTACCTTATGCCTTTATCAATGTATTGCCCAAAGTGTTCCAGATATGGTCAACTAGATGATCAAACTTACTTCTAACACATTAAACAGGTTATTGCCTCCACTAATAAAAAGGTTCATCATTTGCCAACTACAACAGAATATAATAGTCATTATCCTGAACTAACCTCATATTTTATTATATAGGTGTGTTAAACAAACATTCTAAGTTTTTTTTAGCCACTATAACTTGTATCAGGCTCAAAATACATTAGCTCATACAGGTAAGATTCAAGTCTTCTTTTTCTTTTGAATGGACAGGAAATTGCCCCTATGCAAATATACTTTTTTAAAAATATTACAAAGAATGCTATTCTTAATTCAATTTAGCACAACAGCTTGTTATGTTCCATGTATGAGGATGGTCTATTAATTATAAAGGTATTTGCTTACAGGTGGCAACGATGTTGGTCTGACACCTGTCACATCAAAAGGATTCCTTCATCTTAATAATGTGTTTACTTAGCAGCTTTATTTGCGTTTGGAGATACACTCTGAGATAGGTGCTCCCTGTTCAAACTTCAAAGCTTATGGAGCTGGAGCTTGCACAATACACTCCCAATTCATCACTTTTCTCTCTAAAGTAGTTGGAGAACGCCGGATGTGACTGCATGAAAATTAAGATTACCCACCAGTGTCCATTTCATTTGCGTGACTGAAACGTGATTGTAGCCATTTCCAAGTCATTTTGTGTTATTTCAGATCATTCAGTCGGTCTTTCCCAATTGTGTTGCGTTTGTGAGTCTGACTCGGGATTCAAGACAGATTCTCATGAAGTAGCTGAGTGCATTGTAATGAATGTTTATTAATCTGAAATCTAGCTTTGTTTCACCCTCCACAGATGCTGGCTGGTCAGCTAACCACCTTCAACATTTGCTGGTTTATTTCAGACTTACAGCTTCTCGAGTAGTTTACTTTTAAATTACATTACTCTTGATGGTAAATTCTTTCTGGAAAATTTTCATGGAGGGAATGCACAGATTGTTTTACTATAGACCTTTGATGGATCCTCACGGCTCAGCCAGATCCCTACAGCACACCACCCAGACTGAATGACAACTTGGGAAAGTTCCATTGTTTGAATTTTATCCTTTGGGTCACCCACACTGCAATACTGATCCCTTTCACCACCTTCCCACCTTCAGCCCCAAATGTCCCTGGTCTCAACATTCAAACTTCTGGCGCTAAACCCCAATATATTTGGCCTGCCACCCTCATTCTAACTCATTTGTCACGACCTCACACCACCCATTAATCCTGCCCCAAACCACCACTCCTCCAATCTCTCCCAGCAAATCCTCACTTGACCCACTAACCCTTAGTTGGCTGAACAACCAGGTTTTGATGCCCCAAAGCCCCTGAAGGAAGCCCCAGTCTTCACACATTCTTCACGTATACCTACCTGATGTCTTCAATTCTACTACATGACTATCCATCAACCCTAGCCACTGTTCCTTTGTCCACTTGACCAACTGTCCACACTCTGGTCCTGATTCAATCCTTGACTGCCAGTGCCCTCTCCACCTTTCAGGGATCACAGGAAGTTCTGGAAAATGAATGCAGATGCAGGGTATCAGCCACTAGGTTAGCAAAGTTTACACATATTTCTTTTTGTCTGCAGTGGAAAAAATGATTAACTTCTGTAAATAAAATAATACAGTCCTTTTATTGGCTTGGTTATCACACAACATCTGGTTTTAATAAATGTTTTACATTACTTACAGCTGAAACCGGCAGAACACATTTTCTTACAGTTTATAATCTAATGGAGAAAGCAAGAGTGTTTGTGACATGTACAAAGTTAAAGATTTTGTTTTTATTTTTTGGACTGTTACTGAGTTTGTAAGAATAGATTCCAGTCTATAAGGAATGAGAGCTCACTTCAGGAGTGCCATTGATCCTGAGCATGCGTGAAACCAACTCTTCTCAGAAAAGGATAAATTAAGGTTCTGTGTCACATTCAATCATTCCAACCCCTTCATTTCCCTGATGCCTACCAAGTTTTAGTTATTATTTACCATCACAAGCAAGGTCTTTCCACTCTTCTGCACCTTTTTTGTTTACTTCATAATCTTGTAATCTTCTGCCATTCAGTCTTCTTCCTTTTACTTCTGCTCTTCCCATCTTTTCCAGTTGGCCTCTGTCACATTCCCCTCTGTCCCAATACAATCCCTGCCCTAAACATCTGGGCAACATACATGCGCAATATCTTCAAAGATCAAAAGAAATAAATTGCTATTAAATCACAGTTATGTTATTGTTAAAAATTATTTTAAAAAAGTAGTAACAATAAATAATGTACTTTGTGTTGCAACTGACCATTTTAAATTCCCTTTTGTGTTTTATGCACAATCAACTTATTAAACATACAAACCTATAAAAATGACCTTACTTGGTTGGAGGAGTATACTCAAGATTAGCATAGAGAATTATTGCTTCTTCCAGGTGTCCATGAGAAAACTGGCCGTGAGGAAGCTGCTGCTAATATCTGCTTAGATTATGTCCTTGAAGCTATCCCATAATGATAATTCATCAGTTTATTGCTATTTCAATTTACTCCATTTGTAGTCAGTGCTGCAGGCCAGAAAGAATGTTTGCATCTGAGTAAGCAATAATAAAAGAAAATTTGTTTCTCCTCCTCATAGATGGCAAGCAAAGAGGTTTGTAGTCAACAGGGTGAAGGAAAAATCCCCATGGGTAAGGATTTTACAAAAATAAGCCTTCTTAGGACCATAATTAAGGAAGACAACTTCTTTATTTCATTCTGAAACCCAAACCGCTAAACTCACTGATGTGAGCTGCTATTACCTTACAGATGTTTTGTATAAAAGATAAGAAGCCAAGTCAGGATGATAAATTACAAGGTCTGAGAAGAAGCGTGTTATTCTTTGAATTGTGTAAACAAGCTGGAAAAGACGATGCTTCCCAGACTGCCTAGTTTTAGATTTCTGCACAAACATGATCCTTCAGGCACAGATTGCTAATTGTATTTTGGAACGCAATGTTTTCTTACTTGGACAACGCCTTATTTTTCATCATGAATAAAAAATGCTCCAAACATATATATATATATATATATATATAGTTATATATATATAGTTTTAGTTGCTGTTCCGTCAACATATAATTTAAAAGGCTATTTATCATGTTCTTTCATACAAATGGTACTTTCATATTTCGGTTTTGTTGCTTTATGCTTTTCTTTACTTAGCACTTTACATCCGTGCAACATCAGATTCACAGATTAACCTGAATGCAAACAAAACTACTGCAGTTCATGGACTGTTCATAAATATGATAGCAGAGGGGAAGGATCTGTTTCTAAAACATTGAGTGTGTGTCTTCAGTTTCCTGCACCTCCTCCCTAATGGTTTGTTAGAAGGATGAGGTTCCTTCGTGATGAATGCTCCCTTCTTGATTTGTTGCCTTCTGTCAATGTGCTCAATAGTGGGAAGGCTAGCTGACCGAGTCTACAAACCACTGCAGCTTTTTCTGATCCTGACTATTGGTGCATCCATACCAGATGATGATGCAACCAGTTAGAATGCTCTCCACAGTACGTCTTCAGAAATCTGCTAGTCTCTGGTGAAATAGAGCTGCTGTTGTGCCTTCATTGTGATTGCATCAGTAATCACTATTCTCAACCCTTTGACTAGATTGTCCCAGCAATGTTCCTATAATACAAGGTGTACAAGATGATAAGAGGCATAGAAGGAGTGGATAGTCAGCAACTTTTTCCAGGGTGGAAATACTAGAGGGCATAATTTTAAGGTGACTGGAGGGAAGTATACAGGGGGTGTTACTAGTTTGGATATGGCCCAAATGCGGAATGCGAGACACTGAAATAGGTCAATAGTTCAAAGACTTTAAAGTGAGCGGTGTTAAAGGGAAAATAAAACAATAAATGCTAGGCCAAACAGGGCCGTTACCTAAAACTCTCAAATGGAAAACGAAGCTTAAACTGTGGCTGAAAAGAACATCTAAACATTAAACGTATACCACTTGTCTTCAGAGTCAGTTGACAGTCCCATCTCTCAGGGAAGGCCAAAAGCAAACAGGCAGCGAAGCATTGCTGTGCTCTGTCCAAGTCTCGACCAGCACAAGTATGGCATGAAATACTTTCACGATTAAATAATAATTAGCAGACGCATGTAAATTCACAAGTGCAATTGCCGTATCTACTGCGTTGCTGAATCCGTGGTTGTGGCGTGGGGATGCCAGAGTTATGTTTACTGCTCAAAGAGTGGTGGGTGTGTGGAACAACCTACTAGGTTGGTGGTAGAGGCAGATACATTAGGGGAATTTAAGAAACTCTTAGATGGGCATATGGATGATAGAAAAACAGATATTAAATGTACCTCACCGAATCTTCCACCTATGAAGCCTTCACTAGCTGTGTCAATATTCACGTTGTCTTGATTTTTAAACTTTGATTTTAAAACTGACTGGGGTTTAACATATTGGATTTCTCATCCACCTCAATGCTAATTGAACCTGTTTTCTGTGGTTTTCCAAAGGAATTGTTTCCTTCTGTTGGGATACAGTTGTCTGACACAGTTTGGCTTGCTACACTCCGTCATTTCTGCAAATAGACACTATGTATTCTTGTCTTCTACAAACAAAACAGCTTGGTACTCTGAAATGACATACATGCGCTGAATATTTTTTTCTACTGCAGTGGTAGTAAAGTTTCCATCAAGACCCCTTTTTCATCCTTTTTTGTATCACTTGCAAAGCTCTACCATTTACCTTTGAGTTCAGAGAGATTACACTGAGGCATTTTTCCACCAGGCCCCCTCTGTGTGCCTGATTGTGCTACTGTTTACCTTGTTTGTACTGACATTCCAAATTGCCTGAAATTCCCTCACAATTCTGAAGGCAATTTCCATTAGTGCAACTATTTTACATATCCTTCTGAATGTTAGAACTAACATTTTCATTGACTTGGACCAGATTTGTTCATCAATTAGTCTACACTCAAACCTAGTTCATGATATGCTGTCCAAAACTACAGCAAAGTTTTAACAATTTTTTTAATAATAACATGTAGCAGGTAATCAGTTTTCCCAACCCATGATAAAAGGTTACAAGTGTTTAACAGTCAACAATTTCCAGTGTTGGATTGAATAGATTTGCAGGTTTCCTGATTTTTGGTTAAACAAAGCAATTTTGTCAATATTACATTGGTATTTGGCCCTACTGCCATTCTCCATGAACGCAGCCTCTTGCATTCATCTATGGGTTCAGCTGATCATTTTCAGCATCATCCTCTATTTTGATTTTCCTGAAATAATCTTGATTTATTTGACCTAAATAACGAAAGGTTCCCATGCATTGTTGTAATACCAAGATTTCTAATCTAACCAGATTGGGATTGGACAACCATGTGGCAGTTAGGTGGTATTGCCTTGTGCTTAAGTATTCATTTCAGAATTGTATCAAACAATGATGATGTCTTAAAAGTTCACCCAGTACAGAATAGATAGGAGAGGGAAAATATCTGTTCCTGCTTCAGTTTATGATCTCAAATTCATTCCATCAACACAGTCATGCTGTCATTCAGCATCCTCGATAGTATTCATCATAATGGTTATGATTGCTCACTATCATCAGCACCAATGTATTAACCTCCCACAAAGTCTATTGTAGAGTGTATAGACAGATACACATGCAACACAAGAAGCTCAAACAAGATGTGCAGAGATTATTCAAGGGCTGTTCATATAATGTCCTGTGAATTTGAAGGAGCCAGACAGAAACAGGAGATACACTGTGGATATAACAGCACAATCAGGCACACAGAGGGGACCTGGTGGAAAAATGCCTCAGTGTAATCTCCCTGAACTCAAAGCCAATCAAATTCTTGTGCTCTTAAAGTACATATGTAGTAACAGGTTAGTAAATGCTATCTTAATAGTTAAAAATTATACGGTTTGTTTCCATATTTTGGATTTTGGATGTGGGCAAATGGATTCATGCACAATGGGAACACATTTATATTGGACCAAATCCGTGTGTCCATGTCACAGGAGCACAGAATTATATGTAGTACCATATTGATATGGAACAGTTTGAAGGTCATGTTATCCAATTAACGGGTTGTTTGCAGAAATCAGTGAGGCAGCTTATCCCGTGCTTACAGAATGTTGAAAATGAACTAACTAGATCCTTTACTGAGGCATCAAATATTCTATTAGAACATTGGACAATACAGCAAAAGAACAAGCCTTTCAGACCATATACGTCCACAATCCTCAGGGGCACATCATCTTCTGTAACTTCCATCATCTACAACAGGATCCTACCACTAAGAACATCTTACCAACCCTCTGCCCATTGGACATCTAAGGAGAAGAGAATGAGTGAGAGGAGAACCAGAATGTGAAAAACAGAGAAGGAGGGGGAGGGAAAGATTACCGTAAATTAGAGAAATCAATGTTCGTACCATCAGGTTGCAGGCTACACAGACAGAACGTGAGGGGCTGATCCTCCAAACTGAGTATGACCTCATCATGGCAGTAGAGGAAGGCATGGACTGACATGTCAGAGTGGAATGGGAAGTTGAATTGAAATGCATGGGCACTGGAAAATCCTGCCTTTTATGATGAGATTGGCAGAGTGAAGGTGCTCAATTACACAGTCCCTCAATCCACATCAGGTCTCACCAATATAGCGGAGGCCACAGGACACAGTAAATGAATCTGAAATACTTTCAGATGAAGTGCCTGGAAGGACTGTTGGGGACCCTGAATGGATATGAGTGAAGAGGTTAGGGCAGGTGTCGCACTTGTTCCGCTTGCAGGAGTAAGTGCCAGGAGGGAGATGAGTGGAGAAAAATGAATGAACAAGGGAGTCATGGAGAGAGTGATCCCTGTGGAAAGTGGAGAGAGTCAAAGTGGTTATGCAGGTAACTTTTATGTGTGAAGAGGATCTCTGCCTTCACAATTCTTGCAGGTAATTAATTATTTACATAAATAGTTGCTTCACAACTCCCTTTGAGTTATTCCACATATTAAACTAAGAAAGATGTATCAGATTCTCCCGTCTATATTGGGGCTGCAATGTTATAAACATCACTTCAATTAGTAAAGGTGTTCAATGCTGTAGAATTAATTCATGTTTTTGTTTGGCTTAACAGCTCAATCCATTTGTGTGAAATAACATTTGTACTAGTATTTTTATAGATTTTTAAAAAATAATTAGGCAGGCATTTCTAAGTGTAATGCCCCCATTAACCATTTTCTTCAACAGCAGTACAGAAGGAAATGAGAATTAATGATCTTATCAGAGGTTTTCCACTGAAAGCCTTCCTGCAGAAATAGTGCCTAACATAATTCCTACACTTCCTGCAGTTTGAATAATAATTTTTAAGTAAATTAATGGCTAGAAAAATATGCAAGTTTAAATTAAATCATTCTTTCAATAACAGATTCCTATATACATTTCCTTCTGTCATACTTCAAGGCAGGGTGTAATATATTTTCTTAACAACTAACTTCCTTTCTTATCAAGTTATAAATTAATAATGATTAGATTTTAAAGCATTGATTACCAATATGCAAGCATGATCATGGGATTCATTATTCTTTATCTGGAAACAATAGCTGATAAAAATATGGTTTATATGGAAATGAATTGGATTTTATTTGCATAACCATTTTGCTCATCATCTAAGTAATGGGATTGTTCTTGTTTTGTTTATTCAGGATGCTCTGTGATCACTTGTTTAGATTAAATGTGGGATCTCTATATCTTTATGCTTCTTAATAGCTGCTGGATAACAATAGTTTTGAAATATAAATATATCTAGTCCTAATGTGCAATTAAGTAGATTGGTAACAGTGATTCGAAGATAGGAGCATAATACCAATTCTTGATTGATATGTACAAATTGTACCAGCTTTTATAATGTCATCTGAATTCACCACCATTGTAATTCTTTCTCTCATCCATTCTAAGCATTGGCTTTTGCAATAGGCTGGCACATCTACAGTGAACTAATTCATGACATGCTTTATTTGTCACGTTGCTTGTTACACTCCACATCCTGCGCCCTGTACAGCTGCAGTACTGATTCCTGGTAATGAGTACCAGGTAGGAATGATGCCAAATAGCTTCCTTATGGAGAACAAAGCTGAAATAGATGTGAAATGCATACAATTAGAACATGTAAACTAGGAAATGTTGTTCTCTAAACAATGAACATTGGCCAAATGGTTCACTTTTCTGTCTATTTTGGTAATAGCTGTATTGCAACTTGCTATTCTCTGCTGTATTAATGCTACAAAACCTAAATATTTATAGTGGAAATATTTAGCAAACTGTATGTGAGTAATTTATACCGTAAACTTGGATTACATCATTTAAGTTTTTGCCCTTTCTTCTAACTGAAAAGATGCAGGCGATCAATCAGGTTTCCTTTCCTTCCGAAACAATAGGTATTGCTTTCTCTGCTAAAGAAGCAGCTAAGAGATGACCTGATAATGCATACAAAGTTATTCAGGAGATAGAAAAGACAGATGCCAAGAATCATATTCCCATCTAAAACAGGGGGGCAAGGTATATGGTGAGATTAAAAGGTTTAGTGGGAATCTGAGGGGGATTTTTTTCACGTAAATAATGGCAAGAAACTGAACCATACTGTCTGAGGAGCTGGTGGAAACAGGAACTCTCACTTTTAAATAACAAACAGAATGAGCATTTGAATTGTCATTGAAACTAGTATTGGAATCAAGTTTAATATCACTGGCATACGTCATGAAAATTGTTGTTATGCAGCAGCAGTACATTGCAATACATAATAATACAAACTGTGAATTACAGTAAGAAGTGTATATATATATATATAAAATAAATAAGTAGTGAAAAAAAGTAGTGAGGTACTGTCCATGGTTTCAACATCCATTCAGAAATCGAAAGGCAGTGGGGAAAAAAGCTGTTCCTGAATCACTGAGTGTGTGCCTTTAGGCTCCTGTACCTCCTCCATGATGGTAGCAAAGAGGAGAGGGCATATCCTGGGTGATGGGGATCCTTAATGATAGATGCTACCTTTTTGAGGCATCTCTCCATGAAGATATCCTAGATGCTGGGGATGATAATACCCATGATGGAGCTAACTGAGGTTACAACTTTTTGCAGCTTATTTTGAACCTGTGCAGTGGCCTCCACCATACCAGAGAGTGATGCAGCCCATTAGAATGCTCTCCACGGAACATCTGTAGACATTTGTGAGTGTCTTTGGTGACATACGACCTAAGCCCATAAGATACAGGTCCATAAGATGCTTGGCTGATTGAGTCTGCTCCGCCATTTCATCATGGCTGATCCAATTTTCCTCTCAGCCCCAATCTCCTACCTTGTCCCCATATTCCTCTATGCCCTGCCCAATCACAAGTCTATCAAACTCTACATTAAATATACACAAAGACTTGGCCAAGAAGTCTCAAGATTCACCACTCTCTGGTTAAAGAAATTCTTCTTCATCTCCATTCTAAAAGGATGCCCATCTATTCCGAGAATGTGTCCTCTGGTCTTAAATTCTCCCACCAAAGGAAATATTGTCTCCACATCCACTCTACCAAGGCCTTTCACCATTCAATGAGGTCACCCATCATTCTTCTGAATCTAGTGAATTCAGGCTTAGAGCCATCAAACGCTCTTCATGTGACAAGCCATTCAATCCTGGAATCGCTTTCATGAATCTCCTTTGAACCCCCTCCAGTTTCAGCACATCCTTTTTAAGAGAAGGGGCCCAAACCAGCTCTTTATACTCCAACTGAGACCTCACCCATACTTCATATAGTTGCAACATTATATCCTTGCTTTTATATTCTAGTCCTCTTGAAATGAATGCTAACATTGCACTTGCGTTCCTCACCACAGACCCAACCTGCAAATTAACCTTCAGGGAATCCTGCACATGGACTCCCAAGTCCATCTGCACCTCAGTTTTTAGTGTTTTCTCTCCATTTAGAAAATAGTCAACCCTTTCATTTCTTCTACAACACTGCATGACCATACACTTCCCAACACTGTATTCCATCTGTCATTTCTTTGTCCATTCTCCTAATCTGCCTAAGTCCTTCTGTAGCCTCTCTACTTCCTCAAAAGTAGCTGCCTCTCTACCTATCTTAATTTCATCTGCAAACTTTGCAACAAAGCCATCAATACCACCATCCAAATCATTGACAAATAACGTAAAAAGAATCGGTTCCAGCACAGACCCCTGTGGAACGTCAGTTGTGACTGGCAGCCAGTCAGAAAATTCTCCCTTAATTCCCATTCTCTGCCTCCTGCCAATCAGCCATGCTTTATCCATGCTAGAAACTTTCCTGTAATACCATGAGCTCGTAGACTGTTAAGCGCCTCAAGTGTGACAACTTGTCAAAAGCCTTCTGAAAATTGAAGAACACAACATCTGCTGATTCTCCATTGTCTATCCTGCTTGCTATATCTTCAAAGAATTCCAACAGATTGGTCAGACAAGACTTTCCTTGAGGAAACCATGCTGACTACAGCCTATTTTATCATGTGCCTCCAAGTACCCTGAGCCCTCATCCTTAATAATTGACTCCAACACTGAGGACAGACTAATTGGCCTATAATTTCTTTTCTTCTGCCTCTCTTCCTTCTTGAAGAGTGGAGTGCCATATGCAATTTTCCAGTCTTCTGGAATCATTCCAGAATCTAGTGATCCTTGAAAGGTAATTATTAATACCTCCACAATCTCTTCCACCACCTCTTTTAGAAATCTGGGGTGTACACCATCTGGTCCAGGTGATTGATCTACCTTCAGACCTTTCAGTTTCCCAAGAAGCTTCTCTCAAGTTATGATAACTTCATACACTTCATGTCCCTGACATCGGGAACTTCCACCATACTACAGGTGTCTTCCACAGTGAAGACTGATGCAAAATATTTATTCAGTTTGTCCAACATTTCCTTGTCTCCCATTACTACCCTCCAGCATTGTTTTCCAGCAGCCTCTCTTTTACACTTTACGTACCTGAAGATATTTCTGGTATCTTCTAAGTATTACTGGCTAGCTTACTTTTGCATTCCATTTTTACCTTCTTAATGACTTTCTTAGTTGCCTTCTGTCAGTATTTGAAAGGTTTCCTATCCTCTAATTTCCCATTAAATTTTGCTGTATGCGGGGTAATTGATAAGTTTGTGGCTTAAGGTAGAAGGAGTCAATTTTAGAAAACCTAGCAGATTTATTTTTCAACATAGTCCCCTCCTACATTAACACACACAGTCCAGCGGTTGTGGAGCGTACAGATCTTGGACCTCCAGAAAGTGTCCACAGCAGGGGTGATTGATAAGTTTGTGGCCTAAGGTAGAAGGAGATGTGTTATCAACTTCAATTTCTGGCACTGTAAAGCATTACTCTAATTGCTACGTTACCATGCTGTATAGTAGTTGGCCACTTACTGCCTTCCCTGATCTCATCCTGAAGATTTCAATGATCTCCAAGTAACATGAACATTCATCTATTATCTTTGCTAGAATAGTTTCATTGGGATAGAATCAGAATGTCCCATGACCAATGTTTAGTTTCAATAGTCTAGGCATATCAGTTGAATTTAAATTGTGAACAGATTTTATTTCCTGAGGACTGGTTGTGCAGATGTTTGTGTCCTCATTTTAATCAATATCTGCTGTCCATAATCTCATAACTCCAGAAAAATTGAATGCATGAATTAATCTCTAACACCGTCCTGTGCCAAGAATGAAACTTTGTCAAATTATTATCTAATCTGGCATATTGAAAGTCCCTTCCCCTCATTTACTGCATCTGATGATTTCTCAGTGTAAAACCCAGCTTTTGGTCATGTTCTTAGTCATACCTGCAAGTGTTGTGGGGCACACTTCCAAGTTAATAACATTTAAATTTGTCTTCATGTGGAGTTTAGAAAGAAAAACTTCTAATAGAAAAGTTCATCTTGAAACTGATGAACATTGATTACTTAAATAGTTTCAAGCTTAAAGTCTGCTTTTCTATTACATAACCCACAAAGATTTTCCCAAAAAAAACCATTTATCTAATATTGTGATAATGCTACAATGATTACTTTGATGAAAACTCTCTGTTGATCTTCAGTATTTTAGTTAATTAATTTGCATTTGTCAACTTGTCAGCCGTTGGAATTCGACACTGACAGTCAACAGTTTGATGTATATGTTCACCTGTCTACATGGAAAATTGAAAATCATTCTTTTTCCTAGTTTTGCATTTGGTTGCCTCTTCAGAATCCAACTAAGCCTTTGATCTAAGAGATAAAACACCATTGTGGACTAGAATCCCCATTACAGCTTTGCCAACTGAAAGATTCATAGCAGAAGAGTTCCACCCGGAAGTTAGAGCATTCCGTCTTCAGAAAGAATCTTGTTCATGCCATCAGGTGGGAAATCCTAAAGTGGTTGCTTGCTGCTTCCAGGAACCTCAACATTTGGGAAAAGTATTCCAGTGTAAGATGGTACGTGATTTATTCAATAATAGCAAAAAGAGCAAATATGTGAGGCCTTTGGTAATGTCATCACCAAAGCAACTTTTGAGAGCTAAGTAGGAAAAAAAAGCCAAGAATGAAAGAAATGAAAGAAATTTGTCCAATACTTATTATTGTCAACTGCAGGAATGGAAGTAATGAACTTAATTCATTCCAGAAGCTCATTACTGTAATTATAATAGGTCTGACCTTGACTAGGCTATAACCTACAGAGTTTGTGATTAGACTCGGAAATTCACGACATCACATGCACAATTAACTGCGAGAAGTCACTAAATTGAACATGAGACCTAAATAACAAGTAGCTATTTTTTTTGGTTCAAGACCACAAGACATAGGAGCAGAATTAGGCTCCTATTTCTGCTCTTCTAATTGTGGAATTCCCTGTCACTACTGCACTCTTCTTCTCCCTGCTTCCCTCCTGAGCCACAGAGCCAGATTCAGTGCCAGAGTCCTGGTCGCTGGAGCTTCCTGCCAGAAGGTCATCTGACCCCCAGCAGTATCCAAAGCAGTATATTTATTATTGAGGGGAACAGCCACAGAGGCCATTTATTCCCTTTCCTTCATTTGACATTCAAACAGCTATCTGCTTCTTGCAACTGAGGGGTGACTAACTCCCTGTAGCTCCTATCAATCACCTCCTCATTTTCCCATATGAGCTGAAAGTCATCCAGCTGTTTTCATACCACATCTGTGTTATTTGTAGGCAATTGTCTTTTTATAATAATGGTTCTTAAATATATTCGCACTTCACATTCCACAGAACCTTCTTTTAATTACTATTTTCCTTTCTAACTCTTGTTGATTGTCACATGACACAATGACACATGTCCCCTCACCATGTCTCACTTCATCACCCACCTTCCACCTCACCGAGCCTCATATCATCTACCCACAAGAGCTTCTGCAGATGCTGGAAACCTCGAGCAACATTCATGCACAAAATGCTGGAGGAACTGAGCAAGTCAGGCAGCAGCTATGGAGGGATTAAATAATTGAAGTTTTGAGCCAAGACCCTTCTTTGAGACTACCAGCTTGTACTCCTTTCTCTCCCCCCACTTTCTTATTCTGGTTTCTGCCCACTTCTTCTCCAGAGCTGATGAAGAGTACCAGCCCAAAACATTGAGTATTTATCCCACTGCATTGATGCTGCCTGACTTGCCAAGTTCCTCCACAATTTTGTGACACAATTGTTTGTGTTCACAGTATTTATACTGCATTAAATGCAAATATTTTAGCTTCTGCTTTTATGTTCACCTGAGGGTTAGGTTTGCAAACTGTTGAATCTGCTCACAATGTATAGTTGTCCCTCTCATTTCATTTTATTGTACTTTATGAATGGCTGCACCTCATTAAATTGATAGTATTTGTTTACAGTTGATGTGTCATCTGCTAAATGGTGAGATTACTGGACATAGTGGCATGATGCACGTCATTTACAAAATCTGGGTAAGTGGTAGGTGGGAAGATAATATAATTTAGATTAACATCCTTATTTTATTTCTGTTTGGATACCCCTTCCATGCAGTTCCCGTTACTGAATCAGGATCAGAATCAATCAGAAACAAGTTTATTGTCACTGTCAATAGTCAAAAATTGTTGTTTTGTGGCAGCAGTATAGTGCAGACAGAAGTTACAATAAAATCAATAAATAGTGAAAACAAGGAACAGTGAGGTAGTATCAGAATCAGAATCAGGTTTATTATCACCAGCATGTGTCATGAAATTTGTTCGCTTAGCAGCAGAAGTTCAATGCAATGCAATGTCAATGGGTTCATGGACTGTTTGGAATTCTGAAAGCAGAAGAGAAGAAGCTGTTCCTAAAACATTGAGTTTAGGGCTTCAGGCTGAGACATCGAATAGGAAAGACATACATTCTCCTGATGATGCGATACTGAATGTAAACCCTGATGGGGTAACTCTGAACATCTTGTATGACAAATGACCGTCAAGAATATGAGAAATATTTATAACAGTGTAAATTGCATCAGACAGATATTCAATGTTCAAAGAAAATTTATCATCAAAGTACCATGCAAAAGTCTTACCATGCCTAAGACTTCTGCATCGTACTGTATCTGCCAACATGGAACACAGAGCGAGTTTGTAAATCTGGTGGGAGCAAATGATGTTGGGAGTGGAGAGGGTTGAGTGCCATGGGAAGGGTGTGGGAGAGCTGGCAGAAAAGGAGTGCCAGGGGCAGGGGTGGCATGGGTGCAAACACATCTAGTCCTGAGACACCAGGCAAGGTCGTTTGATACCAAACAATCTGCTAACTGACCGTTACAGAATGTCTCTCTGGTGCTTCCCGCTCCCTCCCCTCTCCCTTCCCCTTTTCCTAATTATGATTCTGCTCTCCCTGACCCATTCCCACTCTCAATCCACAATAGAGACCCATATTAGAATCAGGTTTATCGACTTTCACGTGTTATGAATTTGTTTTTTTGCGGCATCAGTACAGTGCAATGCATAAAATTACTACAGTAATGTGCAAACATCTTGGGCCCCCCAGCTATATGTATGTGCCTAAGACTTTTGCACAGTACTGTTCATGTCCATGTATACTGTACTACCCTGAGATGTATTTTCTTGTAGGCATTCACCATAGAATGCAGGAACACAAGAGAATCAATGAAAAATTATAACCAAAGAAAGACTGACAAACAACCAATGTGCAAAAGAAGTCAATCTGTACAGATGCATTAATAAATAAGTAAGTAGCTAGATAAATAATGAGAACATAAGTTGCAGAGTTCTTAAAGGTGAGTCCAGTTGTTGAGTCAGTTCAGAGTTGAGATGAGTGAAGTTACCCACTCCAGGGAGTCTGATGAATGAAGGGTGACAGCTGTCCCTGAAGCTGGTGGTATGGGGCCCGAGGCTCCTGTACCTCCTTTCTGATGGCAGCAGCGAGAAGAGAGCACGGGGTCTGGATGCTGGGGATCCTTGATGATGGATGGTGGCTCCTTGTAGCTGTGCTCAATGGTGGGGAGGGATTTGCCTGTGGATTAGGCTGTGTCCACCACTTTTCATAGGCCTCTCCATTCCTGGGCATTGGTGTTTCCATACCAGGCTCTGATGCAACCGGTCCGGGTACTCTCCCCTGTGCACCTATAGAAGTCTGTGAAAGTTTTAAGTTGACATGCTGAACCTGTATAAACTTCTAAGACAGTAGAAGAGAAAACCTTTATAATTCCCTACTTTGTTTGAATTGTTGCATGGCTTACGTTCAACATTCCATTTGGTTAATAGATTCTGTGTTTTTAGTCAGATAGTGGTGATTAGAGCCAGCAGAAAGACAGGAAATTATCTAGAATTGGAACAAGGATATTTTTATAAATCACACTCGCTTCGCAGTAATCACGGAGATTCTACATCTGACTCTCATTATGCTGTGGCCCGACTCCTAAAAGATTCATTTACAGAGGTGATCCTATGAGTAAAATCAATTCTTAGAAACAAGGTAGAGAATCATCAACAACACTTGTCTGTTATAGTCTTTGTTACAACTCAGCCTTCCAAAGTTTACCTTTTTTTAATTGTCTTGTACCTAATGCAGTTAGTCATCATAATCAAAGTATGGTTCGCTTATTTGAAAACAGTCAATAGTATAGTTGAAAACCAGTTCAAATGCTGCAGCCCTAAACAGACATTCCTAAGGAATTACAGCAGTTCCTTTGGATTGTTGCTTATCTATCCAACACACATTCAGCTGTCCACTTAGTTTTCTGCTCTTGTTATTCATCTCTCCCATCCCCCAACACTCACCAACCACCACCCCCCCCCCCCCACTAGTTCCACCCACCCTTCATCCCCTCCCCACATCTATTACCACATGTCACTTGACACAAAAGATGCTGCAGATGCTGGAAATCTTGAGCAACTCTCAACAAATACCTGCTGTAGGAACTTGTCCCGAAAGGTCAGCTGTTTGTTTCCCTCCGTAGATGCTGCCCGACTTGCTGAGTGTGTGTTCCACCTTCTGTTACCAGCTTCCACACCAAAATGAGACTCACTCCTCTTCCCTTTCAATCCTAATGAAGAGCTTCAACTGAAGCATTTACTTTAGCCTCCAAGGATGTCACTTGATACAGAGAGTGCAAATTAAATCCAAAGTTCAAAGTTTAAAGTAAATTTATTGTCAAAGTATGCATTTGTCACTATATACGGTCCTGAGATTCATTTTCATGCAAAGAAATACAACAGAATCAATGAAAAACTACACACAAAGACTGACAACCAATGTGCAGAAGAAGGCAATCTGTATAAATGCAAAAAAAAATAAATTTTAATTAAATAAATACCTAGATACATACATAATACTGAGAACATGAGTGAAAGAGTCCTGGAACATGAGTCCATAGGTTATGGAATCAGTTCAGAGTTAACGTGAGTGAAGTTATCCACGCAGGTTCAGGAGCCTGAAGTTTGAAGGGTAATAGCTGTTCCTGAACCTGGTGGGGCAGGGCCTGTACTTCTTTCCTGCTGGAAAAATATTCAGCAAGATATTCCATATTCCAGGATCCACAGTCTCTTTTGTCCTCAGTGGTAACAAAATATAATATGTTTAAGTTAGTGCAGTTAAATCAAGAAAGGTGAAAATTCCGGAACCTTACCTTTCTCTGGTCACTAAGGACTGTTCACTGCTTCCCTAACAACAAACCAGTGATCTAAAGGCTCTTATCAATCACATAAAGAGAGCCTTTAGATCAGGAGGCAGGGAGGAATTGAAACATGTGCAGAGGGAGCTAAAGGAGGAGATCAAAGTGGTTAAAGAGGAATAAAGGAGAGAGCTGGAGAAGAAGCTTGGACAGAGTAGTACACGGGATGTGTGGGTAGGCATGAAGAACGTCACTGGCTTCAATCAGCCTAGCTGTAGGCCCTTGGAATGCAGCCGTGAAACAGGCTACTGAGTTAAACCAATTCTTTAATACGTTTGACAACTGCCCTCTTGTTCACACCCCCCTTAGCACTCTGGCACAGGTGGTGAAGCACCCACTATTCTCTCAGCACCAACGCCTCCCCTCCTCACTCCTACCCCCTCCAGTTCAACAGGTGGATGAGCAACACAGCCTACCACTATCTACATTCCCTCCCTGCCCTGCACCTACCATCCACACCTCCACATACCAACTGCTATCGTACTGATCTTCATGTTCCCCAAGCCCCCACCTTTCACCAACTCCCCAGTCATCAAGGACTTACCTTCACTGCTGAGCAGGTGGGAAGAGCTCAGTGGAAACTCAGACAGGGCAAAGCAGTGGGACTGGATTGTGTGAACCCCAAGGTTGCGAAGGAATTTGGCGAGCAGCTGTGTGCAGTTCTCCAGCACATCTTCAATCTGAGTCTCAGCCTGGAAAGGGTCCCGACTGGAGAAAACATCATCTCAGCACCCAAGAAGAGCCATCCAAGGGTTTTGAATGACTACTGTCCAATGGCCCTGACCTCACACATCATGTAGATCCTAGAGAGGCTGGTTCTGGCTCATCTCCTACCCCTGGTCAAATTAACCCTCAACCCCCTGCAACTTGTCTACAGGAGCACATTGGAGTCGACGATGCTGTCACCTACCTGCTGGCAGCTGGGTAATCAGGGCAGCTCTGTGAGGTACATGTTTTTGATTTCTCAAGTGCCTTCAATACCATACAGCACTCATTGCTTTCATGCAGATTGGCACTCCCGTTGTATCCTGGATAATGGACTACATACTGGCAGACCACAGATTGTGTGGCTTCAGAGCAGTGTGAAAGACATGGCTATAAGCAGCACTGGGGCCCCACAGGGGATTGTATTGGCTCCCTCCCTGTTTGCCCCGTTAACCTCGGACTTTAGGTACAACACGGAGTAATGTCATCAGCAGGAATTCTCTGACAACTCAGCAATATCTGGGTGTGTAAAGGGAGGACAGGAGGATGAATACAGGGCCCTGGTGGGGGACTTTATCAAACGGTGCAAGCTGAATCATCTGCAGCTCAACATCAGTAAGACAAAGGAGATGGTGATGGACTTTAGGAAGACTAAACCTGCACTGCTCCCTGTTACTATTCATGGTGAAAACGTGGATGTGGTGAAGACCTACAAGCACCTGGGGGTGCACCTAGATGACAGACTTGAGTGGAGACCAACACAGAGACTGTGAAAAAGAAGGGCCACGGTTACCTCTAGTTCCTGAGAAGTGTGCAGGCCTCTCCTTCACATGTTCTACAAGTCTGCTGTTGCCAGTGGTGGTGTACTGGGGCAATGGCATCAACACGGGTGATGCCAACAGGCTCAATAAACTGATTAGAAAGGCTGGCTCTTTTATAGGAGTCAAACTAGACACACTGGAGGCTGTGGTAGAACAAAGGACCCTACAGAAAATCCTGGCAATTCTAGACAATGTTTCTCACCTTCTGCATGCCACCTTGGCTGAACAGAGGACCACTTTTAATAATAGACTAAGACAACTGCACTGCTCCTAAGAGCGATACATGAGATCATTCTTACTGGCTGCCATTAGGCTCTATAATGAGTCAACCTATAGCTGAGGAAATGATTACGCCCTCCTGTTAGACTCTTTGAGATAATTTATTTTTTATTCTTTCTTACTTCTCTTCTAAT
Source organism: Hemitrygon akajei (assembly GCF_048418815.1). Classification (NCBI taxonomy): domain Eukaryota; kingdom Metazoa; phylum Chordata; class Chondrichthyes; order Myliobatiformes; family Dasyatidae; genus Hemitrygon; species Hemitrygon akajei. The sequence goes on along the minus strand of NC_133150.1, from coordinate 15,018,824 downwards.
ATTTGTAAATCTGTGCACTTATAATGCTGCTGTGACACTGTAACTTCCTCTGGGATCAATAAAGTATCTACCTTTCTCCCTCAGGGACGTTCATCTCCATTGAAACGAATGGAGTCACTGAACCAGTTCCACATCCATTCTGGCACAGGTTCAATGGACAGATTTCTCAACCTAACTACTACAAATCTGCAGAAATTCTCACTCTTTCACTTCTCTCCACCAAGAATCCAGCAACAGAGTGTAAAGGATTTCAAAATGATATTTCAGGGTGTGAAGGATTTCAAAAATCATTAGTTTTTTTTTGAAGCGACACACACAAAATGCTGAACGAACTCAACGGGTCAGACAGCATCTGTGGAGAAGAGTACAACGTCGGCATTTTGGACCCAGAGTCTTCTTCAGGACTGAGAGGGAAGAGGTGAGATGCCTGAATTAGACGGTGGGGCGGAGGGGAAAGAGGCTGGCTGGAATGTGAGAGCTGAAGCCAGGTGAGTAGGAAAGGTCAAGGGCTGGAGAAGAAAGAATCTGATAAGAGAGGAGAGCAGATAATAGGTGAAAGGGAAGGAGGAGGGGTCCAGGGGGAAGTAATGGACAGGTGAGAAGAAGTAAAAGGTCAGAGTGGGGAATAGATGAGGGGGAGAGAGCAATATTGTTTGCCAGAAATACAAACATTTGTAGAAATCAATATTCATATCAACATGTTAGAGGGTACCAAGACGGAATATAAGAAGTTGATCCTCTATCCTGAGGGTGCCCTCATCTTGACACAAGAGGAGACCATAGATTGACACGTCAGAACAGGAATGGGAATTGGAATTAAAATGTTTGGCCACCAGGAAGTCCCACTGATAGCAGATGGTGTGGAGGTGCTTGACGAAGCGGTTGCCCAATTTACAACAGGTTTCACCAATGTAGAAGAGGCCGCATCAGGAGTACCATACACAATGGACAAACCCTGGCAGATTCGCTGGTGAAGTGTCGCCTCATCTGGAAGGACTGTTGGGGGCCCTGAGTGGGGGTTAGGGTGGAGCTGTAGCGTCAAAGGTGGTAAGACCCCTTTGAAGATGGCAGAAGTTGCAGAGGATGAAGTGTTGGAGGTGGAGGCTGTTGGGGCAGAAGGTAAGGACAGGAGGGACTCTGTTGCTATTATGATAGTGGGAAGATGGTTTGAGCACCAATGTACAGGAAATGGAGGATGAGGTGAGGGCATCATTAATAGTAGAAGGAAGGAAACCCCATTCTTTAAAAAAGGAGGACATCTCTGATGTCCTGGAATGGAAAGCCACATCCTGAGAACAGTTTTTGGTGGAAATATGCAAGGATTATATTCTACATATCTGACCAAATTAAAATAGTTCAGGACATACTCCCCATAAAATTAAATCTAAAAGGAGGATGAATTTCAAAGAATGGTGGAGGTTTCCTTTCTCCATCATTGATACTACCCTCACCTGCATCTCCTCCACTTCTCATACATGCACACTCCATCTTCCCACCAGCTTAATAGGTGTAGAGTTTTTCTTGTCTTGCCTAACACCCCATGGCCCCCCACATCCAGCACATTGTTTTCTGCAATTTCCACCATGTTCAATGGAATCAAACATGTCTCTACCTCACCCTCTTCCCCCCCCCCCCCCCCGTTTCCACTTTCCACAAGAATCGCTGTCTGAGATTCTCTTGTCCATTCGTCCCTCTCCCTCCTGGCACTTAGCCCTGCAAGGACTGCATCTTCCCAGTAACATCTTCCCTCACTTCTATTTGGGGCCTCAAACAGGCGAGGCAACACTTCACCATTGAGTCTGTCGGTTTCGTCCACTCTATCTGCATCAGTGAGACCTGACGTAGACTGGGGGACCGCTTTGTCGAGCACCTTCTCTCCATTCACAATAAACAGGATTTCCCAGTGGGCAACCATTTTAACTTGAATTCCCATTCCTATTCTGACATGTCAATGCTATGTCCACCTCTATTGCCATGACTGCCAGTATGGAAGAGCTACACCCAATATTCCATTTGTGCAGCCTCCAACTTGACAGCATGAACACCGATATCACTAACATGTGGTTATTTCTCCTCCCTCTCCCTCCCTTTTTTCCATTCCCCATTCTGGCTCTCCTCCCACCTGTTCTCTTCTCCTCATCTGCCTATCCACTCCCTCTGGTGCCCCCCCTTCTTTCCTTCTATCTCCACTTTCTCCTCCTATCAGATTGTTCTTTCTCAGCCTTTTACCTTTTCCACCTATCACCTTTCAACTTTGCACTTCATCTCCCCTCCCCCACCAACCTTCCCTCTCAACGCACACGAAATGCTGGGGGACGTCAGCAGGCCAGGCAGCATCAATGAAAAAAGTACAGCCAATGTTTTGGGCTGAAATGCCGACTGTACTTTTTTCCATAGATGCTGTCTTGCCTGCTGAGTTCCTTCAGTATTTTACATGTGTTGCTCAGTTTTCCAACATCTGCAGATTTTCTGTTGTTTCTGCCTTCCCCCAGATTCGACTATACCTGTCAACTTCTGGCTTGTACTCCTTCCCCCCCCCCCCCCCACCTTCTTACTCTGGCTTCTTATCCCTTCCTTTCTAGTCCTCGGGGAAAAAAAATAGGGTCTCAGCCCAAAACGTTGGCTGTTTATTCCTTTCCACAGATGCTGCCTGACCTGCTGAGTTCCTCCAGATTTTGTGCATGTTTCTCTGGATTTACAGCACCTACAGAATATCATGTTAAAAAGAACATTTTTCCTCTGATGTATCCTGGCTGCCAAATTCTGAGGTAACCCATTGAAATTCATTCACCTTGCAATGCCAAATGTTTACAGACATTTTTAATCTCTCCCTCTCCCAGTGTAAAATGCACATCTGCTTCAAAACATCCACCATTGTCCCTGTGCCTAAACAGACCAAGGTAACATCCCTGAACGACTGGCGTCCTGTCGCACTCACCTCAGTAATAAGCAAACGCTTTGAGAGGCTGGTCAAGGACTACATCTGCAGCTTGATACCACCCACACTGGACCCCTACAATTCACCTACCAACACAACTAGTCGACAGACGACGCAATAGCCACAGCACAACACACCGTCCTTACAAGTCTGGAGAACAAGGATGCTTTTGTGAGAATTATGTTCTTGGACTACAGTTCAGCATTCAACAACATAATTCCTTCCAGGCTTGACAAGAAGCTCAGAGACCTCAGCCTTCACTCTGCTTTGTCCAGCCGGATCCTGGACTTCCGGTCAGATCACTGGTAGCTGGTAAGAGTGGGTTCCCTCACCTCTGCTCCTCTGACCCTCAACGCAGTTGCCCCTCAAAGTTGTGTCCTAAGCCCCCTCCGTTACTCTCTGTATACCCATGACTGTGTCACCACCTGCAGCTCCAATCTGCTAATTAAATTTGCTGACAATACTAAATTGATTGGCCTAATCTCAAATAACAATGAGGCAGCCTATGGAGAAGAGGTCATCACCCTGATACAGTGGTGTCAAGAAAACAACCTCTCCCTCAATGTCACAAAAACAAAGGAGCTGGTTGTGGACTACAGGAGGAATGGAGACAGGCTAACCCCTATTGACATCAGTGGATCGAGGGTTGAGAGGGTGAACAACTTTAAGTTCCTTAGCATAAATATCATCATCGAGGATCTTGCATGGACCGTAGATACCAGCTGTGTGGTGAAAAAAGCACAATAATGCCTCTTTCAACTGAGACGGTTGAAGAAGTTTGGTATGGGTCCCCAGATCCTAAGGACTTCTATAGGGGTACAGTTGAGAGCATCCTGACTGGCTGCGTCACTGCCTGGTATGGGAACTATACTTCCCTCAATTGCAGGATTCTGCAGAGAGTGGTGCGGACAGCCCAGTGCATCTGTAGATGTGAACTTCCCATGATTCAGGACATTTACAAATACAGGTGTGTAAAAAGGGCCCGAAGGATCATTGGGGACCCGAATCACCCCAACCACAAACTGTTCCAGCTGCTACCATCTGGGACATGGTACCACAGCATAAAAGCCAGGACCAACAGGCTCCAGGAAAGTTTCTTCCACCAGGCCATCAGACTGATTAATTCATGCTGACACAACTGTATTTCTATGTCATAGTGACTGTCACGTTGTACATATTTATTACAAATTACTATAAAATATATATTGCACATTTAGACAGAGATGTGATGTAAAGATTTTTACTCCTCATGTATATGAAGGATGTAAATAATAAATTCAATTCAATTCATGTGCCAATTTTATTAAAGATCAGTGGCACTATTTTTGATATCTCTTTGGTCTCTCTCAAGCCGACATGATCCCTCCTGATAAGAAGAGACACCTTAAATTCAATGTGCACGTATTTCACCGGGGATCATTGGATAATCAGAAATGTGGACAGAATGAGTATCTTTCCAATAGTGGGAGAATCTAGGACCAGAGCACAGCCTCAGGATAAAAGTCCTTTTAGAATCGATATCAGGAGGATTTTCTTTAGCCAGAGGGTGGTGGATTGGTGAAGTTTATTGGCTCTATACACAGCAGACTAAGGCATAGTTAAAGCGGAGGTTGTGGTGTCATGATTAGTAAGGGTGTCAAAGCATACAAGGAGAAAGCAGGAGAATGGGGTTGACAGAGAAAATAAATGAGCCATGATCAAATGGTGGAGCATATTTGATGGACTGAATGGTCTAATTTTGCTCTCATGTCTTAAGGTGCTATGGTCTGTTGCCTAACTTGAACAGGTGTTGCAGAAGGTTTAACATCATGACAATCACATCCTGTGCAGAAAGTGAGCCGTGGAAGTGCACAGCCTAATTTCTGAAATCGCATTTTTTCCCAATGCAAAGCTGTGTGATTGTTTTTCTCTGTGGAATGTATGGTTTTTCCAATGCATAGTGCCAAAAAGCCAATACTTACAGAAGAACTTCTATCTGTATTTCAGATCAGCAAAATGGAGTTCCCGGGTTTAGTGCAGTGGTTAGTGCAATGTTTTACAGTACTCAAGCGACCTGGGTTCAATTCCTGCTGCTGCCTGTAGGAGTTTGTATGTTTTCCTTGTGCGTTTCCTCCAGGTGCTTCAGTTTCCTTCCACAGTCCAAAGACCTACTGGTTGGTAGGTTAATTGGTCATTGTAAATTGTCCCATGATTAGGCTAGGATGAAATTGGGGGATTGCTGGGTGGCGCGACTCGTAAGGCTTAATCCACGCAGTCTCAATAAATAAATAAACCAGAGAAGCACAGAAGGGCATTTGAAGAGTTAACCCTCACCTTCAGACTGAAAATATGAGCAGTTGTTCAACACGAAGTAAATACTGGACTTCAATCAGCTTTTATATGCATGGTTACACAGAGCAACATTGGCAATGCAAGCCATATATCAATGTGAAAGACTCACTTCCTCTCTTAGCTGGAGGCATGTAACCTGGGATAGAGTGGTACTGAAAAATAAATGAAAAGGCTGACTTCTTTAGAATAGAGTGAAGAGGTAATATAACTCGCTCCTTCTATCAATAAAGGTTAAAACATTAAAGAATGTCAGCTTTTATAATCAAGATAATTGAGGCACATGGATTTCAAACAATAACAGAAAATTCAGCCTCCTTGTGTGTGTTGTTAATGTTATTATTGCAACATTGTGTGGATCACATTAGTCATCCTGTTTCCATGGAAATCTTTCCCTTATGCTCATACTTCATTTGTCCTTCGAGAAAATTATGCACACATCAAAAACAAGTGAGTAAACTGTGCTCAACAATTTCCATTCACCCACATAAGTCTCCTTTATGCAATATGGGTCTGCATTTCATTAAAGTGGCATTGTTAAAACGTTGGGTATAATCAAGATTGCAAAACTGTGAACTAAGTTCAACTGTAATTTGAAGCTGTGTCCCTCTGCACTAGTTGAGCTCAGGAAAAACAGCAGCTAACAAGAGATTACTCAAAATGATCAGAATATATGTGAAAAACTGCTCAAGGTTTTTCCAAGGCCTTTTCAGAAATATAGAACTGAAGGCATATTGTTGTTAGGGATAACAATAAATATCAAGCAGACTCGATGGGCTGAATGGCCTAATTTTGACCCTGGGTCTTATAAGTTTCTTTCCTTCAAACTGACTGTAGATTATAGGACCATATGAAATAGGAGTAGAATTAGGCTATTTCCCCATCGAGTCTGCTCCACCATTCGAATATGGCTGATCTCTTTTCCCTCTCTACACAATTCACCAGCTTTTTCCCATAACCTTTGACACCTTTACCAATCAAGAACCTACCAACTTCTGCCTTAAATATACCCAATGACCTGGCCTCCACTGCCATCTGTTGCAATGAATTCCATAGATTCACTACACTCTGGCAAAAATAATTCCTCTTTATCTCTGTTCTAAAGAGACATCCTTCTATTGTGAGGCTGTGCCCTCTAGCCTTAGACTCTTCCACTACTCAAAACATCCTCTGCATGCCCACTCTGTCCAGATCTTCCAATATTTGGTAGGTTTTGGTGAGATCATCCCTCATTCTTCTCAGCTTCAGTGAGTACAGGCCAAGAGCCTCAATCACTCCTCAAACATTAAGTATTTCATTCTCATAAACCTCCTCTGAACGGTCGCCAATGGCAGTACACCCTTTCATAGATATGTGGCCAAAAACTCCTTTCAATACTCTAAATGTGTCTGACCAATACATTATAAAGCCTCAGAATTACACACTTGCTTTAATATTCAAGTGCTCTTGAAAAGAATGCTAATGTTGCATTTGCTTTCCTTACTACTGACTCAACCTGCAAGTTAATCTTTTGGGAATCCTGCAATAGGACTCCCAAGTCCCTTTGCACCTCCAATTTCTGAAGTTTTCCCTGTTTAGAAAATAGTCTCTGCCTTTATTCCTTCTACCAAAATGCTTGGCGATACACTTCTCTGCACTTTATTCCATCTGCAACTCCCTGCTTCCTTAACATGAACTGCCCCTTCACCTATCTTTGTATCATCCGCAAGCTTAGATAAAAAGCCATCAATTCATCATCATACAACATGTTAAGTAGCAGAGCCAACACTGACCCTTGTGGAACACCTTGAATTCCAGCATTCAAGCAGAAAAGACCCCCTTTATACACACTCTTTTCTTTCTGCCAGTCTGCCAATTTTCTGTCCATGCTAGAGTCTTTTCTTTCATATAACAGGCTCTTATCTTGTTCTGCAGCCTTACGTGTAGCACCTCTGAAAGCCCTCTGAAAATTCATGTAGATATCATCCACTGATTCTCTTTAGTCTATCCTGTCTGTTATTTCCTTGAAGAATTCCGACAGACTTATCAAGCAAGATTTCCCCTTAAAGTAACCATGCTGAATTCAGCCTAGTTTATTATGTTCCTCCAAGTACACCAAAACTTTATCCTCATCTGCTGAATTGTTGAACATTAAACCATTTCAAACTTGTTTAATATTGAGACGCTTTAACAAATTGACATTATTTAAAATATGTACATAGTTAAAATAGGTCTTCTACAGTAGGTCCTCTCCTCTCTCTATGTTAAGCAGAACAGTTTGTTCAGATGGTCATTAAGGAGTTTATATGATCTTTTATCTCTCCGGGGATGTCTCTCAAAGACCTCATGGTGGTCTCCAAGTCCTTGATAACATTGACTGCTTTCTTAATGCAATCAAAAGGCGCCTCAATAAGAGATGAGGCAGTGCTCTTCATCCATCTTGTGGGATTACGTCTTCAGCTCTTATCAATGTTCTAACAGCTCTGCCCCTTGTGACGTTAGCCGCAGGGTACCTCCTGTGTCAATCTTTTCATGATGTTCGTTAGCATTCTTCTGAAATTACCTGCTGACATACATGAAATTACATACATGAATAATCATATATTTAGCATACTTCATAGCAATGTATGTGTTACTCTTTAAACCAGTGTCAGCAGGACCTTGTTAATTTGAGATTGATTCCTCATTCTCATTGCTCTTCTTGGTTTGGTTCACTACCTCCACAACACCCTGACCGCATCAGCATCCCCATCCCCGAGCCATCATTTATAGCTTCCAAAAATATGAGCTTTCAATCTACAAGCCCAGCTGGTTCTTTTCCATGGGGTAGTACCGTGTATTTACCAGCCATCCAGGAATGAAGTGGATTTGCCAGGAAATAAAGGTTTATCTCCGGATACAGCCTCAAGAATTCTAATAGTAAACTCTTTCAGATGATTTTACAATTATTTATGGACTTCTGTTATTAAACTAGGGTGGCCAGAAGTGAATCCTGCAGTGAATTATTCAATATTCCATTCAACCAAAATTGGGAACTCCAAGCCATCATCACAGAAGGGAAGGAGATGAGTTATAAATAGGGAACGAAGCAGAAAGGGTAAAGAAAGTGAACAAAGTAGAAATGAGAGGGGAAGAGACAAGTGAGCAATGCTAAAAGGAAGTGTGAGGAAGCGTAAGGAAATGCAGAGGAATTTTGACCCAAGGGCAGAGAAGCAGAAATTATTTAATGATGAATGACAACTTTAATAGCAGACCACAAAATAACAAGACACTCAGGGCCACAAAACAAGAGAGAATAGAAACTAAACGCTTCAGGCAACAAGGTGAAAGCCAGGAGCAGCTGAGTGAGGCTGACTGATTCAATGAGTGAACAAGGACTGTGGATGGGAACTGGGGTTAAATAGGCTACAGGTGATGAGCCTGGAACAAGTGACAAAAGTTCAAAGTAAATCTATTAATAAAATATATATATGTCATGATATAAAACCCTGAGATTCATTTTCTTGCAGGCATTCACAGCAAATACAAGAAGCACAATAGAATCAATGAAAAACTGCCTCCAATAAGATGGACAACAACCAATGTGCAAAAGACAACAAACAACACAAATATAAACTGAGAAAGAAAGCAAAATAATAAATAGATGGATAGATAGATAAACAATAAATATTGAGTCCCTGAAAGTGAGTGCATTGGTTGTGGGAATAGTTCAGTGATGGGGCAAGTGAAGTTGATCAAAGTTATCTCCTTTGGTTCAAGAGCCTGATAGCTGAGGGGTAATAACTGTTCCTGAACCTGATGGTGTGGGTCCTAAGGCTCCTGTGCCTTCTTCCTGATGGCAGCAGTGAGGAGAGAGCATGACCTGGATGGTGGGGGTCCTTGATAATGATGGCAGGTAAATCCTAGTCTCTGGGTGGAGAATGAGAGGTGCCTGCTGGTGTAGGCTGGTAGGGATCTATGGGAGCAGGCCTGACAGGACCATCTCCCTATGGCCAGCTCACGATGACCCAGGATGATCCCGATAGGCTCTGTGGAACTCATCGATGAGCAATGGATCCAAAATATAACTGGATAGCACCCAAGAACTCTCCTCTGGTCCATGCCTTTCCCAGTTAACCAGGTACTGCACACACACATCCATGGTGAGATGAACTCATCAACCAGTGAACCATGGACACTGGACCACCTTCCACTATCCTAGGTTCCAGAGCTGTAGGTTCTGGCGGGTTGAGAGATCAGTAGAAGTTAGGCTTGAGGTAGGACACACATAAGAAAGGTGTGATCCTGAGGAATGGTAACAGCTAGAGATGGTAAGTGGAAAGATTAATTTTCTGGGTGATCTTGAAAGGATCAATGAACCAGGGTGAGAGTTTGTGAGAGTCCGTGCACAGGTCTGATCCTGGGCGAACAGCCAGACATGCTCCCCAGTCTGGAGCGGTCTGGTTGGGTGCCAAAGGCTGTTACCCTGGCGGATCTGGTTCTCAAGGTCCCAGATGATCAAGGCAAGGATCTGAGAAGACGGAACGATGACTAAAAGTCAGTCTCCAATTCAGCTGGGTCAAACTGTCTTGGCAGGGCATCTGCCTTTGTCTTCTTGAAGCCAGGTCAGCAGAAGATGATGAAGTTGATATCATCTATAAATTTGTTGATGATACAACTATTGTTGGTAGACGAGAGAGCATACAAGAGTGAGATATGCCAATTTGTGGAATGGTGCCGCAGCAATAACCTGGCACTCAACGTCAGTAAGATGAAAGAGCTGGTTGTGGACTTCAAGAAGGAACACATACCAATCCTCATAGACAGATCAGAATTGGAGAGAGTGAGCAGTTTCAAGTTCCTGGTTGTCAAGATCTCTGAGGACCTAACCTGGTCCCAACATATTGATGCAGCTATAAAGAAGGCAAGACAGTAACTATACTTCATGGAGTTAGAAGAGATTTGGTATATCAACAAAAACACTCAAAAACTTTTATAGATGTACCATGGAGAACATTCTGACAGGGTGCATCAATGTCTGGTATGGACGGGCTACTGCACAGGTCTGAAAGAAGCTGCAGAAGGTTGTAAATCTAGTCAGCTCCATCTTGGGCATGAGCCTACAAAGTACCCAGGACATCTTTAGGGAGAGGTGTCTCAGAAAGGCAGCGTCCATTATTAAGGGCCTCCAGCACCCAGGGCATGCTCTTTTCTCACTGTTACCATCAGGTAGGAGGTACAGAAGCCTGAAGGCACACACTCAGTGATTCAGGAACAGCTTCTTCCCCTCTGCCATCCAATTCCTAAATGGACATTAAATCTTTGGACACTACCTCACTTTTTTTTAATATACAGTATTTCTGTTTTGTACTTTTTAAAATCTATTCAATATATGTATACTATAATTGATTCACTTTTTTATTTTTTATTATTGTTATAATTTTCACTTTTTTTCTCTGCTGGATTATGCATTGCATTGAACTGCTGCTGCTGAGTTAAAAACTTTCACGTCATATGCCAATGATAATAAACCTGATTCTGATTCAACAAAGAGGGCCCAGTGAGCCTGGTGTGGGTTGAGTTGCTGGGTCTGTTGTATGGATATGAGGCTCTGGTCAGTCCAGATCGGTAAGGGCTCAATGTTTCCCAAAGACCAAAATCTCCATTCCTCCACAGCTCACTTGATGCTAAATAGCTCCCTGTCTCCTGCTCTATAAAGGCACTGTGTCTGGCTGAACCTGTGTGAGAAGAAGGCAGAAGGGTGTGTCTTCCCATCCACTCACTGGGAGAGGATAGCCCTGGCACCACTTCAGATGCGTCCACCTCTACCATAGTAGGTCTGGCGAGGTTCAGATTATGGAGAATGGTGGGCATGGTGAAGCATCTCTTGAGCTCCCTGAAAGTGTGGTCCATGGCAGCAAGCCAGGTTATCTAGAAGATAAGTAATATGGTGAGGGGGATGAGAGGAGCAGCAATTTGTTTATAGTTTCTGATGACATGGTGGTAGAAGTCGGAGAATCCCAAAAAGTGCTGTAGCTGTTTGAGGATGTGCACTCGGCACCATTCAACAACAGTGTGCAGTTTCCGGGGGTCCATGGTTATGCCCTGTCTTGAAAGGACATAACCCAGGAACAAAATGACTTGGGTGTGGACCTGGCATTTTTCTAACTTCCAGTAGATAGGGTTTTTGAGGAGATGCTGAAGGACTGAACAGATATGACACCCATGCTCCTGGGTATTCTTAGAGAAGATGAGGATATTGTCGAGGTAGATGAACACATCCGTCTTTAACATGTCTTGGATGATCTTGTTAATGAAGGCTTGGAACATGGTTGAACTGTTGGAAAGTTCAAAAGGCATCACCAAGCATTCATAGTGGCAGCTGACCTGAGGAAAGGTAGCCATGCTTCCTGCTGCAGGGGACCCACAGACTGAAAGAAGAAATCTGGAATAGAGAAGATTAGCTGGATCTATTTAATACTGAGGATTGTGAACACATGAATTAAACTACTTTAACTCGTGTATACACAAATTCCAAAAGGATAAATAATGAGTATAAGAGGTGACATTGAAGCTTAAAATATTATTGAAGCTTCTCTTTTCAGAATCAATGAAGTCATTAGGTGGAGCCTAATGGTCTTAAAATTTTCTATGTTGCTTTGTAATATTCATAGAGATAAATATTGGAGTAAATTATTTAATTTTCAATATGCAGTTTCAGTATCTTCTCTTCATTAGATAGTCAAAGAAGTTGCCCTAAGGATATTCAGAAGTTTACACCTCTCTAACGATTTTTATTTCTCTGCTATGTTGAGACATTTTCTCTTTTAGAATACAATGTGTGTTTAATATTGTGTACTATTCTGATCATGTCCGGTATATCAGGTGTGGTCATGAAGAAAGCAGTTATTATTCTACATTGTGCAACAACCTGTTTGACTAATTAGTCTCATATATCAAAGACCTGTCGATCATGGGTTGAATCACTCAGTTTGGAAGTGTCTGATTGTGTTTTGTCTCTCTATCAGTGACCCAGCCCAGATCCATTGCACATTGCGTATAAAACCTCAAGGACAACTATTGTTGAAGCAGTGCTCTTTTTTTTAATCCTTGGATGGTAGGACATATTTTCCAAGCTGGTTTTGGATCTATCAAAAATATGGCAAGATTTAATCCTTGATTGTGTTTCATGTTGAAATTCGTTAATAACCAATCTAATATTTACTGACACCATACATTGATTCTCTAAGGAAATGTAGAAGAGGCTTGATCCAAACACAGAGAGCAGCGGAGATGATTTAGTGGTGAGCAAACACTTTAATGATAAACTACAAAATAACAAGCCATGAGAGGTCACAAAACAAGACAGAATGGATACTTAACATGACAAGGCAACAAGGTAACTGAAGGCTAGAAGCAACTAGTTCAGGCTGACTGGTTCATATGAATGAACAAGGACATCTGAATAAGAGCTGGGTTTAAATAGGCTGCAGGTGATGAGTTGTAAACAAATGACTTTTAGCTGGGTGGTGACTGGGAGGAGCCTACATTTGCAGACCTGACAGAACACCCCCTTCCTACAGCCAGCATCCGACAGTCCAGGATGATCTGTGTAAGTCTGGTGGAACTTCTCAATGAGGAATGGATCTATGATGTAATTGGATGACAATCCCAAGATCTCTCCACTAGGCTGAATCTTTCTCAGTCAATCAGGTATTGCACACCTCGTCTATGATGACATGAATCTAGTCAAGATGGTGCCTGAGTACAACGCTCTTTAGGTCAATATCTTCTGAATGGATCATGAAACGATATATTTCTCTTCTTTTATATCTTTTATGTTTGTTTTTTTTTATCTTGGATGAGATTCTGAAATGGTGGAGCCTGTGATTTACTGTTTGAAGATCATTTGGGTGTTCCAGTACTCTGCAGTCTCTGAGAGGGTTTTGAGAGGCAGAGGCAGCCTGTACAAACCTAAAGGCAGGCAGGCTATGGGACTGCTGTACGGCGCAATCCAATGCTTGGCTCCATTTCACCAAATAAAGCTTCCATAGTTTTACAATTAAAGCGAAGAGGGAGATTGAAGCATTGAGGTAAGTGCACAGGGTGAGAACTGGCTGCCTGTCCCTTGATCATTGAGGATCGCACTGCTACACTGCCAGAGAGGGGAGAGGCTGCCGCTGTGCCTGGAGGATGTTGCCCAGGTTTTCTGTGTTTTGGTTGTGGACTTGGACTATAGACTTTTTTCAGTCTTATGGGTTTTTTTAATTCTGTTTTTCCTCCAATCTTTATCATTTTTTTGCATGGGGGTGGGATTTGGGAGTTAATGATCATGCTGCCTCCCTTTTCTTTCCTGGTTTCATGGCTACCCAGAAAAGAAGAATTTCAGAGTTGTATACTTCGACAATAAATGAACCTTTGAACCTTTGAATCCATCAACTGGCAAAATGTGTAAACCCGGACTACCTTCTACCTTCCTTGATCCCAGAGGTGGCAGGCTCAGGTGGAGTAAGTGGTCCATGTACAATGGGCTTGAGGCAGGACACGTGGAAGGTAGATGTCATCCTGATGGCAGCTTGAGATGTTAAATGACTAGGTTGATGCGATGGGTTACCTTAAAGGGACAACTGAACTGGGGCAAGCACTTGCAGGTTGGTGTGTAGGGGCAGATCTTGGGTGGACAGCCAGACACAGTCCCCTGGTTGCAGTAGGTGCAGTTGACAGCTAGGATGGCCCTCCCTGCCTTTTTCCAAGCATTCTAGGATTTTAAAACCTGGACCCTAACAGACAGGACCTCCACCATTGACTCCTTCCTCTGTGGCGAACAATTGGGGTTGGTAGCCATGGTAACATACCCATGGGAGAGGATGTGTGAGGATTGTGGGATAGCTCAGCCCAGAGCAGATACATCTTCATTGTGGAAGGGTTAGAGGTGGTGAAGCATCACAGAAACTTCTCACTGTCTGATCGGCTCTTCCTGCCTCTCCATTGGTCTGTGGGTGATAGCCAGAGAACAAACCTCACGAGGTAGGGAGCAGTGAGTAGAAGGGCTGCCAGAAGCGGGAGACCAATTGTTGGCCCTGGTCCAACACCAAGTCCTGGGGGAAGCCGGGGAGGTGGATTACATGTTGGAGAGCCAGGTCCACCATCTCAGCAGCTGGGGAGAGAAATGAACTGGTCCACCACTGTCATGAGCAGCGTGGCCCTAGCAGAAGTTTCAAACCTATGATGACGTGGGATGATGGCTGTTGAGGAACTGGCAGAGGCTTGAGGAGCCCAGATGGCCACTGCATGCAGGAATCAGACCGGATACACTGGGGGTAGGCAGTGACATAGTGGTGTACATCTGCGATCCTGCTGGGCCAGCAGAACCCAGGGTTGCAGAAAATCCAGGGATGTTGTACACCTGGGTGGCCACAGATGGGTCAGGAATGGGCTCACTGGAGTGTCTTCGAGTGTACGCCCACTGGGCACATGCATGCAGTCGTCAGGTGTGTCAGCCCGATGAGACTGTTGCAGGAGGACCTTGTGTATCTAGTTCTCCATGTTCCAGGTGATTGGAATGAGGGATTTAAGAAGATGGAATGATGAGCTGAGGGTCAGACTCTGTTTCAGCTGGGTCAAACAGTCAAGAAAGGGCATCCATCTTAGTGTCTTTGGAACCACATCAGTAGGATATGGTGAATCCGAATTGCTCAAAGAAAAAGAGTCCAGTGAGTCTCACATGGGTTGTGTTTGTGGGGTCTATTGAATAGATATGAGGTTCTGGTGGCCAGTCAAGGTCAGGAAGGGCTGAGTTTTTCCAATTAGCCAATGCCTCTATTGCTCTGAGGGCCATTGGACGGGGAGTAGCTCCCTGTCTCCTACTTCATTATGGCACTGTGTAGAGTTGAACTTGCACAAGAATGCACAATGTTGTTTGTCCTATCTGGTTCTAGCAGGGAGAAGGTGGCCCCAACACCCACGTCAGAGGCGTCAACCCCCCCCACCACAAAAGATCTAGAGGGGTTCAGGTGGCAGAGAATAGGTGTGGTGGAAGAGGAGTCTCGAGCTCTTTGAAAGCGTGGTCTGTGACAGCAGCTATCCGTGAGGTAGCTGATTTGGTGAGGGAGGTGAGATGAGTGGTGATTTTGGCTGTAGTTCCTGATGAAACAGTGGTAAAAGTAGGAGGAGCCCCACGAAGAACTCTAGCTGCTTGAGGGAGTGTAGTTGGCACCATTCAATGACAGTGTGCACTCTCTCGGGGTCCATGGGGTGAAAGGATGTAACACAGGAAGGGGCGTGGATTTGGCATTTCTCTAACTTGCAAGAGAGTTAGATATAGAGGAGGTGCTGAAGAACTGAACGGACATGATAGCCGTGGTTTTTGAGGTTCTTGGAGAAGATGAGAATATCATCGAGGCAGATAAACACATCCCTGTGTAGCAGGTATTGTTGCTGAGGCTTGGAAAAATGGCTGGACTGTTGGAAAGTCTGAAAGGCATTACCATGAATTCGTAGTGGCCCGTGGACTTTATGAACATCATCTTCCACTCAACGCCTGACAAGTATTCGATCAGCTTGTACATGCTCCATCGATCCAGTTTGTGAAGACCTTCACAGTGCTTCAAATGTGCTATCCATCAAGGGGAGAGGACAGGAGAGGACAGTGGTACCTGAAGGTGATTTTGTTGAGTCCACTGTAGTCCCTTGCAGGGATGAAGACCCCATCTTTCTTTTTGACAAAGAAGAATCCTGCAGAGGCGGGGGACAGGGATGGTCGAATGTAGGCACGCTGTAGCACTTTGGAGATGCACTCATTCATGGCTTAGTTCTCAGGGCAGGCAGAGGGAGCACAGACAACCTTAAGATGGCCTGGTGCTGGAGGCGGCTGTCGTGTGTTT